>NC_062534.1:10429391-11029391 GCF_022655615.1 Tachysurus fulvidraco
TAAAGTAGTTACAAACAGTTTACTTGTTTATTTTTATTTTGTGTGTTCAGGTCCTACCCCCAAAAAACAGCATATTAGCCACTGAACATCAAGGCTTTTTAGAAATGTTCATTGAAACCCTTTAAGTGGGAATGATACGCTGATATTTTACGTGATCAAGCTTAGCTTTATGAATGTACTCATATTCTGGATTATGTGTACCATGTTTTCTAATTTTTCAAACCTCACAGCGGGGAAAATGGGACTCGGCAGGACTCGTCAGCAAATTCGCAAAGCCAAAGCTAACGATAAGGCTTGGCCATGAGAGCACCACTCCTCTCCACTTCAAGTCTAACATGTTTGCTCTAATCAGTGAAGCACCTGCTGAGAAACCTGAAAGAGCACTGGTTATAGGAGACTTCCATCTTAAGGCATGTGAAATTTGCTAGGCCTTTATGGGCTCCAGCAGCACTGGTTAGGACAAAGCAGGTAATCTTAGGATCTTAGACAAGCATAGGTACTCAAAGGTAGTTTTCCACGTAGGAGCTAACGATCTACACCTTCGGCAGTCAGTGATTACTAAGCGTAATATCGTAGACATGTGTAAATTAGCGAAGGCAATGTCCAATGCTGTAGTATGCTCTGGCCCCAACCCAATGCGGCGTGGCGATCTATCTTACGGCAGGTTAAGTTTTCTGAACTGCTGGATGTCCAGGTGGCACTCCGAAAACAATGTGGGCTTCATAGATAATTGGAGCACTTTTGAGGGCAAGTTTGGTCTGTTAGGACAGTGTCCATCCTACTGGGGAAGGTGCTGCTCTCATTTCTTGCAGCATAGCACATAGTTTAATTACAGGCCTTGTTAATCTGTGACAATCCGGAGACAGAGCCATGGAGCAGACAAGCAGGTTAATCCGACCGACCGTCTGCTAGCTGAATTAAGTCATCACCCAGGCTTCACAATATATAGACTATATTAGTGTTCTGTGTTTAACAGAAACATGGGTCAAACCAAACAAGTTTGACACATTAAACAAAGCTTGTCCACCTGGTTATAGATATATACATCAGGCACACCTAACAGGCTGGGGAGGAGGCATTGCCGTTATTCATAATGATAAGCTCAAATGTCAAGCAAGAATCTAGGCACATGTTTAACTCTTATGTATGACATGTATGTAGCCACAAAAAAGTCTACTGAGTCAGTTCCTCTTATTGGTATTTACAGATCTCCTGGACCATATTCTGAATTCCTCTGAGAATTTGCAAATTTCTTTTTAAACTTAGTTAATTCTTTAGACTAAGCAGTAATTGTTGGAGACTTTAATATTCATTTTGATAAGTTAGAAGATCCTCTTAGAACTGCAGATGTTTCCTTGTGTTTCCAGATGTAGCTACAAAACATTTCTTAGTGCTGCTTGGTGCATTTCTCCAGCCTTATTGAAGATAAACAAAATACTAAATTTTTATTTAATACTGTAGCAAAATTAACTAGGAATTAAAATACTGTCGAAAAGTGCACTCCATCTATTTGTTGGAATAATGACCATGAATAATGGCATAAAATTCAGACCATTAATTTAAATGAGAGAAATGAGAGAAAGACATGGTTGGTCACTGTCTGGGGGATAACTAGCCTGTTGATAAAACGCGTGTCCTGTAAGTGGACTTATGTTTTGGGTTTATTTAAGCCTGTTACTGTATTAGTCTATAGTTCTTGCAAATTTAAAGCAAGTTAGCTGGTGATTTTGTTGTTTGAGTTCTTCATCTGCTAGCTAGGTTGCACGTGCCTGTTTTTAATAATTGTTAAATGTAGTACAGAGTCTGTGGTCTCTTTCACAAAGAAGCAATCCGTAAGAAAGTAAGGAGTGGTCCGGTTTCTCCTGTTTTTCGCCTAATTATAGCTAATGTGTTCCCGCCTCCCTCTGAGCGCGCTGTTCATATGGAAATGACCTGAGGTGATTGAGGTAATCACGTACACGCCCCCGAGACACAGGAATGACTCAGTACATGAAATCCGGACCTGTGGTGAGCATGGTAAGGGGCAGGACACTCCTTGGAAATGCCAGGCATATGATGTTCACTTGTGTGTTCAGCTGAAAAGGAACCGTTTCCTAGAGTGGCACAAAGATGTACAACTGTTCAATTCTGGTTACTATGTGACAGAGTAGGTTAGTGGGCTTCTACAAAGCTTACACCCTTTTTTATCGTGCACTCTTCCTGTTGATGCTTTTTTGCACAGTTTTGCCCTGATTTTGTCTTCTGTGTTATTACTAACTTCTAAAGTTATTTTGTGTGATTAGTTAAATATTCTAAATAAACTACAAACAAAAAATATACACATTTATTTTGTCCTCACATTCTTTCTTGTAACTCCTCTCTCAGTCACACACCTGCCTGAAAGCTCATTATGCAGCTCATTATGCGGGCCTTTGTCTTCTCAGGTGTGAATCACACAAATATTCATGATAGTTGATGCCTACTCGCATATGCCCTTTACAAACAAAAAGTGTCTTAGAAAATTTAAATCAATATATTGTTTTCTGTGAGAGAGTAAACAAGATGATTTTCACATAATTTTGAAGCAAAAAATCTAGGCTACAAGATCCAGTGCTCAAAAGTCCCGTGAACCAATGTTCACACAATCAGCACAAACTGGACTACAATAATATGTGAACATTATTGTAGTGAGTATTATTGTAGTCCAGTTTGTGCTGATTACAGTGATATTAGACTTTAGCCATTTATATCTTAATAAGCAACTGAAAAAAGCACAAATGTCAGGGTATGACAAAACTTCTTCAGGCCCTAAAAACACCCTTAGACCTCAGAGGGTTAAGTCCAGTCTAAAAACACATTTGATTAGTGGGCCACATATGAGTGGGCCACACACTACGGACAATTTTTCAGAGATGCCAATCAACCTACCATGCATGTCTTTGGACCGGGGGAGGAAACCGGAGTACCCGGAAGAAACCCCCGAGGCACGGGGAGAACATGCAAACTCCGCACACACAAGGCGGAGGCGAGAATCGAATCCCCAACCCTGGAGGTGTGAAGCGAACGTGCTAACCACTAAGCCACCGTGCCCCCCTTGGCCTTATTATTATATATTTATTTCTTTTTTCTCTCTCGTTTCCATACTTCTGTAAAGCTGCTTTGAGACAACTGGAATTGTTAAAAGCATTATACAAATAAATTGAATTGAAATTACAAAGTAGTTCTGACCTTCTGTGTGCAGGACTAGAAGCTAAAGAAATTGTTGTTACCAGAGATTGCAAAATTTTAGAGGGACTAGCTCGGGATTCAGTGTTTTGATACCTTTATAAATTGGGGCAAGGACCAAAAAAGGTGTTGGTATATTATATACACACAAACAATCCCAAGCCGAAATAATAAACAAAAAGTGTCTAATAGTTAAGTAACTATTCTTACCTGAAAGGAAAGAAAAGAAAAATACAGCTGGACTTCTGACTCTCTACCAAAAAACACAGGGGGAAAAATGAACCCACTCCCAAAGAAAAGGGCAGCCATAACCCTACTGCCAGTGGAAACAGTGAACAATATTTACAGTGATAAATATATATGTATGAGCTGGAGACGAGATGGTGAGTTTCAGCCTGGGCAGACCTTGGTAAGGTTATCCTGTTATCCCAGTTTGTGTGTTTGAATAATGCTAATAAAATGTCAAATGTAACAGATGATCAGGGCCATCCCTCTCTCATGCCACACAAGGAGAGTTGGGTCTTGTGCACAGCAGCAAAAATAAATTGTAAACCCTTTTCTTTCCCCTGTCTACCAGTGTGCTATTTTCTCAAAACTACCACAACAGCACAGCTTACAATAAATGTTTGATGAGAATGATACTTGTAAGGCATATGAGTGGGCCATCTCTCGGTTTGAAAATGATCCAAACATGTTTAAAAATAAAAAGGGTAAGATTGCAAATGCCGTTCAAGTAGTTTTTGCCTTGTATAAAAGTGACTCACAGGTAGCAAGAAGTGGAGGATGAAAATGTGCGGCTTCATTCTAAACTTGGTGACAGTAATTTCTTCAGTTGAGGAATAACATCAGTTAAAAGATGTGTAGGTGCCATCCAGTAGTTAATAACATAGGCAGATTCCTCATAGTACCCTGTCATTCTATTATGACTATGAGATCTCGTGAAATAGAAAACCCAGAAAAAAATATTATTACATTTGATCACAACAAGATCCATAAGATTTTGTAAAAAAAAAAATAATAATAATAATGGAGCAATATTCAGAACTATACAAATTTACAGATAATCATCAACTATAGTGCTCTCGGTTAATCCAAAATGTTAATAAACCTCAAACCTGAATATTTAAGGAATTAATAATGAGCAGAATATCTGTGTGTGCATAATCATTGGGCAAAAGTCCAAAAAGGTCCAACTAGCTCAACTTTAACTAGAACGGTACATTTCCTAAAGAAAATGTGAATGTGCTTGCACGTGACGTCAGTTCCCCTCATCGTGCTGAGTGTTTTATGTTGTGTAACTGAGATATGGCTTCTTTATATTGCAATATGGTTCGTAAGGTGCACTACATGGTTGATAGGGTATGGCTGCACAGTTACTATGGTTATATTTGCAGACTAGTTTCTCACCTGCAACAAAAGAGCACACCTGAAAATCCATTTATCTTTTCCTGAAACAAGCACCATGAAAATCTTGAACTAAAGCATCAATCAGTGATTTTACAGGGAAAAAATATAATCACGTTACAATAAGGATCATTAGTTCAAATCTAATGTATTAACTAACATTTACTAACCATGAGCAATAAATTATTGTATTTAGTAATCTTTGTTAAAATAAAGTTTATTCTTTGTTCATGTTAGTTCACAGTATATTAAGTAATGTTAACACAATGTTAATAATGTATTAGTAAATGTTGAAATTAACATGAACAAAATGAATAAGTGCTGTTCATTATTAGTTCATGTTAAGTAATGTGGTAACTAATGTCAACTAATGAACCTTTATTATAAAGTTTTAGAAAATAAAAACTGTCCAAGGGTGGATTCGAACCCCGAATCTCTGCATGCTAAACGGATTCGCTATCCACTAAGCCATCCAGGAACACAAGGAAGCCTTTGCGGTTTTATGTATTAATTCACTAATGTAAAGAATAGCGTGGCTAACAATACCCAAGCTTTATTATATTACAGTCATTCTTATCATTCTTTGTGATATACGTGTCATATCATGCCAAAAAATAATTATGTAATGTGAGGAGACAAAGAAAAAATGCGCTTAATTTTAATTAATGGGTGGCTCTTAAAAGAGCCGTTGCTGTTCTTAAAAGGACATTAGTTAAAAGTGAAATAAAAAATTATAAAAACTACACTGATAGTTGAAAATAACAAAAAGTTATAAATGGCAGAAACAACAACATATGTGACCGCCGTGCTGTCCAAGGCACGCGACCACTAGCTTTAAGCATTAAATACACGGTTAAATGTTATATTGTTTGAAAGCTTAGACTCTCGGGATTTTATTAAGCCCACACACAAAGCATAATATGATTTATAGCCATCATACTAATTTAATCCAACTTGATAGTCACCGGAAATAGGCGGCGCTTACCTTTCTTCACTGGGGTAATATTTTCCAAAACAAATGCTTGTAAAAAATCCCCAAGAGTCTAAGGAACTGGAATATGTAAGCCTTTTAATCCAAAACGCGTTTCTGACCGAAAAATGTACTTCCGTCCTAGTTCTGTACTTCCAACGTTGTGTGATCTGACAGATTCACTGGTGTCTGCTGCCCTCTTTTGGATGTTAGCACATCTACAGAGAGATTCCCCATTCAAGTCAATGGGGAAAACACACCCCTTTGAACTTCCATACTGGGAATTCTGGAATTCTGATTGCTTACAAAATAGATAGCACACCTCTCCTCAATGAGCCAGTCGATTTGACACCTCATTTATGGGTCTAGGACAAAAGCTGCGGGTCAAGTTACGCGCCGAAAAAGTGTCCGGAAGAAGAAGAAGAAGTATGCAAGAGAATAAGAATGTGCTTTATCAAGCACATTAACTAGAACGGTACATTTCCTAAAGAAAATGTGAATGTGCTTGCACGTGACGTCAGTTCCCCTCATCGTGCTGAGTGTTTTGATATGTCACATGTCCATGTTGTGCTAAATTTTTTTGATTTAGCATGAATTTTTAGGAATTTCCTATTCATTTCTATTGGACTTTTTTGGCCGCTTTTTCGTCCGCTGTGCGAACATCGTTGGTCGGATCGCTTACGAAAACCATAGCACACCTTTCCTCAATGAGCCGGTCGATTTGATACCTCATCCATGGGTCTAGGACAAAAGCTGCGGGACAAGTTACGCTCCGAAAAAGTGTCCGGAAGAAGAAGAATAATTATAATAATAAGTATGCAAGAGAATAAGAATGTGCTTCAGCAAGCACATTAATAATAATAATAAGTATGCAAGAGAATAAGAATGTGCTTTGCAAGCACATTAATAATAAGTATGCAAGAGAATGAGAATGTGCTTTGCAAGCACATTAATAATAATAATAATAATAATAATAATAATAATAATAATAATAATAAGTATGCAAGAGAATAAGAATGTGCTTTGCAAGCACATTAATAATACCAGCACCCCACATCACCTTGCTGGTGCCTGAGTCAGAGTGGTGACTAATCCAGCCACGGGCACATCCGTCCAGACCATTAAGAGTCACTGTCAAATTTATAATTTTAAACAGCTACAATTCAAGAACAGCTACAAGGCACAATCACGTCCACCATTTGGGAACTCTGACCGAGTCGCCATCTTCCTCATGAGTGTTTACAAACAAAAGGCTAAAACACGAAGCTCCGGTTCAGAGGGAGGTCGCGCGCTGGACTGACCAATCGGTGACCAATTTAGATGACGCAGACTGGGACATGTTTACGGAAGCGGTTATGGGATTCGTTGGGAAATTCAATAGGCTGCAGCTACCCATGCTAGCAGCACTAGTGGCACAAACAGCATGCACACAGAAAGCTGGAGAGGTAAACACGTTCACCATCTCAGAGCATGACGTGAGGAGGGCATTCAGGAGAGTGAACACCAGGAAGGCAGCAGGACCAGATGGAATCACAGGTCGGGTTCTGAAAGCCTGCACTGACCAGCTAGCACAAGTGTTCACTGAGATATTCAAACTCTCACTGGAACAGTCTGTTGTCCCCACATGCTTCAAACAGTCCACCATTGTTCCTGTCCCGAAGAATCCCCAGTCCACCTGCCTTAACTATTATCGCCCTGTAGCCCTGACCTCAGTAGTGATGAAGTGCTTCTAAAGACTGGTTAGAGACTTCATCACTACCAGACACACTGGATCCACTACAGTTCAAGTACTGCCAGAACAGCTCTACTGAGGACGCTATTGCTCATCTTCGCCACATTACAATGAGCCACTTGAACTGCAGAAAAGGGAATTATGCAAAAATGCAGTTTGTGGACTACAGTTCAGCATTTAACACCATAATTTCCTCCATGTTCACCTAGTAATGGGCGATATAAACGATATGCGATATAAACGATACAAAATTGGATAGAGATTTGAATTCTATTGCACTATCGCAATAATGCATGTTGATGACGCAATCTACCCGCGAAATTTAGAGCCACGAGCTGCCACGAGCTGCAGCCAGCCGCAACGAATCATCATATTCATCATCTTGAATAAACATGGCTGAAAGCGTCAGCGAAAAAGCTGTCCGACAAGCAGCAGAAAAATATATTCTGTACAGTGTGTGGGGCAAAAGTTCCAGCTAAGAGCTGTAACACGATTAATCTGTTGTACCACCTCAAAACTAAACATGTCATTGAATACCACCAGCATTGCCAGGCAATGCAGCCAACCACAAGATCCAGTATGAAGAACGCAGGACAGAAAAAACAGGAACTGATCCAAACCTCAATCCAATAGTCATTTTCAAAAGGTATACCTTATATTAGGAACAGCTATCAGGCTAATGAGCTATCAGGCTAACATGCTAACACCAGACAGTTTTTCCTGTTCTTTGCATATTTTGTGTCCTTTAAGAAAATAACTAAAACTACATTTGCACTTTAAAAATTTTCTTTACTTGACGTACATGTTCCTTATACTGAAAGTATTTTATTTATTTATTTTGTGCTTTCATTTGGCACTTTATAATGTTTTCATTTGAAGTATATGTGCACTACACTTGGAAGAATTTTCTTTATTTAAAATAGCCATGCCTAATACTGGAAGTATATCCCTAATTCACAGTGTCCGTTCCTTTATTAACAAGACACCAGTTTTAATTTCATTAGGAGAACAAAATGTTTAAAACCAAATGCGTTACCTCGGCTGCAGGTTTGAAATATGTTTTTATTTAAAATATCTGTGCATTTACACAAAATAATTTTCTTTGCCTAATTAATACTGGAGGTATTTTCAGTACAGTGTATGTTCCTTAACTAAAGAGACACCAGTTTTTCTGTTCTCTGCAACCTTGGGTGGCATTTAAGAACCAAGGACTTAAACTAAGTATAGTGCCTTTTAGAAGGAAAGACTTTTATCTGCAACATTTTGTTGTATAATTACAGTTTTGCAATAAATGTTCTCAAAACGACATACGTTTCTTTATTTCTTAAAAAAAACTACATTTAGCAGTTTGGCTTTCCTAAGGGTCTGTGTAACCTATTCTGAAATAGTTCTATTATAATTTATATATCGCAATATATATCGTTATCGCAAGAGGCTGCAATGTATATCGCAATATGGATTTTAGGCCATATCGCCCATCCCTACGCTCACCTCTAAGTTGGAGGTCCTGGGACTCAGCCTGCTGCTGATCTCCAACTTCCTGACAGACAGACCACAAGCCGTACGGGTGGGCAAACACACCTTCACCCTCACCCTCAGTACTGGAGCTCTCCGGGGTCGTGTTCTGAGCCCCCTGCTGTACTCACTGGACACATATGACTGTGTGTCATATGTGACAGCCTACCTACAGCCTACCTACAGACAGCCTACCTACAGGAGAACAATCTTCTCCTGAACATCAGCAAGACTAACTTAAGACATACTTGTTTTCCATGGCATATCCCTCTTGTTGAAATATTTTTTATTCTTACTGTTAATGTGTGTATAGCTATTATTAAAACTGTATTTATTTCATTTTTATACTTAGATGTTGTAAAGCACATTGGTCAACATGTGTTGTTTGAATAGTGCTATACAAATAAAGTTGACTTCGACATTGACTAAGGAGGTAATCGTGGACTTCAGCACAAAGCAGGAGTGGTCATACCAACCGCTAAACATCAACAAGACTCCAGTGGAGAGAGTGGACAGTTTCCGGTACTTAGGTACTTGTCTTGGTCCTGTCACATCAACACCCTGGTGAAAAAGGCCCGACAGCGTCTGTACCATCTGAGACGCTTAAGGGTGGTGCGGTCAGCTGAACGTACCATCCACACCGAGCTCCCAGACCTGCAGGACATCTACAGTACGCGGTGCCGGACCAGGGCCAGGAAGATTGTAAAGGATCTCAGCCATCCCAACAATGGACTCTTTTTTTTGTTGCGTTCAGGGAAATGCTTCCGCTCCTTGAAAGCAAACTGAGAGAGAATGAGGAGAAGCTTCTTCCAGCAGGCTATTCGGAGATTAAACCAAGAAACATCCAGGATGTGGATCTAGTACTACCTCCTTTTGGTTATATTTTTTATCCCAAATTGCATTCCTTATGTTTGAATACCTTACAGATGCAAAAAGCATTTCACTGCATGTCGTAATTTGTATATATGTGTCAAATTAAATTTGATTTGATTTGATAAACCTGAGTCAGTTAAATCTATTTTTGGGCCCATTTTGCTTGAGAAAAAGAAGCTGCCTAATAAGTATGCACACTTTAATATTGTGTGTTGATCTCCTTAGGCCAATCCCGCCCTCATTACACAAATACACATCACCTGTTATGCTTAAATTCAAGTATTCAAGTCTTGAAGTTGAAAAATAACATCAAAATACCTACTTATAATAATTGTGCACACATCTTGTGTGTCTGCCTGATGCTCTTTCTGGAACCTAGGGCTGGGCGATAAATCGATTTACTCGAACGTGTAGTTTACATCGATTTGTTTGAATGAAAATCGTTTTTTTCTTTAACATCCACTGATGCTCCCCTCTGGGCTCCCGTAGTTCCGAATGGGCTCAGCTCTCCCCCCGCGCGTTTGCCAGAGAGATACACAAACAACATGGCAGCGAGTAGGGAAGAACTCGTTGACAAGAAAGGCACAGTGTCATCTGTCATATGGAACTGGTTCTGTTTTGCGGCGTCAGACGCAGAACACACAACACCCCGCTGCAAAGTGTGTTTAAAGTCTGTTGCTAGCAAAGGTAGCAGTACGACTAGTTTACTGCAGCACCTTACATAGAGGCATGCTGAAATGGGAGAACAACATAAATGCCATCATCAAAAAGGCCCAGCATGACCATGACCAGAGGATGTACTTTCTACACCAATTAAGGAAGTATGGTCTGCCACAGGAGCTGTTGATGCTGTTCTATACTGCAGTCATTAAATCGGTCCTGTGCACATCCATCACCATCTGGTTTGGTGCAGCAACTAAACAGGACAGAAACAGACTGCAACGCATAGTAAAAACAGCAGAAAAAATAATTGCCGCCTCCCTGCCCACTCTCCAGGACTTGTAGGACACAAGAACCAGGAACCGGGTAGAAAAAAAAAATCACCACTGACCCCTCGCACCCTGGACATAACCTCTTTCAGCTCCTCCCTTCTGGCAGGCGCTACAGAACTTACTAAAACTGCCAGACACAGAAACAGTTTCTTTCCCCAGGCAATCACCCTGATCAACAACTCACCATAATTAATTGTATTCACTGCTTCTTATCATAAGTACTGCATTCATGCATGCATGTCAGTCATCTGTATATTACACACCACTGCTTCTGTATATTGTACAAAAGCATAATATTGCACAATATTGTTATTTGCATGCCCACACTATGTACATAACTGATCAGTAATATTCTATATTCATATTTTATAGTCATTCTGTCTATATTGTATCCCATCGTCTGCATTGTCTTGTATAGTTTGTATAGTATAGTGTCATGTTTGTACTTTTGAGAGTCACAAACTGCTGGAACCAAATTCCTTGTGTGTGTCAACACACTTGGCCAATAAATCTGATTCTGATACAAAATGAATAACATTTAATCAATTTTATCTTGGGATTGGCAGCAGGATATGAAGGACCATCTCTGAGGAAAGGTGTGCATATCCAGAATTACCAGTTAAACAATAATACACATGACCATTTGGGTGATAATGCATGTAACAATGCCAAGCAACTGTGTATGAGACTGATAATAATCAGATTATACTAATATAAATTCTGGAACATATGAGAAAGAAAGTGTTCACAAACCTAGTTTAAAGATAAATTAATCTTAAGTCCACATTTTTCTTGCTACTATATATTTCTCTTGGCAAGCCAATTGAGGCATCTACTCTGCTCACAAAAGATGTGGTTACAACAGAGAAAACATGATTATCTGATTATTTGACACCACTGTGTCAAAAGTTTATATAACTGAGAAAAAATATCAGGTGAACAATAAAAGTGGAATAAAAAAAGGAATTGGAGAAGCAGTTGGATGCTAGTACCAAATATATATCTAACCTTAAAAGAATCTTGCAACACTATAGCCTGAAAGGCTATCATGCAAAATTCCCTACTGTAAATCAAACCAGGCTGTGTTAGGTGATCACCAAATCCAATCCTTCTGTAACCTTAGAAAATTGAAGGAATAACTCTTAATTCTAGCTTTTTTATTCTATTGTTTTTATTTTACAATGTGGTCTAACTTCTATAAATAAATAACCTCAGGTGACACAGCCAATTTTCCAAAAAGTAAATTGGAAAAATATGTGCAGCTATAATTCCAGACCTGCCAACCTTTACGCATTTTGTGTAGCAGATACGCATTTAGACATTAAAGTACGCTGCTACGATTTGTCACTTGAAAATACGCATTGTAAAAACCATTGATGCCTTTGAGTTCAACTGTCTGTGCATTTGCGCACCAGGCACTGTGCCTATGGGTGTAACCGCATTGGGCAGCAACCTGGGAAAATAATCATTCAACCAATCACGTCAGTTTAAAACTCTTCAACGCTACAAGCGAACAGCCGTCAAAACGAATGTGGTTTTCATCTGTCTCTGTCCGTCTTCAATTCTTACAGTGACTGTTTTTTACAAGTGAGGACTTAACGTTTCAAAGGTAAATGGCCAGAATTGTGAATTGCATCCATTTTAATAAGCCTGCCGAACCACAGGCGTCGTTAGACTCCTTTACTGGGGCATGTGCCCAAGTGTCCGGTGTTGTGCCTCAAGTTTAAGTTTTACACACAGATCAAGTTTTACTTTATTTGCCAGTATTTATATTGGAAACGTAAGTCATGCCTGTAAACGCATTGCCGTCGTACTTTAACGAAAAAGACAAACTGGCGCGAGCACGCAGAAATCAATATCCGCGAGCGTCTGTGTATGCCTTTTATAGCATGCAGTCATGCTATAACATGATGAAACTAATGTAATTTTTTAAATATCAATCGTATTCTGACTCGATTGTTACTGGCTCCTGTAGATCACATCTGATGGACATCAGATTTTTTGTGAAAAGCAGGGAAATAGAAGCAGGAAGTAGAAATGATGAGGGAGGTATTATTATATGATCAACCAGTCAAAAGCATAGTGAAGTCTAGAGTCTTGCATTATTGCTGAGAAAATTAACACATGTATGTGTTGTCGGATATGAAGTTACTGTTTAGTTCATTAGATATAATTTATGGCAATACATAAAGAGTTGTTAAAAAAGTATGCAGATATTATACACAAATGATCATGCACATAATGTTATACTCTTTATTTTAGTAGCAGCCAAGTATTGTTATTGTACATTTTGTACATCAGTACTGTAAAATGCAAATCTTCTTACATGCCATTTGTGCCTTAAAACATTAATAATTGTCAAAGTGTTTTCATGCAAATGAGCGTGGAAACCTATTATGAAAAACATGAGAATGATGATGCGTGTGTTTTGTGTGTGCCTTGCAGTTATGATGTCAGATGAGGATACTGACAGAGAGGGAGAGGGAAGCAAATCTAAAAAGAAGCGAGTATATGCCCCTCAGAAGTTCTTGACCGGTGTTGTGCTTGAAGTTTAAGTTTTATGCACAGATCAAATTTTACTTTATTTGCCAGTATTTATATAGGAAAAATATAGTAAAAATTTGTGATGAATGAGCTTGTGAACTTAACAATGACCAGCAAATATGCCTGACCTTGCGCTGCGTCGATGCAGTAAGTTGCTACTCAAAAATTTTTTCCAAGGTTGGCAGGTCTGAGTTTGAGTATTTCAGAAGCAGCTGGTTTTCAAACACAACAGACTTTAGTATTTACACAGAATTTTGTGAAAAGCAAAAAAAATTGTGAGTGAGTGTAAGTTGTTGGGAAGAGAGATCTGAGGAGGATTGATAGATTTGTTTGAGCTGTCAGGAAGGAATAACCACCCAAATAATTACTCTTTATAACAGAATCCGTGGCTAGCTTGGCCACAAGCTCATAAAAAAATTGACAGATGGCTGTTGTCTTCACCTGTCTAGCTTCTGAGTCTGTGCCTTGTAGTCTTGAAGATCTCCACATTATAGCAGAATATTTGAGACAAGGCCACCTGACTGGCAGCTGAAACTGTGTTAAAGGATAATGATTTTAAGCACACAAGCAAGCAAGTCCAGCCATCATTCACATTGCAATACTGTGGAAGGAGCTTCACGATTGCTCTCAAGCATCCATGACCTGAAGTAATCTTTAAAGAAGAGTGGGAAATGTTTACTTGAAATTCTTGTTGCTAATGATGGTTCTATGGGTAACTGAAACTGGCCAGACTGGTACCAACTATGCCACAAAGTCAAACGAACCTAAAATAGAATATAAGTGCGATTAGTTTAACATTACTATGCTTTCAGCAAGAGCGGCTGGAGTAGCCGCTGTGAAAAGAGCATTACGTGTGTACTTTGCTACGCGCCGTTCTCTTCATGCACTTAGAAACATTTGAACCAAAATTACACGTAACAGTGGTGTTCATATCTCAGAAATTCCAATAATCATTGCAGGGTTAAAACACCGTGTACGTCTTTGGCCGGCTCGGCTCTTACTAGCGCTTTGCTATTTTGTCAGTTAATGTTAGGTCTCACTCAAAAGCACATACACGACTGTAGTATTTTGTTATGAAATTGCACCTACTGTATAGTCTTTCCAGAAGATCAGTCTTTTTTTCTCCCTTTTTCTTAGCTGGTGGCAGTGGGCACTTAATATTACACGTATTACACTTTCATTGTTTGATAATGCAGTATGAAATCACCCACATACAGACTGACTTCAGGCGCATTAAGCACGACATTTCAACGCGACAAGACACTTCTTCTGATGTTTAATTGGCGGTTGGCAGACCAACATAAAAGGTGAATTTCCGCCACCTACTGGATTGGAATGTGGAGTACAAGAGAATAGGGAGGGTACGAAACAGCATGGTAGACGTATGACGAAGGAAAAATTATTAAAAGTATGCTAAATTCTGTTAGTCAATATTATTTATTTTAAGTACATTATTAAATCATGATTCATTAATTCACATTCTTGCCTGCTTTGGACCATTTTCTAGCAGAACCTGTGAAGACAAACTATTTGTTCCCAATGATCTTAAGGCTTGTGTTAAACAAACCTTACTTTTTCATATGCATCACATTTAATGAGTACATGTTCTACTGTTTCCTCTTGTCCACACTTATCACAATTACCAGTTTCATGTGTTCCTAATCTGTACAGACACTAATTTAATGAAAAATGTCCAAAAGCACATTCTCAAAATTAGAACATCCTCCGATGTCAAATTTATTTATTTCTAGACCTACATTTTTCTGAATGTGGTTTAAGTATATTCATTTTATCCCAATGTCCCACTCCTTCTGCCACTTCTTTCTTATTTCTTTTGCTATTATTTATACATTTACACTGCACTATAATATATATGATCAATATAATATTCCACTGTTAAACTGTTTATCATGTTGTGTTCCTTTCTGCATTGTGTAACTAAAGTGTCAACTAAATGCATAGGAAAGCACAAAGCCACTGAAGTGCTTTAAAGGCCACTGAAGGGCTTAAAAAAAGATTGTTCAACGTTATGGTTTAGGGGAAGGCTACAAAAAGTTATCGCAGAGATATAAGCTGTCAGTGTCCACTGTGAAGAACATAGTGAGGAAATGAAAGACCACAGGCACAGTTCTTGTTAAGGCCAAGAGTAGCAGGCTACGTAAAATCTTGGAGAGGCAAAGGAGAAGGATGTTGAAAATGGTCCACCTCCGAAGACCCCAAACTTGCTGCAGATGGTGTCACTGTGCATCGTTCAACAATTCACTGCACTTTGCACAAGGTGAAGCTGTATGGGAGAGGGATGTGAAAGAAGCCTTTTCTTCACACACAACACAAACTGAGTCGCTTGAGTTAACACACATTTGGACAAGCCAGCTTCATTTTGGAATAAGGTGCTGTGGAGTGATGAAACAAAGATTGAGATATTTGGACATAACAAGGGGCGTAATTCATTGCGGCAAAAAATTTGTTGGAGGTTCCATCATGCTGTGGGGCCAGAGCCGGTACTGAGAATCTGGTTAAAGTTGAGGGTTGCATGGATTCATTTACATTTACAGCATTTACTCTAGCAGACACTCTTATCCAGAGCGACTTACATTTTTATCTCTTTTTTTTATATACAACTGAGCAATTGAGGGTTAAGGGCCTTGCTCAGGGACCCAGCAGTGGCACCTTGGTGGACGTAGGAATCGAACTCACAACCTTCCGATTGGTAGCCCAACACCTTAACCACTAGGCTACCACATTCCTGGTATTCCCACATTTTTATTTATTTGTTTTTATTTAACCTTTATTTAACCAGGAAAAAAAATCCTATTGAGATTCAGAATCTCTTTTTCAAGGGAGTCCTGGCCAAGACAGCACAAAAAGTTTCATATTTAAAATATACACCAAAAACAGAAAAGATATAACAGAAAGAAAGAAAAAAATTATTAAATTAAACATAATCTCCACATAATAACCAGCAGCACTCAGTAGTAGCACATGTGCATATAGTACTCAAGTAATCCTTTATCCTAATTTTAAACTGCATCAATATTGGTAAATAGTCTAATTTAAAATGTTTCTGCAGTTTATACCAGGATGATGGAGCAAAAAGTTTAAAGGCGCTTTCACCGAAGACAGTTCGCGTTCGGGGAATGTCATACATGATTTGACCATTTAATCTAAGATTACATTTCCCAGCAGTGAGTTTAGGAATCAGGAGAGAACATAGATAAGAAGGCAGTTTACACAGTATGGCCTTATAAAGAAAAATATACCAATGCTCCCACCTGCGATTATGCAAAGAAGGCCAACCAAAACTCTCAAACAACTTACAGTGATGAGTACGAAAGCTGGAATTTGCTACAAATCTTAGTGCTGCATGGTATACTGAGTCCAGCATTTTCAGAGAAGATTGATTGGCATGCATATATAAAATATCACCATAATCGAGCATTGACCAAAATGTTACTTGTATAAGTGTTTTTCTCGCACTAGAAGAAAAACAGCCTTTATTTCTATAATAGAAACCCAACTTTACTCTAAGTTTTTTTGCTAGACATTCTATACTGTGTGCTGCTTAAAAGACAAACTTTCTTCTAAGAAGAAACTAAGATATTGTGCTACTCGTTCAATTATCCTCTCATCTAGAGTAACAATCTGACAAGCATTGTCTGTGTTCCTTGATTTAGAGAAGCACATTATTTTAGTTTTTTCAGCATTTAATACCAGTTTCAATTTTTTTTTTTTTTAAGATTATTCTGTATAATGTTAAAAGCTGATTGCAGGTCCTCTAAGGCCTTTGTTAAAGAAGAGGCAGAAGAGTACAAAATGGTGTCATCCGCATAAAAATTATACTTTGCTGTTGTTACATTCTGACACAGATCATTTATATAAATAGTAAATAAAATGGGCCCCAAAATGGATCCCTGAGGGACACCATTTTGGGTAAATAATGAATTTGAGGACACAACATCCATCTGAACACTTTGTGTTCGGCCACTCAAATAGCCACCAAACCATTTGACTGCTTTTAAAGACATTCCAATATCCACCAATCTCTGAGACAACGGAGTGGTTGACTGTGTCAAATGCTTTTGACAGATCCAAAAATAGCGCAGCACAATATTCTTTAGAATCAATAACACTTATTAAGTCATTTAACACTTTCATAGTAGCAGTGACAGTGCTATGTTTTTTACGAAAACCAGACTGCAAATGTTTTTTTGTTTCTAAATAAACTTTCAACTGATCACTTATAAGCCCTTCTAAAACCTTGGCTAAAATCGGTAGCTTAGATATTGGCCTATAATTATTTAGATTTGTTCGGTCACCACCCTTAAATAAAGCACTGACATTTGCTGACTTCCATACACTAGGTATTATTCCAGTTTCAATAGTCAGGCTGAAAATATGTGTCAAAGGTTCCGCAATATGCTTAACAGCAATTTTTAAAAAATAACATATACTGTACCTCCTGCGATGCTATAGGGACAAGATCAAAATTGAAAGGTACATTTTCACCAGACATAGAGCCAATGTAGAGGGGCCTGAAACCTGACTGAAACTCTTCAAAGATGTTGTTTTCCTGTAAAGGAGCACAGTTTAACAGACACAACCTTTTCTAGATATAAACGGAAGATGTGAAATAGGTCTGTAATTTGATAGTTCATTAGGATCTAAATTCTATTTTTTAATGAGTGGCCTAATAACTGCCAATTTGAAAGATTTTGGGAAGTGACCTAAAGATAGCGAGGAGTTAATAATATTAAGAAGAGGCTCACCAGCTTTATGTAACACTTTGCGTGTAGAGCTTTAGGTGAGACTGGGTCACAAGGTGCTCTCATATGTTGAACTATTTTAATGATGCTTTCAATTTTATCAGTGAAGAATCTCATGAAGTCCTCACTACTAAACTGTGATGAAATAGTGTGTTTAGATTTCTGGTGTTTTATTAATCTAGCCACTGTGCTAAATAAAAACCTTGGATTGTTCTGGTTATTTTCTATGTTTGCTCAGGTGCTCAGCCCTAGCAGTTTTTAGAGCCTGGCTATAGCTGGACATTCTGTCCTTATACACAATACACAAACCTCTAATTCAGTTTTCTCCACAGTGCAGGTGTTTTGTCTCCAACTTTCTTTAATTGGATGGGGGCAATAGTGTCTAATGTGCTAGTGAATATAGCGCCTATGATGTTGGTCATTACATCTAGATTGTTTGTGTTTAAGGGTACACTAAGAAGTTCAGACAGATCAGGCAGGTTATTTGTGAATCTGTCTTTAGTGGTCAGAATAATAGTTCTCCAGAGTCGATAACATGGTGAGACAGTTAGTCTGCTCCACAGGTAGTGTGTACATTATGAGGTAATGGTCTATGATATCATCACTTTGAGGTATGATATCTATATCTGTGACATTTATTCCGTGTGACATTATTAAATCTAGTGTATGATTAAGACGATGAGTTGCTCTAGTGATGTTTTGTTTAAGCCCAAATGAGTTGAGTAGGTCCATAAATGTGATTCCTAAAGCATCGTTTGTATTGTCAATGTGAATGTTAAAGTCTCCTACAATTAATGCTTTATCAAAATTAACCAATAGGTCTGAAAGAAAATCTGCAAATTCTCTAAGAAAATCAGTCTAGGGCCCCGGGGGTCTATACCACAGTCGCTAAAGCAAGAGACATCAGGTATTTTTTCGTGTGCATGTGCGAGTGTGCAACGCTAAGAAGAAACACTTCGAAGGAACTAAATCTATACCGTGTTCTCTGAGTAACAATAAGGAAATCATTAAAGATAGTGGCAACACCACCTCCATGACCAGTCTGACGAGGCTTATGCTTACAGATATAACTTGACAGGGTAGACTCATTTAGACCAATGAAAGCATTTGGGTTTAATCCAAGTTTCAGTAAGGCAGAGTGCAGTAAATTATTTTCGGAGATGATTTCATTTACAATAAGTGCTTTGGGTGCAAGTGATCTAATGTAAAGAAGCCCAAACTTTAGTAACTGTTTTTGTTTGATTCTTTGGCATTTTTCTGGGCTAATTACAATAAGATTATTTAGAGAAGTTCTCATGCATTTTGATCTCACTACTCAGGGAACAGACATAGATTGTATAGGATGAGTTATATGTGCATTTGTATCAATGTGTTGAGGTGAAGGATGGTTATTGAAATTGAGATTTAAATCGTAGTTTACCAGTCACAAGGTGTGCAGCACCCTGGAGATGATTCTGCATGGTTCTTTGGCAAATATCTTCCTGATATCCTTATTTCTAGCTGCAATAATGCAGCTCAGGCTTTTTCTCAGAGTGAGCACAAATATTTTACCAGTTTTCTGGGGGTGCCAGGAGGTTTTGGTTCATTTACCGATTTGCCAGGAGGGCATGCACATGTTAAACATAAAACTTTCCTTTCTCCTGCTGTTCACGTTGCCCAAGCTGTTGTCTGTCTTGTCTTTGTGTGTTGTAACAGTGGGTAGAATCTCCCAACAACATAATACATGGTATTGCCATTTTTGTCAAGCCTTTACTTAATAGTATTAGGAGGGTCGAGCAAGGGAGGGAAATAATCATTATCAAAAAACTTTGATTACTTGTACATAGATTTACATAGTAAACATGTACATAGTGTGCATTATCTCTTTACCTTTAATTTAAGACTAAGGTAGGATTCTGACTTTTGTGTACGATCTACTTAACTCAGCTGGTTCTAGAGTGTTATTTGAACTGTGTTATATTGTACACAATTGTTGATACTATATTGTTGGTATATGCTTAGTTATCTTAGGTAATTAATCAAGAGTAGTTTTAGTCTCCCTTAAGGTGTTGTCAGGTCTCAGCCCAGACTTTTGGCCATGTGCCCTTGTTTACCTTCCTCGTCACGTGTCTGCCCCGCCTTCGTCTGCTCCTCCCTGTCTCCACACCTGTTCCTAATCGTGTCTCATTGTCTTTTGTGAGCCGCGTTGCAATCATTAGTTGCGTTAATCCGTAGTTACGTTTAGTCCTTGTTAAGTGTCGTCATCTGTATTGTTTTAGTTATCGTCTTTTACTGTTTGTCTTTATTATTTATTAAACCCCTTTCATTTAAAGCTATCCTGCGTACGCGTCCATCTCCTTCCTTCCCTGGTTGTGACAGGTGTGAATTGTGGACAGGGCTTACTAAATTACAGTACAAAAAGCTGTTTGACCCTGATTCTTTAGTTTTTTGCATGCTTGTCATACTTTTGTTTCAGATCATCAAACAAATGAAAATAGAAAAACATAACACAAGTAAACACAACACGCTTTTAAATTAAGGTTTTTATTATTAAGTGTGTATACATGTCTCTGTGTGAAAATGTGCTTGCCCCTAAGCCAATGAAACATTTGTGATAACTTGCAATGAGTGTTACAGCGCTGTGGAGGAATTTTGGTATACTCATCTTTGCAGAATTGTTGTAGTTCAGCCACATTGGAGGGTTTTTGAGCATGAAAAACCTTTTTAGGGTCATGCCACAGCATCTCAATAGGATTCAGGTCAGGACTTTGACCAGGCCACACCAAGTGTCCATTTTGTTTTTCTTCATTGTCCTTCAGGATTTTTTGGTAGACAGCAGAATTCATTGTTCCATTTATCAAAATCCAAGTCCTGAAGCAGCAAAACAGCCCCAGACCATCACACTACCACTTTTGAGTATTTTCCCAAAAGTCTTGGGGATCATCAATATGTTTTCTGGCAAATCTGAGACGAGCTATTATGTTCTTTTTGCTCAGTAGCGGTTTTCGTCTTGGAACTGCCATGTAGGCCATTTTTGCCATGCAGGCCATTTTTGCCTCTTTCTTATAGTGGAGTCATGAACACTGACCTTAACTGAGGTAAGTGAGGCCTGCAGTTCTTTGGATGTTGTTGTGGGGTCTTTTGCAACATCTTGGATGAGTCGTCGCTGCGGAAGCTTCTCCTGGGAAGGTTCACCACTTTTCCATGTTTTTGCCATTTGTGGATAATGGTGCTCACTGAGGTTCACTGGAATTCCAAAGCTGTAGAAATGGCTTTATAACCTTTTCCAGACTGAAAGATCTCAATTATTTTCTCTCTCATTTGTTCCTGAATTTCTTTTGATCTCGGCATGATGTGTAGCTTTTGAGGATCTTTTGGTCTACTTCACTTTGTCAGGTCTTATTTAAGTGATTTGGTGGCAGTAATTAGGTCTGGGTGTGGCTAAAGAAATTGAACTCAGGTGTGATAAACCACAGTTATGTTTTAACTTGTTTTCCCTTAATAATAAAAACCTTATATAATAAAAACTGCATATTGTGTTATCTTTGACAAATATTCTAATTTTTTGACGATCTATAACATTAAAGTGCGACAAACGTGCAAAAATGTAAAAATCAGGAAGGGGCAAACACTTTTTCACACCACTGTATAATGAAGGTTCATTAGTCTAAGTTCTTTAGTTCTTTCTTTAGAAATTTGAAGGTAATGCTGTCAAGACCACATTTAAATAGTAAGTGTCTTATCTAGTACTGTTCTAGTTCTGTTACATTATTAAATCACCTCTTACAGGGACAGTCAGTTCTATCCACAGAGCAGAGGTTACATTTCCAATAACCTCATCTACCCTCCCGTACCTGTTGAAACCTCCACTCTACTGTATCTCACTTTCCTCTGTAGCTTCCTGCTCTTTCATTTCAATCAATCAATCAATCAAATTTTATTTATAGAGCACCTTACAACAGTCAAAAGGAGCACAAGGTGCTTTCCAATAAAACAACAATAAAAAAAATAAAATCAATAAAATCAATAAGAACACAATGAACAGAAAATAGCAGTTGAAACCGGGTCTACGTGTTAAAAGCTTGTATGAAAAAATGAGTCTTCAACTGCAAATTAAAAACACTCAGCACAGTGATGGATCGTAAGTGTGCTGGAAGTGCGTTCCACAGCGTTGGTCCCTTGATGTCAAATTACCGGCCTCCAAACAAAATCATGACAATGCCTAGATTACAAAACAAGGATTAACTTACTCCTTAATTGTCACATCTCTCAACCATAGCAGCAGAAGAGATTCTTGATGAGAAGCCATCAAGTCTTGCAGTCGTGCCACCTGCCCACTGGATCCATTCCCTTCAACTATGCTGCAAATCATCTCTCAAGGCCTTTCATAACCACAATCATCAATGGATCCATGCTACCAACTACCTTCAAAGGAGCAAGAGTTATTGCAATCCTGAAGAAACCTGCTCTGAATCCCTCGGACATCAGCAAGTACAGACCAGAATCACATCATCACATCTCGTGTTTTCTTACAAAAAAGAAAAATTGTACTGTCTCTCACAGAACTTCCAAGATCCCAACCAGTCTGGCTTGAAAGAGACACATTCCACAGGGACTGTCCTATTTGCTGTCATTGAGAAACTACATGCTGCTAGATCAGGCAAGCTGTCATCTGTCCTCTTCCTCCTCGACCATTCAGCAGTATTTGACACAGTCAATCACAAGACTCTCTTGTCCACCCTCAATAGTCTTGAAATTCGTGGAGCAGCATGGGAATGATTTACTTCCTACCTGGATGGACGCTCATATCAAGCAATGACAGGTTTCATAAAAGGTTAAGGGATTAAAAGGTTTCATGACAGGTTTAGAGGGTTAATATCTGCTCCATGCAGACTCTCTACTGGTGTCCCACAAGGCTCAGTACTTGGTCCTCTGATTTTCTCCCTCAAAACTCACTCTTTTTGCAAAGTTATTTCCTTGCATGCATTCTTTTACCATTGCTATAATGATGACAGACAACTTATCTTCTTATTGCTTCCCTCAGATACCAGGGCTTCTGATTGGATCTCAGCTTGGATGTCTGGCAGACATATCATCATGGATGATGGCTTATCAGCTGAAACTCAATCCCAGCTAATCTGAACTGCTGGTCATCCTAAGTGATTCATCCCCAGGCCAGGATCTTGAGATATCCCTACACAACTCTCTGTTCTCCTCTCTGGCTACTGCCTGCAACCTTGGGGGCAATGGACAATCGACTATCCTTTTCCTCCCATGTTAATTCTGTACAATATCAGGAGGATTCGATGTTGAAGGATTTTTATCCATACAGGTTACTCAGGTCCTTGTTCAGTCTCTTGTCTTTTCTGGAAGGTCTACCTCTGAATGTAATTCATCCTCTGCAAATGATACACAATGCAGTGGCGTGACTTGTTTTCAACCTGCCTAAGTTCTCACACACCATCCCACTGCTGTGCTACCTCTGCTGGCTTCCGGTAGCTGCACGCATCTGATTTAAAACACTGATGCTTGAATACAAAGCCAAAAATATACCTGCAAAATATACCTTACCCCAAAGCTCTTATCACACCCCAATCTTTCTAGCACTGCTTAATTGGTCCAACTATCTCTCAGGTTGAGAGCTACAGGTATACCTATAGGTATACAAGACTCTTTTCTGTTCTGGCACTGAGGTGGTGGAATGAACTTCTTCTAGACATCAGAACAGCTGAGTCACTGGCTGTCTTCAAACAATGAGTGAAAATCTACCTCATCCTGAAACACTTAAACTAACTCTTATTTTCCTTGTTTGTTTCATGTATTTAAAAAAGTGATATAATTCCTGCCAATAGAAGATTTTGGCTGATGGAAACTCAAGTCATAGTGACATAGTGAACCATTTCAAGTCTTCAAAGCATTTTTGTAGATACCTTTATCGCTCTGGATATCCTCTCACTGGATAGGTGAATGGGTGTCTTCCAAATGTCATAAATATAAATGTAACATAGATTTATGTAGAATTTATGTCAAGTGGTTGATACATTGAAGTACATTGAAATTTGACCCACTGGTTGCAATAGAGGCATTAATTGTCAAAGAACAACAATTCAGTTACTATTGACATTATGACCAATTTGTGTGCCAAACTGTATAACTCACCATGTTTTACCATACGGTTCAATGCACTGCCGTATACTTTCTCAGTAGAATAAGAATAGCTACTAAATATAATTAGTGATATACACCTTTAGCACTTGAAATAAATATAGCTGCAGTCAGTTTCTGATTTCATAAAGCCAGCTTGGGGTCAAGTGGCAGCAAGATTATCAGGAGATAGTCTTAATCATTAGTAGATTTCATGTTCTTTGTCAATACAGTGAAGCACTGCAGAAATATGGCCACACATAATTTTTGGTAATATAGCAATATAGCCACAAATTATAGCCAAAACTTCAAGAGTTCAAAGAAAAGATTTTTAGATCAAGCAGTTGAAAGGTTGTGAACAGTTATATGTTTTTCTTATTAGTACAAAGATATTACATATAGTACACAATATTGTTGGCCATTATCACGTGCTGCATTCAAAGAATAAACTACTGTATGTCTGATATTGCCTTACATCCTAGGTGTAACGGATCTGTCACGTGGAGTCATGATTTAATAACAAAAACAAGAAACAAACAACAGATAAGCAGGCAAAACAGGATGGAACACTGAGCAGAACAGGGAACAGGAACAGACAACATAATACACCAAATAGAACAGCACACACTAACAACGACTCACAACCGGGAAGTGAACAAAACAAGAACCAATCACAAGACGGACAGACAAGGACTAAGACAAAACACCTGGGGGGTATTCCAGAAAGCTTGGTTAACTTACCATTTGGTAAATCATAACCTCTGGGTTGATTTACCCCAAACAGGCATACCATGAGTATGTCGGTTCCAAAACACCTGAGAAGAGTTAGTTTAATCAACCTCCAATTGGTTACCCAGAGTTTATGTGCGTGCACAGTGCATATATAAAGACATTCTCAATGGATCGCCGATTTCACGAGTCACCATGGAAACTCAAAACGAAAAAAAAAGAGCTGCGTATCTCACAGAGGCGGAGTTGGAGGTTTTAATGCACGCTTATGAAGAGTTTAAGCCAATAATATTAAAAAAGAAGCAATACAGCTGCATCGGCTAAAGCAAGAGAGTTGGCTTGGCAAAAAATAACGGACAGAGCAAATGCGTGACTGTATTAAATTACAAATTTGGTATTGGCTCCCATTTTATTATAATGCAAAATAATGAAGTATGACTTATACATCCTTTTGAATGTGTTATATGACTATGAAAGCATTAGAGTAACAAACTGTCATTGTCCTTTCACAGTACATACCTAGGGATTTGCCCACACATGAGGGTCCTTCAACCTCAGCACACAATCTGCAGGGTAAGAATTTGTTTCCAGGTGTCCATATTTGAATTTTATTGTCTGACCAAACAATCTCATTCATTACATTTTTTCCACCTTCCTAGTTGCCAGCAAAGGAGCTGTATAAGGTCCATCTTCAAAAACAAATAAGAAAAAGTGACATGGAGATGTACCTTATACAGCTTCAAATGGAAGAGAAAAGGCTCCTCATTAAAAAAGTAGCACTTGAAATTGAATTACTGGAGCATCGCCTTAAGGTGAGAACTTGTCTGAATATTAATCTGTTGCATGTTAAAAGTGTTGTGTGAGCGAGTGTGTGTGTGTATATATATATGTGTGTGTGTGTGTGTGTGTGTGTGTGTGTGTGTGTGTGTGTGTGTGTGTGTGTGTGTGTAAAGCAATATAAAAAAACATCTTATTGAATTTTACTTTTATTGTTTTTCAGGAAATAAAGAAATAACCTGCCTGGCAGACCAGGGCAAAAATTAATAAAAGTAATTGACAGATCCTGTCTCTCAAAAGTCTTCTGTCTCTGTTGGCCTCTAAAATCTGTAGGTGTTCCTCTGGGCCATCTTCCTCAATACAAGGAGGGTGGCTCTCTCCTCTTATAGTGGCAATATTGTGAAGCACAACACAAGCCACTAAAATGTCGCATGCCCTCTCTGGACTAACCCGGAGCCCATGCAGACACTGAAACCGAGATTTGAGGATCCCTATAGTCATCTCCACCTTGGCCCGTGTTCGGTTGAGAGCCAGGTTAAACCGTGTCTGTGGTCCAGGCTCAGGTTCAGGGTAGGGTGTCATTAAATAGGGCAGACAAGGGTATCCTCTGTCCCCCAGCAAGTAACCATTGTACTGTCCTGTAATGATTGAAGTGTACAACACAAATAGAATGTAAAAAGGAAAAAAAAACAATTGTATAAAGCAAAATATACCCTGCTGAAATGTCTGGCATAATGATGACTCGCGGAAATTCTGGCATCATGCACAGATCCTGGCCATTTTGCCTCGACATTGGTAATGATTTGGGTTGCCACACATATTACCTAGTTAGTGGAAAAAGTAATGACTTTAATGATTTTAAGAAGGGAAAAAATTAAGTTGTTACCTGCACATTGATACTATGAATAGATTTCCTATTAACATAGTCTCCCTCATTTATTGGTGGAGCTTTAATAGGAATGTGTGTGCCATCAATGCACCCAATTACATTTGGAAACCATGAAACAGAAAGTTATGGAAGTATGAAGTATGTGTGCGCATAATGAATACATGTATAGATATAAATAATATGACTAAATATTAAATATGCGTCATAGATTTTACTACAAGGACAAACCTGCCACTCTGTGGAATTCGTCTTTAATAACAAGCAGAGGTTTATGGCCAGGAAACTGCACAAACGTGGGTAAGAACTGTTTAAGTGCCACACATACTGTACGAACGGCTCTACACACAGTTGCCTTTCCCACATGCTCTGAATCGCCCACACTGTAACCTAAGTGCTAAGCGCAGAACCGCGGTTTGTCATATTTGCGATATGCGGTTTGAAAAGACGTGTTAAATAAACTAACGAATCTTTTGAAAAACGATAACGCTCTTTCAAATATTCATTAGGGTATGCAAACATCAATACGCGGTCTTATAACCCTCTCCCGACAAAAAAAAACATGCTCACCAACCTTCTGCAACGAAGTTACACTGAAACATAACCTGCTCCCGAGCAAGTTATCTTCAGAGAGTCAGTTGCTATGGTTACATACATACCCAGAAAGTTACCTCCGTTTTTGGAACCGAAAGTTGAGGTTATCCACGAACTCATCCTTAAACATACCCAGGTATGTCACATAACCTGCTTTCTGGAATACCCCCCTGGGGAAGAGATTGAATGCAATTAAATGTCCGTGGTTACAAATAGGTGTGCGGGGTCAACAATTAACATCAGGGAAGAAACTAGAACGGTACATTTCCTAAAGAAAATGTGAATGTGCTTGCACGTGACGTCAGTTCCCCTCATCGTGCTGAGTGTTTTGATATATGACATGTCCATGTTGTGCTAAATTTTTGATTTCGCTTATTTTGGGGGCAGGGCTAATTAGATTTGAACTAATGATCCTTATTGTAACGTGATTATATTTTTTCCCAGTAAAATCACTGATTGATGCTTTAGTTCAAGATCTTCATGGTGCTTGTTTCAGGAAAAGATAAATGGGTTTTCAGGTGTGCTCTTTTGTTGCAGGTGAGAAACTAGTCTGCAAATATAACCATAGTAACTGTGCAGCCATACCCTAGCAACCATGTAGTGCACCTTATGAACCATCTTGCAATATAAAGAAGCCATATCTCAGTTACACAGCATAAAACACTCAGCACGATGAGGAGAACTGACGTCAGTTACCTGACGCTTACCTTTCTTCACTGGGGTAATATTTTCCAAAACAAATGCTTGTAAAAAATCCCCAAGAGTCTAAGGAACTGGAATATGTAAGCCTTTTAATCCAAAACGCGTTTCTGACCGAAATGTGTAAACAACAACCTACTTCCGTCCTTTGTTTTCGGCTCTCACTTTATTTTCCAAAACAAATGCTTGTAAAAATCCCCAAGAGTCTAAGGAACTGGAATATGTAAGCCTTTTAATCCAAAACGCTTTAATCCAAAATGCGTTTCTGACCGAAACACACAGCACTTCCGTCCTTTGTTTTCGGCTCTCATTTGTCCTAGGAGGCTTAAAAAATTACACTGAGCCGTCAGATTTGTAGTCCAGGGCCTAACGAATCAAATGAAAATCATGAAAATAGGGGGCGATCCCACAATATATATATATATAAGAAATGAAACTGAAGCTCACTGTGAAATATAGCAACAAGCTTTAATAAAGACCTTTACACAGATTCACTGGTGTCTGCTGCCCTCTTTTGGATGTTAGCACATCTACAGAGAGATTCCCCATTCAAGTCTATGGGGAAAAATCACCCCTTTGAACTTCCATTCTGGGAATTCTGGAATTCTGATCGCTTACAAAATAGATAGCCCACCTCTCCTCAATGAGCCGGTCGATTTGACACCTCATTTATGGGTCTAGGACAAAAGCTGCGGGACAAGTTGCGCGCCGAAAAAGTGTCCGGAAGAAGAAGAAGAAGAAGAAGAAGAAGAAGAAGTATGCAAGAGAATAAGAATGTGCTTTAGCAAGCACATTAATAATAAGTATGCAAGAGAATAAGAATGTGCTTTGCAAGCACATTAATAATAATAAGTATGCAAGAGAATAAGAATGTGCTTTGCAAGCACATTAACAATAAGGTATTGTTCGCACAAAACAGTGCCTTAGAGAGATGTACTGGTGGCCTACAATGGACCTACAGATGGAAGCTTACATCAAACACTGTCCTATTTGCAAGCAACATGACAAGACTATAGTTACTCATACTGCTCCACTTACTACTATTCTTCTTCCAGATGCAGCATTGGAAAAGGTGAGCATGGATATAGTGGGGCCTTTTGACTTAGCTCCACATGACTGTAAATATGCGATCACCATGATAGATTATTATAGTAAGTGGCCGGAGGTTTTTTGCACCAAAGCAGATACACAATTTCAGTCGAGAAGGAAACCCTTGTGTCTCAGACAATGGGAGCCAGTTTGTGTCACGTGAATTCTCAGACTTCCTACTGAAAAGAGGAATACGACACATCACGTCCTCAGCTTTACATAATAAACTTACCTGGGTCTGATGAGCATGAAAATGTCTTGTGTGAAAAAGTAAAAATAAAACAAATCAAGATGATTTGCTTTGCAGACTAACTTTCAACTAGCATAAATGTGAGAGTAAAGAAAACCCTTAATGATCAAGAAATTTTAGGAAAGATTCACTTGATTGAAAAGACGGGACCAAATACTTACATGCAAGTAGATGGCAGAAACGATCATGCCAGAAACGATCATGCCAGAAACGATCACTCCTTTCAGCAATTCCAGACTCTTCTCCATACCTGGAGAATGTGATTGCCAGTAATATGGTTACAAGAAACTCTAGACAAAGTATTCCTCCATCATGGATGAAAGACTTTGTCACTTAAATATTGATTGATAAAGCAAAAGTGGAATAAGTTAGAAGTAAATGTTAAGCTACTCACTCAGATATTGATAGATTCAGAATAAAAGTAACGCCATACGTTAAACATTCTTTCTTCTTAAAGTGTTTTAGTCTGATACATGATAACGCTACAGTGTTCAAAAGACATGGTTAAAAATAAAAAATAAAAAAAGGAAAGTATTTTGTTTTGTTTACTGCACTGGCCCCTTTAAGGTAATCTGCACAGGTGTGCTAAAGGGCCTTTTTACACCTGGTCACTTCATGTGTTTTCTCTGATCCGATAGCCATCTGATTTGTTAAAACTGTTCCATTTACATTAGGCCACATAAATGCGTCTTGGAGAATCGGATATCAATCCGATCTTTCTACTCCCGCCCAAAATGCAAATATATTTTACCTCATTTCCAGGGTAATTGAAATGGAACACACTTTGGTGTATGCAGTTGCTACAAAAAACAGCATTTACTGTTTGCTGTATTTTCGCTGGCGGCAGCAGTGCATTTTAAGACCAAACAAGACACCTGGGTGAAAGATCGGAGCCAGCGCTGGTGGGGAAAACATGTTTGTTTCTGGCACGATGCATGACTCGCGAGTCACCTGCGAGTGATGTACTTCCGTTTGGGAGGAGTATAGCGCTGACGTATGTGGTTTCATCTGAAATGCGTCCCAGACCACCTCCTGAAGTGGTTTGAGCGATCGGATTTATATCCGTCTCGAAACTGTTTCGGAGGGCATTTAGACCTGGTCTTTTAACCATCGGATAGCTATCGGATCACAGAAAACGCCAAGTGACCAGGTGTAAAAAGACCCTTAGATGGTGCACTGACATGCGCAGAGAAAGATCCATAAAGTCGATTTTGACTCGCACAAACAATATAACATCCTGACATCCTTATACAATACCATAGCTCCTTTCTCGGCTCCGTCATACACTTTCTCTAAATCCACAAAGACGCAGTGCAGCTCTTTTTGACTATCCCTGTCCTTCTCCATTAACATTCTCAGAGAAAAAAATGCATTAGTAGTGCTCTTTCTGAGCATGAAGCAAGCTTCCACTACTCTTCCCCGTAGTTTCATTGTGTGGCTCATCAACTTTATACCTCTATAGTTCCTGCAGATCACTCTTGTTCTTAAAGAAGGGCACTAGATCACTTCTAATCCATTCCTTAGGCATATTCACTCTCTAAAATCCTGTTGAACAATCTAGATTGAAACTCCACTGCTGTCTCTCTTAGACACTTCCACACCACCACAGGTATTTCACGTGGACCAACAGCCTTTCCACTGTTAATTCTCCTAGAGCCTTCCACACCTCATCCTTTCTAATCTTTCCTGTTTCCTGCTCTACAATATTAATCTCTTCATCCCTTATTTCCATCTCATTTTCCTCATTCATCAGCTCCTCAAAATATTCCTTCCATCTTCTCTGCACACTCTCCTTGCCTGTTAGCACCTTTCTGTCCATATATTTAATCACCCTTATCTGTTGCACATCCTTCTCATCCATATTTCTCTGTCTTGCTAATTTGCTAAGTCCTCCTTGCCTTCCCTTCCCTCGGATGCTTTCTTTTTGGCATTTGCCACATCCCTCTTCACTCTGCGCTGCAGTTCCTTGTAATCCAGTCTATTTTCTTCTGTCCTTTCTATGTCCCACCTTTTTTTTTTAGCTACAGTAGCCTCTTCCTCTGAATGTTGTACTTTACTTCATCATTCTACCACCATGTCTTCCTGATCACTTCTGCTGTAGTTTCCTAGACATCTGAAAGCTCTTCCTGACCACCCAAAGCCTGTCTCAGCTTCTGTCTGAATTCCTCACAACATTCTTCCTTTTTCAACTTCCACCACACTTCCACTGTCTGAAAATCATTTGCAAGTGGAGAACATTTTAAACAACTGCCAACATTGCCAGGTCAAGCCATCCAAGCAAATTCACTCTAAGTTTCCAACGACCCTAAAATATCATTCCGAGATCTTCAGCAAGCTCTTGCTACAATTGATGTCAAAGTGTATAAATCTACAATCAGAAAGTGACTGCACAACTTTAGTTATCATGGGAAGTATGCAAGGAGAAAACAACAGAAGAAGCCCGCACACTGATAAACTGCTCCAATAAATTTAATGGTGCAACGTTTCGACCATCAGGTCTTCGTCAGGCACAATATAAAAATGTGATCACCTCACCTCTATACATAGGAAACAGGTGTATGCCTTAATTACACTCGCTATACACAAAGCATTAATCAGCTCACATGTTACAAAAATCTTAAATATACACAGAAAATTAAAAATAAAATATAAAAAAATACAGTTCATATCAACAATACAATGATAACCATTTAAAGATCTATAAAAATGGCTTAATGTCAAACTCATCATTGAAGTGAAGTGACATATGGCTAAGTACGGTGACCCATACTCAGAATTCGTTCTCTGCATTTGGCCCATCCAAAGTGCACACACACAGCAGTGAACACACACACCGTGAACACACACCCGGAGCAGTGGGCAGCCATTTATGCTGCGGCGCCCGGGAAGCAGTTGGGGGGGTTCGGTGCCTTGCTCAAGGGCACCTCAGTCGTGGCCGGCCCGAGACTCGAACCCACAACCTTAGGATTACGAGTCAGACTCTCTAACCATTAGGCCACGACTTGAGCCCTAGTAGTGCCAAAGAATTCAAAGTATAAATCCAATAACATTCTCTTTGCAATAATTTTCTCTCATAATCACCTCCTCTTGAGGGCTTTTTTACGTTCTCAATACCAATATATTGTAAAGCACTGATATTATAACCAGCTTGTTTGAAATGAAGCGCTATCGGCCTATGTGTATCCCCGTTCTGATGTTACTCCGGTGCTCACAAAGATCTAGACGTTTTGCCGACATACGCCAAACCACAGGGACAACGAATAAGACAAACAACAAAAGCTGAAACACACATAATAGTACCACGTATTGGAATACTCTGGCCTGTTAGCGGGTGATTGAAAAACCACTAACGGGCGACTTGTAAAGACTCGAGATAACTTAGGATCACTGGAAACAATATGCCAATGTCTGTTTAAAATGTTACGAAACTCACTACCAAGTGCTGAATATTTTACAATGCAACATGGAGCATCAAACTGGTGTTTTTGCTTATTCACATTAGCACGTAAGCACTGTATTTGCGATACGTTATCAAATTTGTCTTTGGCACTTTTAATCCACTCTTTTCGATATCCATGGTTCTCAAACCTTCAACTTAAATCAGCGTATTGTAGAGAATAAGACTCTTCTGTACTGCAGATCCTACATATACGTTAAAATTGGCTAATAATTATTATAATTAATAACTCTTAATTAGAGGTCTAGGATGAAAACTATCACCTCTTAAGATTGTATTACGGTCCGTTGGTTTTCGATACAGATCAGTATGAAGTTTTCCTTTATTTACATACACTCTAACATCAAGAAAACTGATGCTAACAGCATCACATTCCATAGTAAAATTAATATGTTCAGTTCTAGAAGTAAGATCATTTAAAAAAGACATCATCTCTATGGAAGTAGCATTTGTGATCATAAAAATATCATCAATAAACTGTCTGTAATACAATATGTTAGAGAAAAATGGATTGATCTTATTTAATACAAACTCATTTTCAAAAACTCCCATATACAGACAAGCATAATTAGGTGACATTTTACTACCGATGGCAGTCCCTTTTATTTGTACTGTAAAAAGAAATCATCTTGAAACTGGAAAAAATTGTTGGTCAGAACAATACTTGCCATGTCCAAAAGGCACTCGGTACTGGGTCTCACATCCACCGTTCTTTTTGATAAAAAATGTCTTAAAGCTAACAAACCATCAACATGGAGAATATTAGTATATAAACTCTGGACATCAAAAGTAGTAAGTATAACATCATCAACAGGGAAATCAACATTCTTTAATGATTCAATGAAGTCCATAGAGTCTCTTACATAAGACAGTAAAGTGGGTACAAAAGGTTTTATATAAAAGTCAACAAAAGAAGAGATATTCTCTGTAAGACTACCGATCCCACTCACAATAGGGCGACCCTTCAATGGTGTATCTAGGCCTTTATGGACCTTAGGGAGCATATAAATGATTGGAGTGACTGGAAATTCTTTAAATTCTTAATTCTTAAATAGGACTTTAAGAAAGTCATATTCATTTTTATTAAATTCACCCCTTTCATGATGTAACAATAATTTGGAGTGTATGTCCAATTTGAATTTATTAAACACAGTATCATTTAACTGTCTGCGGACCTCCTTTTCATAGTCTGAGGCACGTTGTAATACAATTGCACCACCTATATCTGCAGGGCATACCACCACAGAACTGTCATTGTTTAATTCAAGTAAGGCATCACTTTCTGTTTTAGATAAATTATTCTAGACTTTGTATTGTCTCTTGTTCTTAAGCAAATTCATAACATCATACTCAACAAGCCTACAGAAAGTGTCCAAAGACGAATTTCTATTCTTGGGTGGAATAAAGGTAGAACTCTTAAAAGATAGGATAGAGTATATAGTATAGAGTATCCATGGAGCAGAGGTGATTAAGGGCCATGCTCAGAGTTCCAACAGTCGCAGCCTGGCAGTGCTGGGGCTTGAAAACCAATCTAGTTTAGGTTGTTTGCTAGGGTGTTGTTTGGTCATTACTGTGTTATCAAAGTTGGTTCATATGATATTGCTAGGTGGCTATTATAGGGTTCCTTGTGGCTGCAATAATGTTTTTACAAGGTTTCAATATGATCCCAGTTGGTTGCAAGGTTGTAGCTTATTGGTTGCTACAGAAACTCAGTTGCTTGATAGCATGTTGCTAGGTAGCTGTTATGGGGTGTTGAAATGGTGTTTCTTAGGAGGTTTTTAATACAATCCTAGTTGGCTGCAAGGGAATGTTTGTGGTTGCTAGTGTGTTGCTAGGTGGCTCTTATGGGGTCCCAGGTGGTTGTTAATGAGGCTAATAACTAAAATATTGTTATTGTTAAAAAAAAACATTTGTTGTGGGTATGTTATTAAGACATGTTAGGATTGACAGACGTAAGTGAAATTTTAATCCTTAATTACTTAACACTTAATCCTTGACACTTTAATTAAAGTGCTATAGTAATTAGCAGGTATACTGATATTTATACAGGATAGCGAATAGACAGTGGATTTGTTTCGAGGATAAACACCAGTCTGTGTCTAAGTGCAGAACTGCATACCCATGCCATTCCTATGTTTATTCTCGTATGTGGTTATATAAAAGATCTGCCCTTTCTGACATGAAATCAATCAGCTTTAATCAGTATTAATGGCTGCAGAATTATTGCAGCAGACCGAGTTTACCACCATAAACTGTTGCTCAAAATGCTTACAAATATTCAGCAAATTTTTGTAAAAGTGTATAATAACCCAAGGAAGATACTTTCAATCTAACAAATAAAATTCATTCCACCGTGATCCTGATTTTCCTGTGTTCTATTTTCTCCCACTGTCCAAAAAGTCAGGTTGGTGGATTGAAAACATTAATGCACACAGACTGGTTACACAAAATTGCTAATGTGAGTGAATGTGTATGTGCATGTTGTCCTGAGATAGGCTGGTCAGCCTGGTTTTGGTCAGGGTTGCAGTGGCCCCAAAGTCTATCCTGGGAACAGAGCAAGCATGGCAGCAAGGTGACAGTCTATTCCTGGACTTTTTTGTTTTAAGTTTTGATATAGCACTCAATTAACGTGAAACATACTGACTTATTAGTGCGTAGGAATAAGTAAAACTTGCAAAAGCAATTAGTTGCACTATGCACACTTTTCGCTATTGCGGAAACAACATGAAGGTATACAAATAACATTAAACCACACTTGTGGACAAGTCCTTATGCACTTTAAAACGAAAACAACCGACAAGTGTCAGCCAGGACGATATTCTATAAAAATGAAAGTTTAAATGTGTTTTCCAGACAAAACATATAAGGCCACGTCCCCGAATTCATTGTATCCGTTTCCGTGACATCACACAACCTCTCCCCTGCCTGCAGCAGTAGGCTATCATTCTTTAGAAAAGAACCAGTTAATCAGCTTGAGACGAACTGCTGAACAAGATGGCGGAGTGAGTGGATTGCGCTTTGGAAAAAAGTAGCGACTACTTTTCTTAAATATTACAACAGATAGCTATATTCGTTTATGTATGCGTTTCACTGTGAGATAAGTTAAAATAAAATCGCCCCTCTATTCGAGGTGGTTTAGCGAAAACGTCGAACACAGGACCGTACGAATATAGCGTCCTCCCTATATAAGAGGTTAGCTAGGTTGTTTTCGGCTTTTAAAGCCGCTGTTGGAAAACTGGTCAATAAGCTAGAACGGATTTATACGACTACACTTAAAGACGTATACTTATATATGGCCGTAATTATGAAATAGTCTTCGTGAGCTTCCAAGGACGATAGATAGACGACGAGGTTTTAGTGTAACTAGCGAACATTTTTCAACCGTTCTGATTCGAACAAGAGAAAAGAACCGAAAGCTAGATAGCTTAACAAATTAAAGAGACGCATATATTCCATAATAAAACGCCGCCATTTTACATCGTTTTAGTAGTTTCTAGGAAGCACAAAAAGTCATGGCTAGTAGCAGCGGTTCTAAAGCTGAATTTATAGTCGGGGGAAAATACAAGCTTGTCCGGAAAATTGGATCAGGATCATTTGGAGACATATACTTGGCTATCAACATTACAAATGGAGAGGTAAGGTGAAAGTCCTTTAGTTCTAAAAATAATTCGCGTTTATGTAAAAAATGGAATCGAAATATCTCCTTTTTATTTCATAATTTTAATGTTAGAACGCTGTTTGTGCTGACTCACTTTCATAACTTGGTAGCATGTTATTCATCTGGTTTTAATTTTAACATTGGTTACTAAGTCTATTATCCCCAGTGCTTTTCATGATGAACGGAAGTGGATTGTACATATGTACACAATCTCTATCCACCATACTATTAAAATTTATACTTCGTTCTATATAAATTTAGGAGGTCGCTGTAAAACTGGAGTCGCAGAAAGCGAGACACCCTCAGCTTCTGTATGAAAGCAAGCTGTATAAAATTCTTCAAGGAGGAGTTGGAATTCCACACATCAGGTAAGAACTGTTTTAGTACAAAATTATATGCGGCACATGTTCAAATCATAAACTCTACATCTGCGCCAGTTGCAAATGGCCGCTCCTCTTTTGTTGTGTTTGTTCAACATGTCCTCCCTTTCGATTAGAAAATGGCGGCTGAAAGAGGTCGAAAGCAAGTTTCCGGATATAGTAGAATTTGTCACCGTGACTGGTTTCGTTTATCTTATCTTAGATGTAAACAGTGTTTTCTGTTTTGTGACCGTGTGCACGTAATGAACTAAACCTTGCTTGATCATATTTTTCAGATTTTCAAAAATGTATATTTGCTCTTGGAAGTTGAGTGAACATATTTTCCCTTAAGCAAGTCTCACACAATTCACTTGTACACTGGAGATAAAATTTTAGGTTAATTTTTGGTTCATCTATTCAAAGGTTTCACACAGCAGGGGGCTTAAAGGACGTCTTAAACTTTAATTGTGGCTCTGTAGGTTGAAAGGGCATTAAAAAGTGCCCAGGTCTCAACTACTCTGTGGATAATTTAACTTGGAATTTGTAGACTTGTACTTACAAACTTTACCTGTGATCATAAAAAACCCTGATGCTTATGTTGAACATACTTTCAACACCCTCACTTGTTTTGCTTTAAATATTTTTATACATTTCATTTGTATACTGCTTTGGTAGTTTTTGTTTATTTATTATTATTATCATTATTATTATTATTAGAAGAGGATGCATGTTTGTTTTTCTTTGCCACTGAGCTGTCCATAATTCTTTTGATGGAAATCTGCATGCAAATTTGTTTGTGTATTTTTGTTTTAAATGACTTTCATCAACGTGATTAACTGTTTACTCCATTACCAACAGTGCCATTTGACTGTTAGTTGATATTGATGCTATTGGATCATTTGGTATCCACAATTAAAAGAACTGGTGTAGCATGAGCTCAGACGTTTCATGCTTTCATCTATAACCTGTCATCACTTCCTTTTTATACTCTGATATGCAAACACACAGCTGTTGGAATCATACTTGATATCTCATAGACCATTAATTAGTCAAGTATAATTAACGATCAGTTGCTGACCTTGTTCCTTTCCCAAGATGGTATTAGAAGAAAATTAAAACGAGAGGGTTGGTTTTTGTGGTGGCATCATCCAGTTAAAAGAAGGTTTTTTTTTTTTTTTTTTTTTGGTGTTTATATTCTCCTTTAGCCCTGTAAAACCCAAATATTGGGTGGGGATTTTTTTTTTGACCTCTCGTATATTGTTTTAGGAGGCCTCTGATGTAGATTAAAGATTTTTCAACTTTTTTAGGTGGGCTCTGCTAGGAGCAGAACTTCTTCATTTTTACTCACTTTGTCTAAACAAATATACAGAGCATTTAAGCATTCATTTGCAGGGTTCATTGCTTACTTTGCCCCATAACAGTATATATCATGAATAATAATCACACAACAATCATATTTTTATGAATACGCATTTATTAATGTAAATATTGAAAACAACTGTGTATTTGAAAAACCTTTTTCTTCTGTCACTTTCAGTGTGGTTTGAAGTCTGTGATTAATTGCAGTGATAGTCCACAAAACAGTTCTTTTCTTCTAAAAGGCACAGGTGAACATTGGACTTGCTACATAGTGTATTTGTGTATCCTCCCATGGGTGTGGCTTGCCAAGCATATACTGCTTGATTTTACTGAATCTCCCCTTGAAAGGAATCATCATTTCATCCACTGAGTTGTGTTCTTCAGGTACCACCTGCAGGCATCTCTCCCTGAATGAATTCAGCCATGGTCTGAGTTTCCAGAGTTTGTCCTTCTTTTCCATCTCTGACACAGTTAAGTTGTTTGTAAAGTGTAATGAAGTCAACAGAGATTGGAATCTGTTGCGGGACATCACATCAGAAACGGGTTTATCGCGTGTCTGTCTCCCAATACATAGGGACTCCAGAAATTTGCATTAGGCCCATCTTCAGGTACATGCAAAGCATCTTCTCAATTTCCTTGTTATTGGTGTCTACAGATGTTCCTTTTTTTTTTTTTTTTTTTTTTTTAAATCTTGTCAGAGCCTCAGTCATGTCTTCTGTGACAATTCAGTATTGGGACTGAAAACTCCTTTTTCAGCCAGCGATATCTGTCACGGGGCAAGGTGTGTTTCTTTGGTTGGGGCTTGATGTACAGATCCTCAACGGCTGGGCAGTCAATGGGTTGGTGGTTTTCTTTGTCCATTTCACCTGCATCTTCATTCTCTGACTCACTTGCATCAATGTCATATGAGTCCATTTCAAAATCGCTCTCTCCATTTTGGACTGCAGCAATCACATCCTGCACAGTGAATAGCTGACCTTTCTGCACTGGTGGCATTCTGAAATGGAAAAAGTAAAAATAAATAAATAAATTAGTGAATAATACATATGGGTCTCATATTGTAGTAGATAAACTGAAAGAATAAACTAAGTAAGTATTGTCCATCAAAGTGTTATCAGTTCAATGCAAAGGCTAATCAAAATTCCACCACTTCATTCAAACAATACTCTCTGGATGGCCTATTATGCTATCTACTTATAATACTAAAATGAACACATGCATCCCCCATATCACAGGTTCATATTCAAGACCATTTACACCTGTCCCTGAACAATGCAACAGGCATCACCCCAAAACATCCAGAACATTCAGAGCCAGCTTTTCTATCTCCTAATGCTATAAACTGCTACTTGGGCAACACATAACAAAATCTCAGGACAGTTTAGACGTTAAATAACAAAAAACTACAAAGATACAGGGGGTTTCAGATACTGCTCTATATGATGAAGTTTCAAATACCACATAAAATGTATTCTTTTGTGTGTTTTGTTCTTTTAACAGAAAAGCACATTTAGAAATTAGTTATAATGAATCCTCTAACAGTTTAAAGTTCAATTTGTGGCCATGTGAGAATTGCAGTATCTTTTATGTAATGTGTAAGGTGCACAGGCTATTTTGACTACCACTCTGGCCTAGTGTTGTTCAATTACAACATGGGCTTAACTAGCTCTAAATCAAGTTTGATTGTTTTCCAAAATAACTAAATATGTATGTGTTCTAGACATTGTAATAAACACAGAAAAAATATGTGAGGAATTTTACTTACTTGAATCTTAACAAATCCAGTGATGCAAAAAAATTGAGATGAGCTCAACGCAAAGTTTGCAGGTTGAGTGAGTTCATGGCCAGATTACCGGACCTATAAACACTTCTTCTATCCAATAGCATTATGAGGACAAACAATAAAACCCATTAACTATGTAAATGTGGTCTTGAGAGAAAAAAAAACTTTTGCAGGCCTTTTTTAAAAATTGTTAAAAGTGATGTTATTGTGCAACAGGGGGCTTTACAGGGTTAAGTAGAAAGTGACTCTTAGGGGTGCATTTTCAATGTGGCCCTGAGTGGACAGGCTTTAAGGATTAACATTTGTTTAAAGCTAAAATGTTTTAATATATTCTGGTTCTTTAAATACTGTTAATTTTTTTATAATACTTATTTTTTTTCGGATTCTTGACACAAACCTTTATGATTGGTGAAAATTCTTCTATCAAACAGAATGATCCCTGATACTGCTGCCAGTGTCCCCCTGTGATGTCAGGGTGTCACCAAACTACTATCCTCTAACGAAAAAATCACCAAAAATTTTGCACCATATAAGGGATTTTTTACACTGTGTTTAACCCTGGGTTATCACATGCTAAACCCTGTATTTAACCATGAGTAGAAGAAAATTGCACACTCGTAATTTATAAATGGTTTTTGCACTGTTAACCCAGCATTGCAGCAAAAGACTTGTACAAAGATTAATTTCTATATATGGTTAACAATAGAAAACCATTAAGAAATTGAATATCACATGTCATAGGATGTAGCAACATTTAACACGCGCTGTTTGGTAGTGTATGTTGGCAAAGCACTAAACATTGTAGGAGTAAGTTCTGTAGTGTGGGGGGAAATACTTGACAATGAAAAAGTAGTGAAAGTTGGATATCAGCGAGCACCTGGTCAAGTATGTGACAAACATAAAAAGGCCAAAAGGTTTTTTTTTTGTTGTTGTTTTTTTTCTCCCTCACTGATGCAAAAACTTGAGGCAGGCCATTATTTAAATTGGTCGTATGCTGTGTTTAACGACCCATGGTTGCTTCTGCCAGGGTTTAGGGTAGGAGACACATTGGTAACAACAATGAAAACATTAAAAAAATATATATTTTTTTCTGATCTTACAAACCGTGAAATCTTTTCATTTGCCAGCAAAATGTCAAGCTTACATGTGTATACACTTTTTTTAAAATTATAAATAAAAGTGTATATAAATGAAGGTACAATTGAACATAGAAAATATTATGTATGATCAAAGATTTACCATTGTCTGGCACACTTGGTCTCTTTTTGACTCTTACTGAAGTCAAGTGACTTATTTATTCTAACAGCAAAAGGATATCAACCACATTTTGAAAGATAGTAAATAAGAAGTCAACCTCAGAAGCAGTATACATTTTTTTAGTCAGAAAGGATTTCAGCAACAATACAATTCATAAGACATACAATCAGAGATGTGGGGAAAGTTTTTCCTTTAATAGTTTGTATACTTTTTTTTTTTTTTTTTAAATATTCTTCCATATGTTTTTCCAAAGAAAGCTTCAATATGTGTTCATAAACAAAACTTTAATACAGAAACTTACCATAAAAACTATACCAAAAGGTCTCAATCTTTTTGCAATCCTTAAATGTATACATCAGTTTCTGTGACTGTTTAATATTTAAAACACGATTGAGAGGCGTTAGGGAAATTGTTTGCAATCTGGTGTAAATCCTATGGATAAAATTTAAGTTTTGTTTATGAACGGATATTGAAGCTTTCTCTTGAAAAACACACAAAAGTAGATTTCCATTTCTCATCACTAAAGGAAGACCCAATGTCTGTATCAAATGTCACGCTCAAAGATTGAAAAACCTCGAATTTTACCTACTTTCATTTGAGACTGTAAAGTGTTGTGATTGAAGAAACTATTGTCCTTCCACATTGAAAGATTGACACTTTGAAGTGATGATGCATATACTGAATCTTATGCATAAAAAAGGCATTCCAATCTGCAAACATATGCTTAATTTGTGCTGAATTTATATAACTAGAGATTAGGTAGTGAAGCCTGTACCCATTTTTTTATTTTTTATTTTGTTTCAGTGAGAAACAGTTTTAATCTAGGCTTTTTTTTTTTTATTCCAAATGTATACATTACACAAATTTTAATGAAAAAGATAAAATAAAATAGACATTGGAACAGGAAAAGTTGTTTTGTTAAAATATAGAAGGTAATTAACTTTTAAACATATTCTAAATTTGGCACAGCATTTAATCCCAGATATAGCTCAGAGAAGCTTCAAGCTCCGAGAAGCTCAAATCATAGGTTTGGATAAACAAACCTATGGTTTGCCCAAATTAATTTTATATCCTAAAAAACTTTTTTAATCACTGTAAGAAATGGTTACGGTACATTTGAGGGTATTTGAGATAAAGCAGAAAATTTTCTGTATACAGGGATATACAATGCTTCCCTGGACCTATTTCAAAATGTACTAAATTCATTATTTTCTTTAAAATTCTATAAGCAAAATACTAATAATAATGACAATGTGAAAAGTTTATTTGAAATCTTTGCAAATTTATAAAAAATGTACATAAGTATTCACAGACTTTGCCATGACACTCAAAATTGTGCTCACATTCATCCTGTTACCAAATGATCATGCTTGATTTTTAAAAATTTATTGAAGTCCAATTGTGGTAAATTTAGTTGATTGGACATGATTTGGAATAACACCTTTCTATTAGGCTGGGTGATAAATCGTTTTTATCGATTAACTCGAATGTGTAGTTTACATTGATTTGTTCGGATGAAACAAATCGATGTAAAAAAAAAACCCGCACGTTTGCCATAGATATACACAAACAACATGGCAGCGAGCAAGGAAGAACTCGTTCCCAAGAAAGGCACAATGTATATAAATATACAGGAAAAATTGATCGAAATCAAATAGATTTTTTATGAAAAAATGGGGGATTTTTATTTTAGGCCATATCACTTTCTATGTAAGGTTAACAGTGCATGTCAGAGCACAGTCCAAGCTATGGAATTCAAGGATTTGTCTGTACATTTCTAAGACAGGATTGTATCCACGCACAGATCTGGAGAATATATATAGATCTGGAAAATATATTCTTATCTACATTGTGTAATTTAATCAGAACAAAATGTTTCAAAGGACACCTAAATCATCCTATTGAGTCTTGTATTCAAACGGAAGGTCAAAATAAAAAAAATTGCATTTTAATTTAATTATTAATTAACCAAATTGTCATATAAACTATATTAAATACCACTGAGAGGATATTCTTTTATATAAGGTGGAGGAAATATGAATAGCTAGAAATAGCAGTTAATTGTTACGCAGCAGTTAGTGCACATCCTTCAGGTGACTGCTAGTAAATTAAAGATGTAAAGGATTTTTACCTTTCAATGCAACATGACCCAAAGCTAGATCAAGACCATGCAGCTACATTAGCAATTGAATGGCCTAACCCAAAAAAGAAAAGATGTTATGGGCTCTGGCTAGGTCATTCAACAAGAAGTTTATGGGGTGACCCGAGGAAGGCCATAAATATAATTTGCCCTTACAATTTAATGGCTCAGGATTTTTTTTTTTTTTTTTAAAAAAACAAGTATTAGTCAGTGTTATCATACTTATAGATTGTTATCCACAAATACTGTGTGTTGTAATAAAATTAAAAGGTGCTTCAACAAAGTGGTCTTTTATTGGTGTGCAAACTTAAAAATCAGGTCAGGGGTCTCCAACCTTTTTGTTTCCTCTGAGAGCTACTTTGGCAAAATTTGGCTAAGAGCTACTCTTGTATTAGTAAAAAAGTTATTTACATAGCTTATTGCTATAAAGTAAATCGGCTGAATTGGCTATTTTTGTGTAAACTTGAGTCAATATTACAGTGCCATTTTACAGTAAATCATTTTAAATTTACATTGCTGACTTATTGGTTATTATTGTCAAATTCATTCCTTCACGTTATAGGTACCATGTAACATACCCAGATGGCCTCAGAAATGGTGTAATATAATGAGTTATGTAGTTGTTTTTCAGGGTTTGAATTTGGGCCTTTTAGTTTCAGTGAAGCATACTGTTAACGCTACAATTTTTTTTTCATATAATAAATTTTTATATCATTTATATATTCCTTACATTCATATGCTAAGTTTTGTTAAAGCCTGTGTTATTCATACTCTCTCTCTCACTCATTCACCCACTCAGTCCCATAGCCTTACCATGATCCCTTGAAGACACACAACTGCAAATATCGCCAAATTCGGCATTTCACCAGAGAATTAATGTATGCAATTTCAGCAATAAATTTTCTTTCTAAAAAAGTAAACACAAGTTATTAATTTTAAGAGACGCATCTTATTTTTGCATATTTAGTTATACCTCTATCAAAAAAGTGCTTCTTATCCAATTAATCGATTAGCTGCAGCCCTAGTTTGCACACTTCCACTTTATATAGTACTAGTAGTGCAAACATGCACTTTATGTAGGTATATGTATAAGGTATTTATTTCTTTGTTTGCTCCGAAGTTCTGTGGTTTATTTATTACCTTGGTTCTAGAAGAGCTTCATTTCATTGTTTGTGTCCTGTACCAGCCGGATATGGTTGAATTGACAACAAACGATACTTGACTGGCACCAAAAATTCTTAGCAAATAATATATAATTTCTTAAAATTAATAAAATGCCCTCAGAAATAAAATGGTACAAGATATGTAGTATGGTGATCAAATTACATGTTTCAAATGAAAATGTAATGGCTCAGTATTAAAGTAAATACAAGTATTTGAAGACTCGAAGTCTGCTTTTCAGAATTCAGGAAATTCACTTACTGTAGTGAAACGTTGATCTTCATTTTCTGTTGCTTGGCCCTGCAGAAAATTTATTTATATTATAATGAAACTATGCTCTTATACTAATTGATGATACATTTTGTCAATTAAAGTAAAAAGGGATGTCCTTTAGATATACTAGTAAGAACAATTTCCATATGTATTTGAATCTTTGCAGTGCCCAAAATATCTCTGGTGAGATCAATGTTCTTTGCTGCACAGACCTCATACAGTGAACACTTGTACAGACTGGAATAAAAATGATTCATCTTAAATTTTTTGCTAATGATGCTCCGATTGATCGGCCACCGATCATGATCGCTCGATATTGGTTAAAAATAGCTTGATCGGCGAGCCCCAAAAGCGCCGATCAAAAAAGCCTATCACGTGACGTGACGTGACGTAAATTACTCGCGCGACTTTTTTACTCGTGCATGCACGGCGCACAGGTAAACAACAGCAGAGCGGAGCTTACCAGCGGCAACATGAGTTCTCCCGTCTGGAAGTTTTTCCAAAGTGTCCGATAAAGACGTAAAGTTAGCTGTTTGCAATGTATGTCGTGATGAAATCCCTCGGGGTGGAAATGGCATTTTAATACCACTAACATAATTAGGCATCTTAGAACACGCCATACAACTGAATATGCCGAGTATAAGAAACTAAACCAGCCGAAGCCAACAACATCCCCATCCCTCAACCAGCCGACTGTGTAGCTTTCATTATTTTATTTTTTTGGATCTGATGTAGTTGGTTCCTCAACTGCATCAGATGTTCATAATAATAACAGAAAAAAAACACTTGCCATAGTTTTGTCCTTTGTGGCAGTAGCCAATTTTGGTGTAACAAGTTTTACATTTTGCTGCCAATTATAAAATGTAATCGGTGTATTAAGCTGATCTGCCTGACCCCTCTTTGTTTGGAATAATTTTAAGTTACTCTGCCTTATTTGGGAAAGATGGCCTACAGTAGCCTTAAGTTCTCATTTTCTAAAATAAACACTTGGTGGTTCTGCAAGATCATGACTGTAGCCTATTTCTCAATACAGTTCATTTAGAGTTAATTTCATTTCTAAAAATGGTGCAAACTCTGCTAGATTATAGATAAAAGATTCCCATTCCCCTGCCATTCTGTGATCGGCAATCGGCAGATCATGATCTTGGTGACCGGTGATCGGCCTCAAAAATGCTGATCGGAGCATCTCTTTTTTTTTTTTTTTTTTTTTTTTTTGCTAACATAGTGGACAGTAACAATTAAGCAGCCTCTTTGTGGCCCTGGATGTACATAATCTTGTTAGGAAAAGGGAACTTGACTACTTACTTTCTGTGGGTAGAATGATTTGCTTCAACTCGGGATCAGCAGATTAATGAGGATGGTTTTTGATTGTCCCACACTCTCCGCTCCCTATTGCATTTATTAAAGTGTATGGATGTTCCTCTTAAAATGGTGAGTGAGTGATCTAAACAGTAAATTTTAATAGGAACACCTGTATATCTGTTTTACTTATGCAGTTATCCAATCAGCCAATCATGTAGATGAAGATTGGTGACAGGTGAAGATTTTAAGTAAATGGGAAAAAAAAAAATCTGTCGCTTTAACCATGGCATAGCTTGTTGGTGCCAAACTTACTGGTTTGAGTATTTCAGAAACTGATGTTGGAAATTCACCAAAGTCTTGAGGGTTTACATAGAAGAAAAAAACGATATAAATCCTGTGAGAAGAGTGTCAGACCTTTCTCATCATCAGGGTGTTTCAGTCTGCAGAGAGGAATAGTCTAGAGAGTGGTCGGAGTTTACAGGATGTTTATTTTTACTCAAGCACCGTTTACAACTGTGGTCCTCCACAAAGCAACTAGAAATGCACATCAAATCTTGAGGTGGATTGGCTATGATGGCACTCTTTTGTATAAAGAAATAGTATGTTGCATCCCTTAAATATTCTTTTGACATATACCCAAACATATGTACTAACATGTCATGTAATAGAGTTGATGTTGCTCAATTTATGCACACTGACGCAGCAAACTCCTTGTTACTTTTCAGCTTTTCTTCATTTATTATTCCTTTGTCTCTTTTATATTATGTGTTTTAATTTACCATTCCCATTAATTTAAAATGCTCATTTCATCATATTGCATATTGTGAGGCACTAATTATATTATAGATACACGTTAGGAACAATAGTATTCAAATGGGAATGCACCACGGGCGGTTATTTTTCTTCTTTTGTTTCTCCACACCATTTTGTGAGGAGCTCTATAGTAATGTGACATGATGTTGAATTCCATTGAGCTTCCGTTCTATGTTGACCTGATTTTCCTATTCTACGTCCCAAGGTGTTCTTTTGGAATCAGATCAGGTGACAAGGGGAAAGTCACTGAAGAACTGAACTGAACTCATTGTCTTTGATCACAAAGCCAGATTAAGATGACTTTTCCTTTGTTGATTGGTGCATCTTCAAAGTAATCTTTAGAAAATGACTAACATTGTGGCTATGCAGGGATGCACATGGTGTAACATTAGGATGCGGCATTCAAGAGTTGATTGATGACTGAATGATGACGACTGACAGCTCCACAGTGTGCCAAGAAAACATTCCCTACACTATTACACCCATACACCCTCCTCTGCCAGAGTTTATAGAGTTAAATGCATGTGATGCTTGCCCTCTTAGAATTGAGTGAAGGTGTTAAAACTGTAAAGGTAGCCCTGTGCTGTGTTATTGTTCTAAACACTATCACACACCACTGTGGTCAACCTAATTTGTCTATTTAATTTTTATAGGTGGTACGGCCAAGAAAAAGACTATAACGTCCTGGTGATGGATCTTCTGGGACCCAGTCTAGAGGACCTCTTTAACTTCTGTTCCCGCAGATTCACAATGAAAACAGTTCTTATGCTTGCAGATCAGGTAAGACGTAGCATAGCATTTTTTTCTTAAGATCTTTCAGTGTACAAGTGCTGAGATATCGGAGTAGAATTTACTGTTTCTCCTAAATTCTGAGAACGATTGTGTATAATGATACATCATTAATGTTGTTTCAAGCCTAGTGTTTAGTGAATTACTAGATAGTATTTACATTAAATAAATCTAACAAAATAGAGGCACAGATTAGCCTTATTTATTTAATTTACTTGTTTTTAAGGAAACACTTTCAAACAGTGTGTTTGTGTAGTTTGCAGACTAAGCTTTGCTACTTTGTATATTTAAACATACATTTCATAAATTAGCTCCAATGCATTCTAAAAACATTTCTCTAAATTGAATTTATTTATTGTTTGTAAATGAATTAAATGGTTGCTGTTCTAACTGATTATAATATCACACATGGTTGCTAAGTGATTTCTAGGGTGTTTTGTTTAGTGGTTATCTGTTTGCTTACATGGTTGATGTGCAAAAGAGGTTGCTAGTTCATAGCTAAGTAGTTGCTACCCATGATAGTTCAGGGAGCTCCCAGTTTTATTCGGCAGAGCAGTGCAGTTTTAATCTTAAGTATGTGAATTGACATATCATCATAATCTGATGGCAAGAAAATACTGTGTAGTTTGTATTTTTGTAGTAAATGGTTGCTGCTGTTTTCCAGCAACAGGATGATAGGTGCTTGTTATGTTACAGTGAGGAAGAAAATTATTTGACCCCCTGCGAATTTTGTGTACATTTGCCCACTGACCAAAAAAAAAAAAGCCAAAGGTCAGCCTCGAAATCTTAATGACTTTGAGAGGATCTGCAAAGAAGAGTGGGACAATCCCTCCTCAGATGTTTTGTGAGGGGGTCAAATACTTATTTCAATCATTAAAATGCAAAGCAATTTATAACTTTTTTGAAATGCATTTTTCTGTTTTTTTTGTTGTTGTTGTTCTGTCTCTCACTGTTAAATCTTCCCTAAAAAAATTAATCGGTCTATAATTTTTCAGTGGTACAAAATCTGAAGGGGATCATATAATTTTTCATACACACACACACACACACACACACACACACACACACACACTGGCCACTTTATTAAGTACACCTGTCCAACTGCTTGTTAATGCAAATTTCTAATCAGCCAATCACATGGCAGCAGCAACTCAATGCATTTAGGCATGTAGACATGGTCAAGACGATCTGCTGCAGTTCAAACCGAGTGTCAGAATGGGGAAGAAAGGCGATTTAAGTGACTTTGAACGTGGCATGGTTGTTGGTGCCAGACGGGCTGGTCTGAGTATTTCAGAAACTGCTGATCTAATGGGATTTTCAGGCACAACCATCTCTAGGGTTTACAGAGAATGGTCCGAAAAAGAGAAAATATCCAGTGAGTGGCAGTTCTGTGGATGCATATGCCTTGTTGATGTCAGAGGAGAATGGCCAGACTGGTTCGAGCTGATAGAAAGGCAACAGTAACTCAAATAACTACTTGTTACAACCGAGGTATGCAGAAGAGCATCTCTGAACGCACAACACATCAAACCTTGAGGTGGATGGGCTACAGCAGCAGAAGACCACACCGAAGACCACTCCTGACAGCTAAGGACAGGAAACTAAGGCTACAATTCACACAGGCTCACCAAAATTGGACAATAGAAGATTGGAAAAATGTTGCCTGGTCTGATGAGTCTTGATTTCTGCTGCGACATTCGTATGGTAGGGTCAGAATTTGGCGTCAACAACATGAAAGCATGGATCCATTCTACCTTGTATCAACGGTTCAGGCTGGTGCTGGTGGGATAATGGTGTGGGGGATATTTTCTTGGCACACTTTGGGCCCATTAGTACCAATTGAGCATCATGTCAATGCCACAGCCTACCTGAGTATTGTTGCTGACCATGTCCATCCCTTTATGACCACAGTGTACCCATCTTCTGATGGCTACTTCCAGCAGGATAACGTGTAATTTCATAAAGCACGAATCATCTCAGACTGGTTTCTTGAACATGACAATGAGTTCACTGTACTCAAATGGCCTCCACAGTCACCAGGACTCAATCCAATAGAGCACCTTTGGGATGTGGTGGAATGGGAGATTCGCATCATGGATGTGCAGCCGACAAATCAGCAGCAACTGCGTGATGCTATCATGTCGATATGGACCAAAATCTCCTGAGGAATGTTTCCATACCTTGTTTAATCTATGGATTAAGGCAATTTTGAAGGCAAATGGGGGTCCAACCCGGTACTAGTAAGGTGTACCTAATAAGGTGGCCAGTGAGTGTAATAAAATGTGTGTGTGTGTCTGTATGTATACGTGTTATTTATCTTGGGGGAAAAAAAACCCACAAAACCACTTGCAAAAAAATCAGGTAGGATTCTGACTTTTGTATGTGTCATTGTAATATAAAAATATAAACATTAAAATTTTTTAATGCAGGTTTTCCTGTGCTTGCACTAAGAATTGAGACAATTCAATAATTCTGAAGTAATTTCACAGGTGAACAGTCTCAACACAATTAGTTTGATCATTAATAGACTGTTTATTAGATATTGAATTCTGCGAGCTCTAAATGGTACACAGAGAGAGTGCAATAATGTTACATTTAATTGCTTAAATTGTAATAGATTTTAGAGTGTGCGGGAGAGAATGCGTGGGGTATGATTTTACCTGTGCCGTGCCTCTACTAATAATGGAGCTAATATAGTCTGAACAGGCATAAAGCTTTTGCAGTGTCTTGAGTAAGGAGGAAAAATAGAGTAGGTCTCACTCAGGTTTTTGTCTCCGACACAAAGTTTTTGACTGTGATTTGAATTCCCAATTTTGTTGTCTTTTTGTATTAATGTCATCTTTTTTTACAATCTTCTTTCGGCTTAATGTCTGCTGGTGTTAATTCCTTGTGCTGTTTTTCTGCTGTTTTATGTACTTTCATATTTAACATTATCTTGGTGAGTTTGACAGTCATCTTGTATCTTGGACCCTTTATCAAAATTGCCATATTCAGAATATAAGTTCAATTAATGCCAAAATGTTCCATAATTATATGATTGTAAGATAATTAGGAAATTTCATTTAACAATAGCTCTTGCGCCATACACAACTCTTAACTGTATGTCACTTTGGTTACAGTTCTTGATAAGCAGTGCTTTAATGTAGAATGGTTATAATAATTGTTGTATTAATATTAATATAAACTTGAATGTGCATGTTACAGCAGGAATTTCTGTCTAATTTGTGTGGGAATTAAAGTAATTTACAGAAAAGTTTTTTTTTTATTTTATTTTATTTGACTGTGCGCTAAAGTGGTGAGCGCAATGGATTATCTTCATCAAAGCATTGTGTTCTTTGCAGATGATCAGCAGAATCGAGTATGTACACACAAAAAACTTCATCCACAGAGATATCAAACCAGACAACTTTTTAATGGGCATCGGCCGCCATTGTAATAAGGTAAGTGCTTATCATCATCAGATATGTAGTAATTTTTAGAGTATTTTTTATTTGTCATGCACACAAACATGTAACTTGCTTTGCCATACACAAATATTTAATAGCCAATGATGCATGTGTCATGCAACTTTTTTGGGCAACTTGATTAACATGGGAAACTATTTGCTCAAATTCAGTTAGAATCTTTAGCAAGATGTTTTGGGTGTGTCGTGAAGTGATATACGACAGTTTAAATTTTGCTTACATGTTGCCTTTTTTCTTTATTAAATAAGAATTTTGTTATCTTGTTTGTCTTGCATTTTAGAAAATTTGGGCTATCACCACACACACACACACACACACACACACACACACACACACACACACACACACACACACACACACACACACATATACATATATATATATATATATATATATATATATATATATATATATATATATATTTATATATATATATATATACACACACACACATACACACACGCACAGAAAATAATACCTAACGTTGCCTGACTGTTTTATTGTTTGAAATTGTTTTGTGCCCTTGCAGACAGGCAACATTTGGCCAATTTAAAACATGGTTTAAACAAATCACTAGCAGTGTAAGATCAAATGTTTCTAGTGATAAACAAATTAGTGGTCTTTTTCACTGTCCTCCAATTCAGTGACTTCTTGTATTACCATTTTGGACAATGTTATCTGGAACTTGTGTGTTTAGCAGTGTGTCTGTGTGAATGCCAGGCTTAAGCATTATCTGTGAGTATGTGTTCTTTAATTTTAACAATATCTATACCTGACATTTGTCATTGTGTAATATATTCAATGGTAGCTTTTACATGAGACAATCTGATCTGAAGCTTTGTAACCGCACTCCTATTCTTTAATCATTTTCTTCCAGTTCCTGTTGTTTTACCACTCAGCATTGTTCATCATTGGATTTGAAGAATAGCCTTGCTTGTTTTATTGAGTCGAGTGTAGTTGTTGGTTTATTAATTTTTCGGGAAAAACATATCCTACCAACAAAGTCAACTTGTGCGTGAATATGTAGAAAGTGTGATTTCTAAGCGATAACTACTTAAGGACTTCTACTCCAAAAAATCTACTCCATACTGCAAACTGCATACACAGTTTTGGGCAAAACAAGACAAATATTTGAAACATTTACCATGTTCTGGCTTACCGGTTTTATTTCATACTGAAATAACACGTATTGGTGTTGTCTCATTTAATTAGAATCTTTTTGGTTATTACTGGACTGTTTTACAGTGTCTTGGAATTCTAAGCTTTGGTCAGATGACCTGCATCAACTCACAATCAACTCACTTCAGTAAATACAGAGATATTAATGTTCTACAAAACCTCAACCCACTTCCCCTGCACCTTTTATTTTGAATTATGTAAAAACAGAAGTATTCTACCCTCTTCCTTACTGAAGATATTATTTATTTATTTATTTCAATTTTTATATTGTTGGATAATGTAATTTTTGTTGTGATTTGTTTTCTTAATGTTATAACGTCTAATTTTAAAAGAATGAACCATCACAGTAAATGATTTGGTGCCTTGTGTTAGTTGAAGTTGCTGAACTTGATATTAGTTATTTCACCTTTACATCTAGTGAGCTGCTTCTAGTTAATCAGCATTTATTCTTGGTGTAGTTTAACTTCTGCAAGGTCTGTGCAAAACAACTGTGCATGGAAAAATACGTTCAATCATTAGTTTGTAGCGAGATTTTTTTTTTCAGGCACTAGAGGGCTCTTAGATGACCAGTAACTGTTTATTTAATCAAAACACTTCGGCCATGTGCTGTTAGGCTGTGCAGTTTTGCTGTCTCTTGCACTGGTTAATTGTACATGCAAAAGGCCTGCTGGTTTATAAAGGATGGCAATGGGCTCCCTGCCTGTTCTTTTTCTTAGCCTTGGTGTTGCCTGTCTGCGTTGGCCATGTGGGGTTGTCAGCAATACTGTTTGATGTACTGCACCCTCTATTGTCTGTTTAGTGTTTAGAATCTCCAGTGGGGAAGAGGAAAAGAAGCTTGGCTGTTAGTTCTTCTCAGGACCCATCTTTCTCAGGATTAAACCAGGTCTGAAACTACAACGCCTAACGCCTAATAATGCTGCCTCATATATATATATATATATATATATATATATATATATATATATATATATATATATATATATATATATATATATATATATATATATATATATATATAATTACACACACACACAGTATACAACAGAATTGAGTACAACCTTGTGCAATAACACTTAACCTTTCTTGTCAATGATTGCGAATTGTGTACATTAGAGTTGCGATGTTAAATATACAGGCCTAACAGAAGGTACTCAATGCAACAAATTTACAATGTTCATTAATGATAATGAAAACTTTTCTACTTTTATGGATGACTCAATCCTCTCAGAAGATACCAGAGACATTTTTTCATCCAGTATTTTGGTTTTATGCAGAAGCATTCATGCTGCCATCTACCAATGCCATTTCCTTAACACAATTTGCACTCATGCAGCCACACATCACACTCCTGCATTCCATGCTTCACTGTCAGGACTATTCCCTCACTCTGGTACTCCTGGCCAGGTACATGACAAAAATGCTGTACCATATAATACGTGTTTATTATTAATCTGGATTATTTTCTTGTTCTTTAGCAAAGTTAAACATTGCAGTTTTGTGTCAAAAACACCAAGCAAGGGTATTTTATCCTGAAGTTGGACATTATGCAATGTCCTTTGTGCTGTCAGAATGGTGCCAAGTCTGTTTGTTAGAGCTAGATTGTACAAGTGGCACACACACTGTGGTGTCATTTTAGGAGGATAGGCATTGTAGCTTTGGTTTGTGGCATCAGTGTCTATACTTCATGATTACTGCTGCAAGGTGTTTCAAACTAAACTCTTCAAACGGCTCTTCCTATATATTTTTTTTTCCATCTTTGTAATGTTTCGAAATCATCAGATTTTTCAGTTCCCCTAGCATTTCCTTTCCATGTCAAGCCATGATCAGATAAACACAGCCCATTGTACCAAAACTGAGAAATTTTGTTCTTTACAGGTCATTTTATAACCATGTTCATGCAGATAGGCTTATTGGAAATCACAGGTGTGCGCGATTTTTTTTTATTGATCACAAGGTTTATAACTTTTGTTGCATTGAGTTTCTTTTGAGGGCCTTTGTATTCAGTATAGATTTTCAAAAGTATTTGTTTCTGATTGTTCTTAAGAGGGTTATAGACTACTTGTGAACTTATCAATAATGCAATCATTGTGGAGAGGAAACTTTTAATTATTTGAGCACAATTGTACAGGGAGGTGCTCAATTCTGTTGTATAGTGTATTTGTGTCATGTGTATGCACCGGACCACAGGTATTTAGACAATGACAGTTATTTTAGCTGTCTGTTATGGAATGTTGAAGTTACATTTGTGTTGAGGGTCATGTCATTCAGATTGGACAAACAGTATTGGAATTGTATCACTTTTATATAAACAAATAATTGATCAGATGGTTGTTAATTTATCCTATGGCTAGATGTGCTATTTCCTTTTTGTTTTACTTACAATCAACCACTAAAAGGTCTAGGGTTTTAAAGTGTGGCATTTCCTGTTGGAATAGTTTCATTGCCAGTAAAGCAAGTCATCGTCAGTCTAAAAAAATCAGAACAAACCCAATGACCAAGGGTGCAAAAATATTTGAGAAAGAATGCACAACTGTTGGATAAGAATTTTCACTGCTGAAATAACATCACCCAACAGTTAAGGCCTAATCAATGCACCCTCCTAACATCCCTAGCAACAAGACGTAAACTTGACCAGATTAAATACAAAGAGTTTTACCTCAATTTGTAAACCATTGCTAAGCCGTTTAGAAGTGTGCAGGGTTTTATCTTCTGGCCATTTCAGGCATCTGACCTTTACCTAATTGAGCATGCATGGCAAAAGGCCACATTAAAGGCAAAACACCCCAAACCAGAGATAAGCAGAAACAGAAGAGAACGGTAGTAAAGGCCTGTCAGGAAAGAGCCATCACCAGGCAAGAAACCCAGTTGCCTTTTGTGTCCGTGGCTTCCACACTTATGGCATTTATCGACTGCAAAGGACACCAAGTATTAAAAATGACAATTGTTTCTGGTTAATTTCTCCAATTACATTTGGGGGGACCCACATAATAAAAGTGCAGTTCATCAAACTTGAAAACCTTTTCCAAGTTAATTTTGAGCATTTAAAATAATTTGTCTAATAATAAATTATAGATTTTTGAAGAATTCAGATATTATTGTAAAATTATTAAGGAACCCATTTCACAACCTGTTATGCAATAGAAATGGAGGTGGTTTTGGTGAATTTTGTGTATTTTACTGTAAAATTAAGATGATCCAGTTAATTGTTTAGACATTCTCTAAATGTGACCTGTTCCCCATTTGATTTATCATCAAACATGCTCATTTAGAAATTGCTAGATGGCCTGTTGTGTGTCTGTAGTTACATGTGCATTTGTGTGTAGAAATTGGGTAGTTGCCTGTGTCAGTTGACAATGGCACAGTGATTTCTGCAAAGTTTTTAAATTTGATGGCAAGGTTAATTGTGGCTCTTCATTCCATTAATTCAATACTCTGAAAAATTCCGCTTTTTTGTCTGGAAAGTGATTACGCACATAACATACAAATATCTCTTACTGCAAGAGGTCAGCACACACAACTTTGACTTTGATTAAAATCTAAATCTCATGAGAATACACACAGTGCAGTGAAGTGCTTTCATTTATCTGTGCGGTGCATTTTCAAGTGGGAGAATTCCACCAAAAGATTTCTCAAGCTTTATGTCCATTTAAGACAGTCCAAAAAGCCTAAAATGTGGTGTCAAGGCTTGAGGATGACAAAACATTTACATTTGGAATTTAATGTGGTGTAATGTGAATGGTCAAAAACATGTTTGTGTAATATAAGATACTAAAAACCAAATAAATTCCTGGCACTGACCAGTAAATTGCTTTATAATACACTATGCCAATACAGATTAATTTATTATCATCTGATATGATGAGGAGCAGAAACAGTCATCTGTCCATGAAATAAATCTCAAGAAAAAAGGTGTGGCACCAAGACAATCACCCAAAATCTGTCTACCAAAGAAGGATTAAAGATGAAAAAAGAATGTTTTAGAATGGCCAGGTCAATGTCTTGACTTTAATCCAAAAGAATATATTGTGGATTGACATAAAGCAAGCAGTTCATGTGAGGATACCCAATAAAATCCAAGTGTTGAATTTATTCTCTACTGAGGAATGGAAAAAAATTCTACTAAGCTGTTGTGCAGGACTGATCAGAAGCTGCAGGAAACTTTACTTAGTTATTGCTGCACAAGGTCTTACAACAAATACTATAAGCAAAGGTTTACATACTTTTGCAAGCATTTAGTGCTTGAAAAAGTTGAACTTTCTTCATATGTAATGCTTTCTTGATATCTAATGCTGGTTAATTTCCTCAATAATTAAATGTTGTAGTACAGTGTTGTTTTCTCATTTGTTTGTGTTCACTTTGTTTGCTTTTAGGACTTTGTTAAGGATATTTTTGGTCAAATTTATGCAAAAATATAGGATACAGAAGGGTTCACAAACTTTGAAATGTGTGTTTCGTGTATATGCATGTTTGTGTGTGGTGTCTCCAGAAACATGAAGGGTCATGCGTATTTCCAGTGCATACAGTCATGGCCAAATGTTTTGGCAGTGATTGCAAAACACAAAATTTATAAAAAGTTTACTGCTTCAGTATTTGAACATTATTTTTTCCACATGTTTCTATGATATGAAATGATTATCACTGTTTTTCAGTACAAGTTTTAAAGCCTTTTATTAGCAAAAACAAATTTGCAGTCAGTCAATATTTAGTGTTGATCCATGTTCTTCATAACATTTGCAATTTGCTCTGGCATGCTGGATATAAGCTTCTGGGCCAAAACTCGACTAATGGCACTAATTCATTCTTGCCTTATTAGTTCTCAGATTTTATTACAGTTTGTAGGCTTCTCCTTGTCTATTCGCTTTCTGAGGATTGACCACAGGTTCACAATGGGCTTGAGATGCCTGTCCACAGATCCAAAATTTCAATTTAATGATCATTGACCCACGTAATTATCACTCGTCTTGTGATATGGTGCCCCATTATGCTGGAAATGCACGGATCACCATCAGATAGATCATGGATCGTTGGGAGAGGTTGCTCTTGTAGGATGTTTTGATACCATTTTTATTCATGGCAGTGTTTTCGGGCAGAAATGTGAGTGATCCCACTCCCTTGGTTGAAAAGAAACCCCACCCACACATGGATAGCTGGTTATTTTATGCCGGGGCCAAATCATTTGTTTGTTTGAGAGATTTTATTTGACCCATGAAGCTTTTTGCATTTTTTTTTAAATGCCTTATCACTCTGCACAATAATCTAGAATCAATTTAAATGAACACCACAACAGTTTAAGCAGGAAACTTTGCAAAACACAATGAATATCAATGCCAACTTTGGAGTGTTATCCTACGCTTTAACTCCCACATATATGGTGAATTACCTCTTAACGTGATTGTTTTGCTTACCCTCCGTTCCCACTATTGTTTGCCAACTGGTTATTAGGTTGCCTGTTCTTCTTGTGTGTGTTGCGTGTGTGCTGTTCGCCGGGGTGTTTTGTTTGATTGTTTTGGCTTGTGTGTGTGTAGATGTTTTTTCTTTAGTTGCCCCGGGGTGGTTCGGGTCTGCTGGTGTGGTTCTTTGTGTAAGTTACTTTGAATGTTGCTTTGTACGTTCGTGGCTCAGTTTCAAGTGTTGTTTGTTTCTGGATGTATGTGTCGCCATCGTTGAGTTCTTTGATTGAATTATGGAGTTGTGCGGCCATGTCTTGGTTTGGTGGATATCATGTCCACTTTTTGTCGCTCCCACTGTGTAGAGAGTGTGACTTCCTTCTTTTCTCTTTTTTTCTTGCTTTCTTTTTTTTTTGCTCTTTATTCTTATACTGAGTTATCATGTGTTCACTGTGGCTAGTTTCTGGCATTGTTGTTTGGAGTGATTTTTAACTGGTCTGGTTTGATTATTATTCAGTAGACCACCTTCTTTTTAACCCAAGTTTCGTTCGTACTTTACGTCCATTAAACTACTCTTTGTTCGGGTAGCTGGGTGAACCTCGCGCGTTCGGCCTGCGTGTTGCAAAGTAAAGCCGTTAACATCGGACGGTACTCCAAGTCTGTCTAGGTGTGCGTAACTATGGCATACAGTACGCTTCCCAGCCCCTGACCACAAAGTAAGTTCCACTCTGAGCTAGTACCTCATATGACAGTTGATAACGGTCCACAACAAAACAACTGCGAGGCAGGCGTAGCGGCCACACACGACGTTTCTTCTTTCGCTGCTTCACCCCAACCGTGCAGGCGACCAACAGAGCTCCCAGTACCAATTGGCTGGCTGACGGCGCTACGCATGTGCAATTTGTACGGTGTCCCAGAGACGAGTGCACAGGCACCCAGTGCAACAGCCGCGGTGCCCACACCCTCGGAGCTAGTGCGTGCTTAATAATTGCTCAGAAGAGCCAGAGTATTGATGCTGGCAAGTTGGATGTGTGAAAGTCATTGAAGTGAAAAGGTATACACATTTTTATTTAATATTGAAACAAAAACATTGTATGCTTAATTTGATAGGATGTAAAAATTAATCTTCCTTTTGTGGAAAAATGAAATTTGTGCTATTGTTGCTTTTTGTATACCATACAAGAGAGGAAGTGCGGTTGCCAATGATATCATATTAACAGTAAAATACAGAAATGGAAGCCTCATGATTGGGGCTGCTGTTCAGTAAATGGGGCATTACATGTGATTGAAGGAAATGTAATTGGAGTGATGTACCAGGATACAGGAAATTTTTGTCTGAATGGCTAATATGCTGTCTGAGGAGGGAAAAATTGAAGCTAAACAAGACGGTGACCCAAACGTATAGCCAAAATATCTTCTATCACATTAAAAGTTAAAAAAAAAAAAAAAGCTTCCGAGACCCAATGGAAGGACCGCTATAAGCTTAGGGAATTAAAGATTTAAAGAATTTGCCAAGAAGAATGGGTAAAAATTGGAGCAGACTATTACAAGGAGCTAAATATCTTTTACTGTAGAAGCCTCAGAACTGTAGTTGCCAACCATGCCTTTGAAACCAAGCAAGTTGTTTGGCTGCTTCTCCTGCTACCCTCAGTTTTTGTTTATAATTCTACATTTATTTCTACTTAATACATACTTTTCTGCTTACCTATATGTAAAAAGTCAAAAGACATTGTGCAGTCTGCGTGAACAGTATGTCCACAATATAGTCAAGAATTGAATGGACCACTTTGATTTATTCTGCATTAAAAATTTGTGCATATGACGTCCTGTTACACTGTGGAGATTATGTCACTAAAACAAATTCCTCGCATGTGTAAACATGCCTGGCAATAAAGCTGATTCTGAAAATTATGCTTAAAGACCAAAAGCTTATTCAGAAATAAGAAATGTACAAATAGTAGCATTTTCTTGCATGGATCATGTGGGAAAACCAGGATGGACAGCCTCTGGGGATGTTAGTCCTTTTGGAGAAAAAATACCCTTCTAAATAACTTGATGAATGCTATCTTTCACATTTTAATGATCAAATTTTTATTTCTTTAAGCATCATTATGCATGTCCAGAATATGTCCATTAAGCACATTAGTCCCAAAACGCCATCCAATGTTTTCTTGTGTTTAAATTTAAGGTGGCAATTGAAATTGTTTTTGGTGTATTTAGGTTGGTTTAATATCAGTCTTCTGATTTTCTTTACAGTTGTTCCTCATCGACTTTGGTCTGGCCAAAAAATACCGGGACAACAGGACACGACAACACATACCCTACAGAGAAGATAAAAACCTCACAGGCACAGCCCGCTATGCTAGCATCAATGCACACTTGGGCATAGAACAGAGGTGTGAGACAACACTGCTAAAATCACAGACTGGCTTGATGGTCTAGACATGTTTACATGACTTAATTTTCTGTAAATTAGCTCTCTAAATCTGTTTTAGTATAAATATTTATACAGATGACACATTTAATTGAAATATTACTGATACTGTACATCAGAATTATTATAGCTGCTGCTCTAAAGTACTCAGAGACTCACAAGGTGGCAAGGTTGGACTACGTTTTAACTTTCCTAATTCTGCTGAACTGTACAGTATTATTATTATTATTATTATTATTATTAGAAATGTGGTAAAAGCTATAGATAATCTGAAGAAGCTTCTAAATGGTGCAAAAGAAATGTTTGTTCAAGCTCAAGTTTGAATCTTAATGATTGTAAAAGCCACCTGGCTTATATGAACTTATGTTAAAACAAAGTTTTACTATTAACTGTCACCACAACTGCCACTCGAGTCAGCTTGGATGCATAGGGTTTAGGGACAATGCAAAGATTAGTTTTAATAATTGAGAATAGTGATTATGCAGAAATCATTATAGAAATAATAAGGTGGTTAGTCTTTTTTTCTTTTTTTTTTTTTAAACATTTTGTCTTCATACATGAAACAATTAATTTCAGGTAGCAACAGGAGTTGTGAATATGGAAACCAGCCCCTGGAATTTGTAGCTTTATGGCATCATGCATGACTTGCATACAGTTGAGAGAATTTTATCTCTGAGATCCATTGTCTCATAACTTGCCACTATTTTTAAAAGACATCATGACCAGATTATGAGGCATTAAGAACCTGGGCATGAATTTAAACCCTTTCCCTGCATGATACATGATGCAAATAACACTTGTTAGATCACAAGACTCATGTTTAATACGTGAACAGGCAGCACACTGAGCACCTGTATTGTCCCACAAGAATCAACTGTCAGGTATTTGTACAGATGCAATTAAAAAGTTCACATTTTGTTATCATAATCATTTAATCATGTTAGGGCATTTCTTAGATGTGTACCTACTAGCTGCACTGTGTTTTTCACCTTGTATAAAATGATATGCTAAGCAGATGACTTAAATGTAACCATTCGGAAACCTCTTGAAGCCTTTTAAATAGCATATATAACACTTTCAAGCCTAAGTGTTAGTATTCACTGTTTTCTGTATTTAATATAGTGTGCTGTTACTAAATTAAATTATTTTGTTTTGAACAGTCGTCGAGATGACATGGAATCTCTAGGCTATGTGCTGATGTACTTCAACAGAACAAGCTTGCCTTGGCAGGGACTGAAGGTAAGCTAAAGACAAGCTTGTGAGCTTTACACAGCACATTTCTGGCTCCACAAGACCTATAAACTACTAGACACCTAATAACGGAAACCGCAAAAATGGCAAAGAATCTAAAAGAAAATGAAAACAAAAAATTGGAGAATGATCCATAGAACAACAAAAATATAAATCTATAACACAAAGGACTACACTGCTTTTGTGAGTGGCATTCCCATCCGTGTCATTGACAATGTTCCTATCCTAAACTGTTTAGTTTCCATGAGCATATGCCCACTGTAGCCTCTGATTCCTTCATGCTTTTCTGCTTAACATGGTTGTTAAGCCTCAATAGCCTTCCTGTCAGCCTAAATCAGTCTGGGCTTTTTTCTTCTGATTTAAACCAGGCATTGTTTTGCCCTTTTAAACAGGTCAGTGTTTTTATGTGCAATTATGTGGTTGTTGTGTATATGAAAATCCTAGGTGATCAACAGTCTGAATTATTTATCCAGCCCATCTGGCACTAACAACTAATCATAAAAATATTTTTTTGTGATGTGAACCCCTTGACCTGTATCTGGATGATTTTTTTGTTTTGTTTTGTTTGTGTTATGTTTCGATCACTTCCCTGGGAGGTCAACTATTTTCTTTAATGAGCAGGAGTACAGATGTTCCTTATAAAGTGGCCAGTTATTGTAGTTACCTATTTTGCATATCACTGACCATACCATACTTTTTCATGCTCTTTAAACAGGCTGCCACAAAGAAACAGAAATATGAGAAGATTAGTGAGAAAAAGATGTCTACACCTGTTGAGGTTTTGTGTAAGGTATGTGGGACAAGCACATGAAATGTTATTCTTTAATAAAAATAACATTTTGTAATTTTCAGTTATTTTATGATTTAGGGAAAGAAACATTGTTTATTGGCGAACACAAAAAGACCAACAGTACTGTCAGTTGGTGGACAATGTTTTTATATACATCAAGATTCCTAATTGTTTAAGAATTTGATAACCCTAAAAAAAAGTCTGATTCAAGCTGAATTTTGAAAAGATGAATAGATGTTTTTATAGAGATCTAAACAATTTTTGTAGGGTTTTCCGGCTGAGTTTGCCATGTACCTGAATTATTGTCGCGGGCTACGATTCGAAGAGGCCCCTGATTACATGTACCTGCGTCAACTGTTCCGCATTCTTTTCAGGTAATTGTTCGACACTATTCAATGGCAAATGCTATGACTTAAATATAAATGTACATTTTTTTTGAGCTGAGAGAGATGTGCAATTTTCATAGTGTCACGAAAATACAACGCATATTTTTTTTAGAGCTGTTTTTTTGAATAACTCTATGTACAATTAATTTGCTACCTATTTACAATTACTGTATATTCCTTAGGACTCTGAACCACCAGTATGACTACACATTTGACTGGACCATGCTTAAGCAGAAAGCAGCACAACAAGCCGCATCCACAGGGGGACAGGGGCAACAGGCACAGACCCCCACAGGCAAGCAAACTGACAAACCCAAGAGTAACATGAAAGGTTAGTAGCAAACAGCCAAGTGACGTTTTCAGTGCAAAGTAAGACACCATTAGCTTGAATTGTTTTTTTTTAATGGTGGTGTAAAGACGGACATTGCAATTGGAACAATCTCTTCACTCAGAGATTCATTAATATGGGAAAAAAAAGTAAAAATTTAATGAGTCCACAAAAAGGTGGGGGAAAGGTCTTGCATGTGCAAAGACGTCCTTGGGAAATTTGACTACTACCTTTTATCAGAGTCGCTATGCTTTGGGATTAAGGGTTTCTTCTACCTTTCTTTAAATGGCAGATTATAATAATCATATCTGTGTAAGTAAATTTTTGAGAGGTCATGATTGAGTGTGCATTATCTCTGATTCACTATTCCTTAATCTTAACACTTTCATGAGTGGAAGTGATTTCGCTTACTATATTGTAAATTTTGTTGGTCTGGGGGCCCTAACAACTATAAAACCTTGTTTTGTTAATTTTTCAAACTTCATTCAATATTTTACCGTTAGTTAAAGTACCTAAAGATACTGTACACTATAGGTTGAAGGTTGCAGGAGTTGCTATGGGGGTTATGGGATTACAGCATTGTATTTAGTTGTTTTGCCATTGTTGCATTGTGTGTGGTAGTGGAAAATATAAGAGCTAGTCATATGAAACCTTGATTCTTATTTAAACATTTTTTTAAATACATGTTTTCTATTTTGTGAAATACAGGTGAAAAAAAATTCACATCTATTTTCTACTTCACTTTTAATTCCAAAATTTAGAAACGTTAGTATATTATAACAGAACAATCATTTGGCATTTACTGCAGACAAAAATTAACTTGGTAAACGTGTGGCACAGTGCTATCAACCAGTCACCTCCTGTGCTACTGTCTTAATGAATGTGGCATATATTTGTCCCATGAGCTGTGTAATTAATCGTCTGTTCCCACCTACGAGAACGTAAAAAATGCTTGATGCTTTAACTTTTTTGTTAGGTCCAATGGGCTCCCAGTCCTGATGTACTTCTCTCCCTGAAGGCATGTATGCTGTTTTCTAAGTTATTAGCCTTCAAGCCTCACAGCATTATGTTGTTTTGAGGGGTATTCTACTATCTAATCTGTTTAATCAGACTTACTTTAACAAGATTGGATCATTTTTGTCAAGTTTGGATACACAAAGGAAGCTAATTCTAAGCTTCACTCACTTGCCATCAAATGGCAAGATTCTGAGGTCCTCATCTGTGCTGACCTACCCTGATGCAGTCAAAGCTTAGATGGGCAGGTCATTTTAATGTGTATTTTAGACAATTGGCTACCAAAAAATAGAAGTAAATCTATATCATTTATTTATTTTATTATTATAAATTTTTTACACGGCAAACTTCTGCCGTGCATGCATTTCTGCAGCAGCCAGAACAAAACAACTTTAAGGACACACTGAAGGGCTCTAAAGGCCTTTTACATTAAACCTTGACTACTGGAAGTGACTGCTATGGACAGTACAAGCTGGTTCCCATCCATTCACAAAGGTGCAGAGTACTATGTGAGACATCAGGACTGCTACATCTGAGCATTGTCACAGGGCTCAGACAGCCAGAGCCTGTGACTCCCAGCTGTTAGCCATCATCCCCTGCCCTTACTGTCGGAGGACATTCTGACAGTGCACAGACTGGCCTTATCAGCCATCACCACAGAAAAGCTCCACTACATCCCTCATGACTAGTTGGTCTTGTAACTGACAAAAACGAATGACAGAGATATTAGCCAAGTGGCCTGTGTCTTGCATGTGTGAGTTCATGCAGAAAGGAGCAGATAACTTTGACTTAATGATTTGTTAATATCTCACTGGAAATTTTTTGTCTTGTTCTGAAGCATATGCCTCATTTTGATACAAAATAAATAATGTTGGAAACATTTATATTTTAACTTGCCTTTAGGTCAGTAATGCAATATTCATGTAATAATTCATATAATTAATATGGCTATGTCACAGGCCAACTAGTTCTCATGTGCCTAACAGTATTAGGTTCCATTGGGGTTTGGCAAAACAAACAAGTTTTGCCAAAATTGACATCTTTCTTGGGAGTTTCTGGATTAATGTTTGCAAGATTAGCTACTAAACAGAACACTATACTGCATGTATAGGCTACTTATAAGTACTCCATACTATGGGAATACTTGTAAGATATAAAGACTTGATTAGCTTGATAACAGATCTTAAGTCTACTTTTCTCTACTTTTGATCAAGCACCAAATAATTAGGTTAAAATAGTCTTTGAGTTGTACAGGTGTTTTAACTACATTGTCTGTAGTGGTGCAATTTAACTTGATGTTTAACCATTCTTTCTCTCCTCTCTCTGTCTCTATCTCTGTCTTTCTGTCTCTCTCTCTCTCTCTCTCTCTCTCTCTCTCTCTCTCTCTCTCTCTCTCTCTCAGGTTTCTAAGCATTAAAGCGGTTTAATATAAGAAGAGAAGAGAGGTCTTAGCAGGATTTGCCTTCAGATCACATCCCAGCGTTTAGAATCAAATTCACATCAGGCATTCCTTTCCTCTTAAAAGAAATAGATTTCATATACTACATATGTAATCAGGTTATATAGGTACCATGCTCTGCATATATCTATATATTGGTATGTATATAGTATATTCACAAAGAGGGCAGGCTTGGTATGAAATTTAAAATTGTAATATTTTCTATCCTGTTTCGGTCCCTGCCTTCCCTCTCTTTCCAGGATTATTCCAAAACATTAGAAAACAATTGGTTTTCTGAGTGTGTACCTGTGTAAAACAAAGTTTGTTAAAGTTCTTTCATTTAGGAAAACTTTTTCAGGAAAATGTTTGTCTTACATTACTGGTTGTCATTATCTCAGACTGTCAGAGTGAACAGTTTTTCTCCAAAACGTAACATTAAATCTTGTTATAAAAGAAATCCTGACTATTCCTATGCAGATATGTTTTACAAGAAGAGGATAACAAGGTTCTGCCTGCTTTGATGTTGTAGAAGAGCTTCTAATGTGAAGATGAAAAATTCTAGTGACTACTAGATTTCTCTATAGAACGCTGCATTAACAGTTATTGTATTTGATATTCAGAAATATAAAAATTAATAAAAGAATGAACTCCACAGAAGCATATTCATTATAAATTAAACATCACATCAGTAAACCTATATGTTAAGTCCTAGAAAAAAAATACATATTGTTTTTTCCCCATCACATAACAAAAACTCTGATAGACACAGTTCTTTTTTTAATCATGAAAAATGTTTTGTAGAGCTTTCTTTTAAATTGGTTTGGGGAAAGGTGATTTTGTTGCTCCTTGTGGTGATGCTCATTTTGTTAGAGAACACTCACTGGAATGTGAGCAGATTTTTATTTTTATTTTTTTGTGGTGGGTTTTTGCGCCTTTTTTTTTTGTTTGTTTGTTATTACAGAAAGTATATTCTAGGGTTTCTTTTTGTATATGTTTGGGGAAGATCAGCTTTAATTTCTGATTTTATCCACAATGCACCAGTAACATGGTTTTCAGGGTTGTCCCCCACCCCGCATCCTGCTCTTTTTTCCCTCACTTCCTCTCCCTTACTCCTGACCAGCTTAAAGTATTTTATTGCTGGATGTTCTATGAAGTGTAACTTATTCCCTTTTAGCATGTCAGAATAAATTACTTCTGAGAAACCCTGACCCAGACTATAATTTAAAATCTCTTAACTTTTTTCTTAATACAGCCCCTTCAGAGTATTTGTACTTCAGTTCTTATTGTGTGTGTACAGTTACATCTATATATATGTATATATATATATATATATATATATATATATATATATATATATATATATATATATATATATATATATATATGTATATGTATATATAATATTACCTAGGACAATAATCTCTATACCCTTTAATATGCTAGAATCTGAATATTGAATATTCATTAGCATTGACTTTTTTAATCCACGACTAATAATGGGATAAACCTTGCATCCTTAATTTTATGTTTGCAGAAAAAGCACCAATCCCATTTTATTGTAATTTAGGCATTAACAAACTATATTGACAGTAAGGGCACATACAGCAATATCACACTTTCAGAATTCGCACAACACAATGTACTGGAATCTTATTTACTCTGCCACCAGTCACTAAATATTTTTAAGGGAGAATGGGAAGAAAGAGAGGGTTAAATACTATGGTGTAGATTTGGGAGTGATGCGAGTGGTCTTATTTCAATTATGAATGAAAATAACCTGTAAATAACTCCTTGGCAACTGTAGCTTTTGTAACCACTTTTTATTCTTGATGGTGAAAGATTAATTGGAAAGGTCTGCAGTTGTCTTACTGTGGGAGAATGTGCCTCTTCTTTTTCTTAGTTAATTGACCAACAAAGTTAAATCATGGTGAACCAATTACAGGTGAGTATATGACCGGCAAAACTGTAAGCGATCTCTTGTTGATCAAGGAAAATAAGCCTCATGGTCTCTTGGATGCATCTAAGAGCTAGCTAGTTCAGTTATAAATGTTCATATGAAGGATGGGTTTATAAAATTGGTTCTGACCTGACAAAACACAAGCCAATTTGGTCAACAAAAATGGCAGTCACACACCTACTACTATAATTGGCTAATTCACTCAGGTAGCAGGAAGACTTGTACTGGTGTACAGAAGTGGACCTGAAGAAGTAAACACACGCCTATACCTCATGTATAGAAATATGTTAATTTATTTCTAAACAAATGTTAAGTAATTTGTGGTTTTTTTTTTTTTAATGTTTACTGACACTACTGACTTGTTTGTTTATTATTGGAGAAAAGCTTATAAAATAGTACTGCAAATGTAAAGCAAGATTTATTATGAAGCAACATGTAAATGGTATCTTCTAGATAAGAGGTTTTGAATGTTAGTCCTAATGTTATGTAATATGATAGCATTTCACTTTAGCTATATTATATATTATACTGTAGTAACATTTCACCACAAGATGGGAGCATCGGTCTATACAATGTAGTACATAAGTATTCATATTTTTATGGATACTTAAAATCCAGTGAAACGTATTGCCTTCGGAAGTAACCTAATTAGTATATAGAGTCCACCTTTTGTGTAATTTAATCTCACTATAAATACAGCTGTAATGTGAGCCTTTAGAAGGTTGTAGAACACACCAGAAAGGTCAAGGATAAAGTTGTGGAGAAGTTTAAAGCAGGGTTCGATTATAAGACAAGATCCAAAGTCATCTCATGGAGCACTGTACAATCTGTGATCTGAAAATGGAAGGAGTATGGCACAACTGAAAACCTACCAAAACGTGGCCGAACAGGCCAGGCAAGGAAAGTGTTTATCAGAAAAGCAGCCGAGAGGCCCGTTGCAACTTTGGAGAAGCTGTAGATATCCACAGCTTAGGTGGTAGAATCTTTCCATAAGAAAGCTGTTTGTCATACACTCCACAAATCTGGCCTTTATAAAACCTTTATTAAAGAGTGGTAAGAAGAAAGCCCTTGTTGGAAGAAAGTCATAGAAGTCCTGTTTGCAACAAGCCTTGTGTGGGCACAGCAAATGTGTAGAAGGTGCTCGGGTCAGATGAGAAATTTAACTTTTCAGCCCAAATGTAAAATGCCATATGTGGTGGAAACCTAATACTGCACATCCCTCTGAACACCCACATGCATTTCTTCAGCTGGGACAGTAGTGAAAGTGACTGTAGTTATAGTTTCATAATACTGACTTTATTGAACAGAATCATATCATATAAGAATTTTATATAACGTGAGAATAATTCTGCAGCCTTGTGGGGCTTGATTTGAGATATTTGAAATGGAGCTGAATGTGATGGCTGAGATGCACCTCCAGAACCCAGTGTTATAAAGGGGAGCTTAATAGTGTTCATTTTACTCACTATATATCAGGCATGTATGCAAAACTCTATATTTACCAGAGATTATAAAAGCAATGCAGGGAAAATGGGGCAGGTTATATTAATCCGTTTTAACATAAACAAACAAAAAAAATTGCTGCATACAATTGGGTTGGCTGGCTTAGTGCTTATATTTTAATAGTTGGTCAAGGGTGAATTAAAATGACAGTCACTATTGAGATGATCAAATAAGACCCTCACTTATAAGGAGTTTACCAATTAAATAATTGCCAGTGCAGGCTATCTGTAGCATGGACAATTAAAGTCTTTACTAACATGTAATTCAATTTGATGCACACAACAGGTTATACAGTTATAAATATTTAGTAAATGTATTTAGTTCAGTTACAGTGAGCCTGTAGTAAAGGGTATGTCCTCTACCAGTACCTTTTTGATGCAGATGAAAGACAAACAAATTTAATATAGCTAAGTTATTTCATATTTTATCCTTTGTTTTATCCAATGTAACTAATTAATTTGACCTTTCATTAACTGTATAAACTGACAAAAATGAATCATATTCATAATTTTAAAGATTATATTAAAGATTAAAGTTTTAGTGCATTAATGCAGTGTCTGAAATCAAGCTAACAGAGGGAATAAAAACTTAAGAGCAGTATAAACATGGGGGAATGGGTTTAGATAAATAAACTGAAAGTATAAAAGTACAAAGTCTGAAGGATTTGGGATTAATGTTAAATTAATAAGTATATTAATAATGATGATGATGATAATAATAATAATTAATGTGATCTCTAATTGCTATCTACATTCACACAAGCAATATTTAAAGGGCTCCAGATGCAATATATGAAAGAAAACACTGCACACAATTCTAGTCAAGTAGAGGAGTTTTTCTTTTTTTCACATAATAAAATGGAATTTGCAATAGAAAGAAATACAAAAGAGAAATTTGCACTGGGCTGGTTACAGATCATGGTGCACTTGGTATATTACATTACTTACTGAAACTGGTGCTGTTTTGGATGCTATGTTAATGAAATTGATGAAGACAAATCAACAAATGACATGAAACATGAAATAATGTGTATAAATTGTATTTGCAATAAAACTGTTGAAATGAGCAGAACTGCTGTAAGCAGTCCAATATAAAGTGTGTTAAAATAATATCCCTTACATAAAACTTCTTACATAAATACACAGAAAGACAAAGATAAAAGCACAGTAAAAAAAAAAAGCACAGTTATAAAAAACACTAATAAATTGTAGAAACATTTAATTTGCTTACATTTTATTCATACTCTTTAAAACGGCATTTGATAGCTGTGCATATAATCAAGTCATCTGGCTATATGTTAGAAAAGTAATTAAAATATTCTTAATATTATACATTTAAATGTTTAAAAAAAATTTAAGTACATTTATTGGACAATAATATTTCATTACTTTGTCTAAACGTCTAACATTCTAGAATTTTATTTCAAAATATTAAACTAAAAACTATATTTGCTTATAACTGGTAGACATTCAAACTACTACTGATAACAATCACTAGTTTTCACTCATTTGTGGTAGCCCAACACCTTAACCACTAGGCTACCACAAAACATGGAATGAGACCTTTCCACCCATGCTAAATCCAGCAAAAACATGTCATTAACATGGGGAAAAATGAAAAAAAAATTTCTCTATCACTATGTAGTGTCGCTTGAATGTTTGTAAACCATATATAAATTTCTATATTTCTGCATAAATATAACCCAAAACAACATCAGATTTTCAGTCCCAAATGCAGACTGGAACCCAATCAAACAGATCAGACAAATATATTATACTTGGTAATTTTTTATTCAGGAAAATGTTCCAATATTATATATCTGTGAGAAGCAAAATTATGGGAACCCCTAGGTTTAGAGATTGACATCACTTCCTGTGTTTGAATCGTTTGCCACGAGGTTCGTGCCAATCTCTGCATTTAAATTATACTGTTTTTTTATTTTCTATTTTATCTTTTTTTGTTGTCGCTTTCGTTTATTAAATTCTTTACTTTTCTATGTTTTTCGCACGTTTTTTTGTTTCCTGTTTTCAAACATCTAGCAGCTTCAAATCTTTTTAATATACTCCGATCTGATTCAAGTCAAAGGTACGTAATCATTACGTATGGGAAACTTTCAGCTTGTCCAGTGTGTGAGCTGCAGGCTGTTTAGTCATTCTTTCTTTCATAATTAATTAGCGTTAATCTTATTTGTGATAAATTTAGTTTAGTTAGCTATCCAGCCACTAGAGAGGATTAGCGATCGTGATAATAGTGTAGTTTCTGTATGTGTATATCTGGATGCCTTAGGCGGAGTTAGAAACCCTCCAACTCTGGCATTAGAGCCCTCACAACGGGGTGAATGGGTGAAGACTCGGCGGCATAGTTGCAAAACCAAAGCTAACACTAAGGCTTGGCCACAGGAACACCACTTTCTCTCTCTCTCTCTCTCTCTCTCTCTCTCTATATATATATATATATATATATATATATATATATATATATATATATATATATATATATATATATATATATATATGCAGCAGTTAAAGACCTTGGCGTGATTATTGATACCGGTAATAATATCACAAGTAATCTTCTTTCATCTCAGAAATATTGCTAAGATAAGAAATATGATGTCATTACATGATGCAGAAACATTAGTTCATTCATTTCTTACCTCTTGGTTGGAATAGTGTAATACTTTCCTGTCTGGATGTTCCAGTAAGAGCATAAACAAGCTCCAGTTAGTCCAGAACGCAGCAGCTAGAATCCTAACTAGAACCGGAAGATGTGAACACATCACCCCTGGCTTATCCTCATTGCATTGCCTCAATTGAACCTATGTTGTCAGTCAGCTGTATGGTCTGGTCTTTATCAGCAATCATTTGAAGACTATGATGGGAAGGAATAAGTGTTGGGCCCATGGTGAACTCAGAATTTGTGCTTACCCATTCGTTCCACAGGAGCTCTTAGTTGCACAACTATAAACGGTTGTAGAAAGGACATTATTTACATTTACATTATTTACTGTCCAGTGTCACCCAAATGAGGATGGGTTCCCTTTTGAGCCTGGATCCTCTTGCTTATTAGGGATAGTGATTGAAAAATTACTTGATTTATCATCTCCCTCCCTCCGGCTACAACAGTTTATAGTGTATTTGCAACCGAGAGCTTCTTAGGAACTCCTGGGTCAGCGCAAATTCTCCATAGACCCAACACTAATGCTTCCCTGAAAATGTCTTCAATTGATTGCTGATAAAGACCAGACCATACAGCTTACTGATGCAACAATGGTTAAGAAGGCAAGACAGTCCTGACTAGGTTTTATAGAGGGACCACTGAGAACATCCTGAGCATCTGTTTGTTTGGGAATTGCGCCATCTCGGAACACAAGACCCTTTAGTAGACAGCTGAGAAGATCATTGGAGTTTCTTTCATTTATCACAGACATTTACAAAACACGCTGCATCCACAACCTGATAAGAAGTCCATAGTAGAAGTCTTAAAGTTTTAAAGGAGAGCTTAATACCTCTTTAGCCTATGACGGAAGTAACTTTTACAGTGTTTTCCCAAGGCAGGGTGTGTTATATTAATGTTTTTTTTCCAATTTTGTTTGTAAGCCTTTGGTGAGCAGTACATTCAAACAATGTAGTCAAAGTCCTTACACCATTTATGAAATTATTTTTCCAATTAATCTGAATGCTCTATAGTCTATGTGTCCTGGTACTGACAACTTAACAGCATAACAACCTCTTTTTCATCATTGAACATGAATCCGTTGGTACAGCCATTTGACAATGACCAATAATTAATATTTTCATGTGCTTGCTGGTGAATACTTATCTACATGCATATATATATGAGTATATTTCAGCTGATGAATGTTAACCGATTCAAAGTTTGGGCCCCTGAGAAAGCCCCTTAACCCTCAGCTGTATAAGTGAGATAAATGCAAGTTGCTCTGGATAAGGGCATCTGCCAAATGCTCTAGCTTATTGAATTACTTTTCATGCTTTGATAGCATCTGTTTTATGAGATCACCTTGCTGTTAAATCCTTTTACTGAAGGTACAGTGCATTATCTTAGACTTTTTTTGTGACAGACTGCACCTGCTATCCCAGGGTGTTTTATACTTGCTAAAAGATATAGGAGGGCGAGGGGTAATTCATCTTTAGTCGATTTCTAAATTGTGGAAGTAATTTATTAAAGGTTAATGTGAAAGAGGCTCTTGGATATGAAAAAAAATGTTGCTTAATACAGGCCCTTACCATTGAGCACTTATGTATATTTATTACTTGTGTTATTAGAATAGTTGTCTAAATGTAAAGTGTTGGTAAGTTTGAATACAACATCTGACTAGAGGATAATACTTGCAATGTACAATATTTTCTTAGAGTTAGAGCAAGTGTATTGGCCTAACCTTGCACTTGGATAACAATATAAATATTTCTTAAATAGGCTATAAAAGACTTTAACCTAAACATTCATTGTATGACTAAGTCTCATTGGAGCATGGGTATAAATCACTTCTAGTGTTGACTAGAAGATTTTAAGATTACCTTATGGACTCACAAGTAATGTGTAATAATGTGTAATTAAATTAGTATTCATAGTGGAATAAGTTAAAACAAACAGTTTGCTGCATCTATTTCCATCTTTGGTTATAAAAGCAGTTTATACAGGAATAAATGTTGTAATTAGTTAATATGTTCATAGAATTTTCAGTCCTTGAATAGAGAAGAAAAGCAGCTTTTATATTGCAGTTATACAAATTCTGCTTCAAAATGTTTCATGGAGATAAATTGCAGACTATATTCTTGGAAAGGTATGGAAAATTAGTCTTTGAACATTTTTCTTATTTGTCTGGCCCAATTTAGAAATACGCTCATAAAATGTTTTTTTTTTCACTAAAAGTTATATTATTGAACAGCTTTGTTGTGGCTGTTAACATGCCTTCTTTAGGTTATTGCTTTGCAAATATAAGAAGCCAACCTATTCAGCACTAAGCCTTTAGAAACCTGATTATTATTATATTACCAACTCTCTCTACAATTAAGCTTTATACATTTTATACTTTTGACTCATTTTAAGGTAATTTATAGACTAAATATATCTAAAATGGGAGAATCTCTGTGAGACTAATTAACTAATAACTAATTCACTTTACAGTGAAGCACCTACACTCACTATCCACTATCCACTAGGAACACATATACACCTACATATTGTACATACACTTACAAAATTAAGGCAGAAACATGTTGAGAGATTCAAGATAATGTTCACCTCAAGCATCAGAAGAAAAGAAAAGTCATTGTGACTTTATCTGTGACATGGTTGTGTAATATATGTTTTGTGTTTTGTCTTGTGTTTGGCTTTCTATGTCTTATTTTGATATGGTTCTAGTCTTGCTTCCCTTTTCCCAATGTCCTCCTGCCTTGTGTATGTGTCATGTTCTTATTGGTTATGCTGTCATGTGTCATTCTGTTCCCATTTTCATTGGTTGTTCTTAGTCATGTGTTCTTGTTCTGGTTTGTTATTGGTTCCTCATGTGTATTTAACTCTGAGTGTTTCCCATGTTCTTTGTCGGTTGTTGTCCATTTATGGCTGTTGTGTGTGATCGTGTGTCTTGTCTCGTCTCGTCTTGTCATTGCCTTGCCCAGGATTACTTTGTGCTTTGTTTAAATAAAATCTTCACTTGCATTTGGATCCTCTGCCACTTTGTTCTATGCACGTGACAGGTTGTTGGTACCAGATGAGCTGGATTGAGTATTTCAGAACTGCTAGGAAATTCACATACAATGGTCCATGGATTTTACACATAAATGTGTGGAAAAACACAAAACATTTTGAAAGTTCTATGGGTGGAAACATCTTGATATGTCTTACCACTTCTACACATATTGCCACACTGTCTCAGCCTGGGTGTTTTCAGTTCCTGCACAGACACAATATTAGAATACATTTTCCTTACTGCTTTTTAGAGAGGTCCAGAGAGGTTACAGAAAGGTCCATGGAATTAACCTGTAACTTAACAAGGACACTGCTTTATAACAAAGTAAAACAGTCATATCCTGTATTAATTCTGTCTTCTACCCTCTCTCATACATTTTACAATTCCTGCAATTCTGAACACACACCATTTTGATGTTCCTCACAGCCAATGGCAATCTGATGACAAGCTCCTAGTTTACCTCCAAACCAAAGCAGCCTACTGCCCCTCTCTTTTAGGATTTGAGCAGCAACAACAGCCACTTCCAAAGTGCCTTTCTTCTAGATGCTACCAACAATTAAACACAAATACATTTATTTATCCAAAGTGACTTGCTTACTTATACTGTACAACCCCTGGCAAAAAGTATGGAATCACCCCTCTCAGACGATGTTCATTAAAATGTTTAATTGTGTAGAAAAAAAAAACATGCAAATATATGCCACAAAACAAATTTCACTCAACAATCCAAACTTCTGGCTGTATAAAACACTTAAAAAAAACACAAAGAAAGATAACTGTAGTCAATTACAACTGTTTTTACAGATCAAACAGAGGAAAAAAATATGGACTCACAAATCTGAGGAAAATTATATGCACCATGCACATTGCATTTCTAAAACAAACACCTGTATCTGATTACAACTGCTAATTAGTCTGCAGTTAAAAAAGATTTAGCGTTGAACCAAGATGATTGACATAACTCATGGCTCCAACACGAGAGATGTCAGTTGAAAAAAAGGAGAGGATTATCAAACTTCTCGAAGAAGGTAAATCTTCACGGAATGTTGTAAAAGAGGTTGGTTGTTCCCAGTCACCTGTGTCTAAAATCTGGACCAAGTACAAATCAAATGGAAAGGTTGTAAAAGGGAAGCATACTCTAACCATGCTTTGTTTGTTTTGCTTAGGACACCATCACTTAGAGAGAGTCACTCATTTCTATTTTTATATCTATATAATCCACTCAACTTTTGTTGTTTCTAAACCCAGACTCATGCTTGCCGAGTAAGATCCTGAGGAGTAACAAAGGATGTGACCTGAAGTGGTGTCCTCAAGGAACAGGCTGAGTGGACATGCACACCTGTCTAGCATCCTGTTAACCAATGTCACAAGCTTGACAAACTTAGGGCCAATGTTAAATTCCATAGAGACATTCAGGACAGCAACTTCCTCTGCTTTACCAAGACATTCGTTGAACCCAGCAGTACTCAACTACTGAGAACATTCACAACTTCAACTGGACTTTTTGCACAGCACATTTTCCATTTTACACACTAACACTGCACACATATGCACTTTATTTATAAACATTAATACTATGTTTATATCATCAACCATTGTACTGTTTTCATAAGCTGTTTTTTTTTCAGAGTTCTATGTCACAAGGCAATTCACTGCACGCTGTACTGTTTATGTGATGAAATAAATTAACTTTTCAATTTTTTTATTTGATTTTCTTGTTCTGAAAGGTGTGTCATAAGCATAGAGAGATTTGATGGACTTCACTGGAATAGTGGATTTTTTTGTAATTTAAATGCTTTTTAGGTTTGGAAAAAAAAAAGGCTTTATGGGATTACTACTACTGTAATAAATGAACTTTTCCACAACATTCTAATTTATTGGGATGCACCTGTATGTCTTGATGGCACATATCTGAATGGAGGTATATGGAAGGGTATTATTCCTATATTGTTTAGCACCCTTCCATATACCTCCAATCACATATGCACCATCAACACATACAGGTGCATCTCAATAAATTAGAATGTCATGAAAATGTTCATTTATTTCAGTAATTCAACTCAAATAGTGAAACACATGTATTATAGATATATTCAGTACACACAGACTGAAGTACTTTAAGTCTTAGGTACTTTTAATTGTGATGATTTTGGCTCACATTTAACAAAAACACATCAATTCCCTATCTCAAAAAATTAGAATATGGTGACATGCCAATCAATTAATTAATCAACTTAAAACTCCTGCAAAGGTTTCCTGAGCCATCAAAATAGTCTCTCAATTTGGTTCACTAGTTCACTAGACTACACAATCATGGGGAAGATAGTTGTCCAGAAGACAATCATTGACACCTTTCACAAGAAGGGTAAGCCGCAAACATGCATTGCCAAAGAAGCTGGCTATTCACAGAGTGCTGTCTCCAAACATTAAAACAGAAATTTGAATGGAAGGAAAAGGTGTGGATGAAAAAGATGCAAAACCAACTGAGAGAACCGTAGCCAAGCAAAATCGATTCAAGAATTTGGGTGAACTTCACAAGGAATGGACTGAGGCTGGGGTAAAAGCATTAAGAGCCACCACACACAAAACATATTACTTTTGTTATGCCACTCCTGAACCACAGACAACATCAGAGGCTTCTTAGCTGGGCTGAACTGGACTCTTGCCCAGTGGTCCAAAGTCCTCTTTTCAGATGAGAGCAAGTTTTGTATTTTATTTGGAAACCACGGTCCTGGAGTCTGAAGGAAGGGTGGAGAAGCTCATAGCCCAAGTTGCTTGAAGTCCAGTGTTAAGTTTCCACAGTGATGATTTGGGTTGCAATATCATCTGCTGGAGTTGGTCCACTGTGTTTTTTGAAAACCAAAGTCACTGTACCCGTTTACCAAGAAATTTTAGAGCACTTCATGCTTCCATCTGCTGACCAGCTTTTTAAAGATGCTGATTTCATTTTTCAGTAGGATTTGGCACCTGCCCACACTGCCAAAATCACAAAAGTTGGTTAAATGACCATGGTTTTGGTGTGCTTGACTGGCCATCAAAATCACCAGACCTGAACCTCAAAGAAATCTATGGGATATTGTCAAGAGGAAAATGATAAACAAGAGACCAAATGCAGATGAGCTGAAGGCCACTGTCAAAGAAACCTGCACTCTAAAAAACGATTCGTTGGCTGAACAACCATTACTTATAAAAATAAATAAACTAAACACAAATAACAAAGTAATTTTAACTTTCCAACCTCTACTTAGCATATATAGTGTCTGTAACATAAATATATAAGTTACAAGGTGAACCTAAGTGTATGCCTAAATATAATGAAAAAACATAAGTCACGTCAACTAGTATTAAAATTGCATCAAAACTAAGTAACTATAACATAATATTTTAAGTATATGACTGAGCCACGTGATATGCAAAAAAAAACTGGATCCATCTGGTGATGCACATGTGAAGACGGTGGAAAGGGGTAAGCTTAACTTTCTATAAACTAAGCAAAATATTTGATTTTGAGGTTTTGACATTAATAAACACTTGTTTGTAGTGTTAGGTGAAGATATTTTCTGAAACGCAAAGAGGCGAAGACGCTGAAAAGAGGTAAGATTTGTCATTTTAAGGTACATTTCGTTTATTTGTGTTAATGCGTTTGTGGTCAAGAAAAAAACTTTTTTAAATTAAATTTCTGAATTGCTATGAATTTAGCTTCAACAATTAGAAATGTGTTACTTAAATTCTTATGAAAGTCTAGATTGTACAAGTAAGTTATTGTATGAAAGGAGGAACGAGTGTGCACGAGATTGTGCGACTGATAGAAGCAGTCATTGACATTAAGATAATTCGGACTAAGCTGTTCCCGCCCTGGTCCGTGTAATATTAGGTCATTTTAGTATATACAATCTTTTACTGAAAAGGTCTATGTTAGTAAGACACTGCAATGTCTTGCCTATTCATACTAAATATAAAAGTGTTTTTTTCTCCTTCTAGTTCAGAGCAAGAAAGTGTTGCAAAGGGGGCAGCATGAAGGAAGTGTCATGTTGGAAGTGAACTTTCATTTGTTAATATGACACATTTGTTGTACATTCATGAAGTATGGTTTTAGGCTTCACCATTGCATTGCAGCCTGTTTCAAAAAATAAAGTGAAATGCTTTATTTTGTGTGATTTGCATGTGTAATTTATTTTAGTTACATGACATATGGTGACCCATACTAGGAACTTGTGCTCTGTGTTTAACCCATTAAAGCAGAAGTGCAGTATGCAGACCAATAGCTGATAATCTACAATAAGTTAAAATTTTACATTGGTTCAACTCAATTAATTGTCTTTTTTTTTAACATAAATGAGCTTAAATTTTAAGTTAACTCAACTTACAATTACTTAGTAGATTCTATCATGTTACATATATTTTTAAATAAACAATGTTGTGTGTACCCAAAAATTTAAGTACATATAACAACGGTTTTCTTGTTAATTTTAAGTAATTTTTTTCCAAGTTGGGTTTACTTAAAAAGTGTGATGCAAAAATGGTGCATAGATATTTTAACTATATCCAACACATCATTTTTACCAATGTGGGCTTCCATACTACCTCAGCAGTGCTACAGACTCATCACCTTCATGCCAAGCCAAATTGAGGCAGTAATTAAAGCAAAAAAACAAGTATTGAGTACATATACAGTAAATGAACATACTTTCCAGATAGCCAACAATTCACTAAAAATGTTTTTTTTTTTTTACTGTTTTTTTGAGATTGGAGGGTTTTTGTTAAATGTGAGCCAAAATCATCACAATTAAAAGTACCAAAGACTTAAACTACTTCAATCTGTGTGTACTGAATTTATATAACACATGAGTTTCACTATTTGAGTTGAATTACTGAAATAAATTAACAGAAAATGTGTAAATATAGTCCTACTTGATTAAGATAGTTTAGTGTATCACAAACATGTTCATACATTTTGTGGGCATTAACTCTTCACATAATGTCTTCCAAACTTTTTCATGCTTAGCTTATATTTTATTTTATTTTTTTCGGATAGCCTTTAAGAATGATTTTGACAACAGAATAATGTATTGAATTCATTTTATGGCCAGAAAAGGAAGCTGTTTCAAACTTCAATGGACATGCTATTACATGCTTAACAGCAGTTGTGGAACTTCATACATCTCTCAAAAGTGGGAAAGATGTTTGCTTACAAATAAATGGCAGTTATGTAGTAAAGGTTTTGTAAATTAATTTACAGTACAGGTACAAGTGTTCATTTCCTCTTAATATGGATACTTCAAGAAGACAGTTAAAACGTTCTTACTTTTCAAAGTGTGAATTTAATTGCCTCTTTCCTGGTTTGATGAAGCTGAAAATGCAATGCATAGCAAACATTATTAAGGGGTTTGGCTATTCTTGAAATATAGTAATAGGTGTCTAATATAAATACATTAGTGAAAAATTACTGTAACATTTAGAAAAAGAATTACAGCAGTTTACTTTAATATTTATAAGTAAATAATTATTTACTGTAAATAAATACTACTCTGATGTGGGTAAAATTGCATTAATTGAAACCATCTGGAAATATTGTAACTTTACAGGAATTTTTAGTGTATGTTTCTATATGCAATGACAATGAGAACTGTTAATGTTTTCCACATGTTCTCACAGTCAGGGCTGCCAAGACAGAAATGTAAGATTGCTTAGTATGGACAGAAATCTCCAAATTTAGAAGAAATATGAAATTTGTCAATTGGGCATTCCACAGCTGAAAAACCAGACCCACCTCCAGGTTGAACGCTCCTCCCCAGCTGCAGCAGTCTCCAGATCTTCTCCTACTCATACACTTTTGGCCGCTTCCTGGGGTCATGGAGGCTCACACACAGGCTCACACACATGGAGCCAATCACCGTCATCTGGAGGATTTCCCTTTTTATTTTTTCCTTTGCTATTACTGTATGCCTTCCTCTTGCCTCATATAAGGTAAAAGAAAAAAAATTCCTCCCCATGTGATGCATCCTTTAACTGAGAGGTTTTCTTGCAAAACTCCATCATTAGATAGCAGGGTCCATTTGAACTACACAGCTGCCTACTTACACATACTTCCACTAATGTCACATTTGTCCAAGCAGCAGAACTCTTTTGATTAGACTGTATGTTAAAGGCAGACCTTTATAAATTCCCTTCTCTGCACTGGACCAGAATAAGGTAAGTTTTCCTCATACACATCACATTGTTATACATTTTTTTAACTCAGTATTATTTATTTTGGTAAATGTATATTTTAAATTTGAATTTGAGTACTTTCAATATATGGCCAATAACTTTTTCATCTGCCACTGTGATAAATATCAGTTATGTGAAACCTGTAAAATCACTAAAACCAAACTTTATGATGTAGCTATGATTTAGCACATCAACTTCTGAAGGTTAGGCATTATTAGATTGTCTTTGTCAGTTGAAATCTGATTGTATGCATTTGTTTTATAGATATATAAAACAAATGCATACAATCAGATTTCAAGAAAGTTACATTTTGCATCAAGTAGGTAAGTAAAACAAAAAATGAGGAGGACTAGTAGAGCACAAAAAGTGTCAGCTTTCTACTGTGCATACCAAAACATGTTTCTCTCAGTTCTGAATAGTTACATATAAATAATAGAAACATTCCTTGATTAAATATCTGGTCAGATGATAGATAAATAATCCTTTTATTTTACAGATATAATATGTGTTACTAAATGAACATTTGACATATTAATAGATTAGACAGTAAGGTGAAGGAAGTTCATGAACTGGAGACTATGAAGGGGAGAGGAAGCACATTATTTTCCTAGAAGTCTGGGATCCATCAGAGCCAAACACTTTCACATGACCCAAAAGTCCCAGATTTCCCTTACTTGTCATTTGGTCCCCTTCCCAAGCCCCTTAAAATCCCTGATCCCTGGGTCATTTTCACATGAACAGAAATGTGTCTGGGTTTTTCATTTGGGATTCATGCAAAAGATTTAAATGACACAATTAAACAAAAGTTATTTTCATACTGAGAAGCTAGGATTAAGTTATGTATATATTTTGGAATGTTTCCACACATCCAGTTAATCGAAATCCTCATTACTTCAAATTAATTAGTTAATCCTCATTACTTCTAGATTTAACCTTGATTTAACAATATTTTGTCGTTACAGTATTGATTTTAAATACGGGTTTCTCAAACAATAGGTCTGATAAAAAGAGACGTAGCAGAAGTAACAGCTAAATAAAATTGGAATTTAAGATGCAAAATGTTCCTTATTATTTGTATAAGTATGTAACAATGTAAGGAACAATGTGTGTGATTTAACTCTTTGGTATTTGAATTTTGTTAGATTATAGAGCAAAAACAAACTCACACACCCTGAACAGAGTTTTAGGGTGATGCTATCCTAAGTCTGTAATTTAGTGAACTGGTCTTACTGTATTCCTTGATAGAGACTTAAAAGCACTGTTGTTCATTGCTCTGGATAAGGACATCTGCCAAGTGCAGGAAATGTAAAAACCTCCAGTTAAGACAGCTAAAGATCACACAGAAGCAGACATCAAAATAAAACAAAAATATACAAGTAAATAAGACCAGAAAGCAGAGCATTATATTGTATATTACCTGAATTAACTGAAATTAAAATGTGATATAGCAGAGAAATATTGTAATTAGCAAAAGCTAGCCCATCATCCTGTATCCCTCATGTTTCGTGTTGTGATTATTTGAGGAGATGAGAAAAAACATGACCTTAAAAGGCAATGTTTGCAAGTGCAGGAGCATTTGCTCTACATTATCAGCACAGAGTCCCTGACTATGTAAACACTGTATCTGCTATGTTTTTGGTGATGATCACTCTGCACCAAGCCACATCTGAGCATTTGAACAGCAGTAAATCTCAAGATAACATGATGCAATGTATATCACAGGGCCTAATTATATATATATATATATATATATATATATAGATAGATATATATATATAGAGATAGATATATATATATAAAAACAATTATTTTATGATATCCTCCAGCATTTTCATACAGTAATAGAACGTTTGTGGTTCAAAAAGACATCACAAGCAATAGCATATTTGCAGTTGCATACAAGCCAATGTTTGCTTATGCTTACGGTTTAGTCACATATAACACTTTGGCTATAATAATGTTTATTAATGACATTCCACGATAATAAGCATTTAGCTATTGGTAATGACTTCATTTCTTGGCTTCTCCATCACCTTTGCTCCTTTTTGCCTTTTATGTCATACTGCAGCTGACTGTGACTAGAAAAGGGAATGTATGCAGTCAGCACACAGATACAGAAGGGGAGGGACAACTACGCTTAGCAGTGACAAACCATCTGCTGCCACAATCACTAGCCATAAGAGGTTGAAGTGTTTATCACAACCACAGCTACATTTTCCATTATCCCAAAATAAGATTCTTTCAGAATTCCTTATATGGGCTCAAGGAGACTCCAAATTCTCTGGTGTCTTGGAGAATGCACAGGAATAGCCCAGGAACTTTTTTGTTGCATTTTTTATTGAGTTTTGGTCAACATAAATACTCTGCTATTTTTGTTAGTGGAGATACATTGTTTATGTAATCCAATCCAGAGTATTTACAACACTACAGATATTAAAAGAAGTGATTTTAGAATTTTATGATGAATTCTTCATTATGCAGGTATGACAATTATCTTGTTACTATTTTCTAGCCAGTGACATATGCACCCATCTTATACCACATACCATAACAACAGTAAAGTCTGGTGTGTCTATCACCGTCTCTCTTTCTCTCTCTCTCTCTCTCTCTCTCTCTCTCTCTCTCTCTCTCTCTCTCTCTCTCTCTCTCTCTCTCTCACACACACACACACACACACACACACACACACACACACACACACACACACACACACACACACACACACACACACACACACACAAACTAATTAAACATGCTACAATTTACTAACTGAACTTATATTACTTTAGGACTAGTTTAAAATAGCCAGATAGTATAAAACAGTGATATTAAACTACAATTTGACTTTAAATATGGATATAATAAGACAAATCAATTAAAAATAATTATGTTTTTTTTTTCACAGTTGTGCTTCATGTTACTGCTGGTTAAGGAACAATCTTGCTCTTCTGTGGTTGTTGAGTTACCATAATGCATGCCTAATTCTGGGAAGGTGAAGACCCTGCATATGGTTTGTTGTGCTCTGGTACAGTGAAATACAGCTCACAAATTTACTTGTGCCACTGGAGATAAAAATATTTTACTGTAAATGCTGCAGTTGACAAAGTTTAGAGGCCTAGCAGAGATTTTAATATCCAAAAAGTACAAAAAAGAATCAACAACCAATGCTCTACAATTTGGGAAGTAGTAAGAGTAAGAACTTGAAAAGATATAGTATACATTTAGCTTGGGGTTACTGTACTCATTCTTTTATCACTTTCAAGGATAAAAATACATTTCTCCTGCATTGAAAATCAGTTTGAATGTGAACAAGTCCTCAGGCCCAAGGTGCAGTGCTGCATCTCTGGTCAGTTGGGAGTCTGAGATGAAGCACTGTAGCACGGGAAGAGGGACACTGCTACTGTAAGCATTCATCAGCATTTGCATTACCTTTTTATTAGTATTAAAATGTAGATTAAATATTTTGCGAGTAAAAATAGCAGCACTTCCAGTTGCTATTATTCAGCATTTTAGCTCAGCACATACAGTAACTTTACTCTATTTGGTTCAGTAATTTGCTTGGATAAAATCTTTGGTTAAATGTATAAATTTAAAATGCATTTTACTTACCTCCTTTTGTCTAATACACATTTTCTTCCCTTTCCCCAGGGTCCAGTTTTCCCAGGAATCCCATGGGAATTTACAAAGGGGATTCCTGGAAATACTGTTCTTGGGGGTGGGGTTAGACATCATGAATGTCAGTTAAATAATATTATAAAATACTATAATTACTCATTAATTTTGTGGTTAACATGAGAAAAACAAATAATAAACATGCATTTGAAACAACATTTATCAAGTATCTTGCAATTCAAACATTAACAGAATGTAACACTCATAATAAATCTGAATTTAAACCAAACGAAATGTGTTTCTATTTTAATGAGTTACTAACTGTTCTTAAATTTAAAGCATCATAAAGATATGGCATGTCAGTCTCTAATAACAGAAATTTGAATTTTTATTTAGAAATTTTTAACAATGCATACAAAGTTTTAAATTTAAGCTTAAAGGTTTTCCAGATGCAAAAGGTTTTAGTCCACTGGGGTTCATGACTCCTTGTCTGGCCTTGTCTTGAATATTTATCTGGGCATGCAATGAGTGAAACAGACAGGAATGTTGCTTCTTCAGAAACTAGTGGGGACACAGCGCTGTGCTACTGAAACAGAATTATAATTTTAAAAAAAAAGTGTCTTATTTAACCCTGTATATTTTCAATTTCTCATGAAAGTTAATGTTTATCCCTAATGAGAAAGCCAGAGGAAACAGGGGCAAGAAAAATCGCCCTGAGATATCAGGAAGAAGAAACCTTGAGAGGAACCAGACTCAAAAGGGAACACAACATCATTTGGGTGAATCCAGGCAGTAAATGTAAAAGTAAATATTTGCTTTCTACAACTATCCAAGAGCTATCTCTTCGGGTGTGGTACTTTAATTTACAGTACATCTGTCTGTCTAACTATAGATTTGTGGAGTTTCAAGATGATTTTGTAAATTTTCCAGCCTGATGAGCAACAATAACTCATTTTCTGGAGGCCTCAGTATTTTCTCAGTATAGTATTTAGGCTTTGTGTGAACATCAGGCTTTGCTGTATCTCTGTTCTTTAAATAAAATAGGGGACTCACAGAGACCTGGATGTCATCCCATTGACTGAAATCAGATAGACTTCAATTTGACCTTGAAAGTGACCTAAATACTAATCTTAGATGTTCACATACTTTTGTCTCTCACAGACATATATTATTGGAACATTTTCCAAGTATACTATTTGTGTCTACTGTTTTTTATTGGGTTCACTTTGTCTGCTTTTGGGACTAAATTTATGCAGAAATACTGAAATTTCTAAAGAGTTCACAAACTTTCAAGCGACAATGTTTGTTAAAAGATGACAAGCTTTACAAAAGTTATTTTATGTGACCTTCAGCACTATTTATTAGAGATGTGAAGATATACATGTATGTTATAGTTTTCTTTTTAATTTTTTAAATAATTTAATGATTGCTTTGGAATTTTATTTGTACCTTACTCTGCAGGTCATTACCGCGTGGATCATATATTTATACATATTCATATCAATTCGCGTAACACTCCATTATCCAAAGTTTTTGCAAACAGGTATGCATTAAGCATTTCTGGGAAACATTCTGGATACCTACATATATAACTTGTGTAAGTTTGTAGTTTGCTGTCCCCTTTTGATGCAGTGTTAATTTTGGATTTGTAGGTACAGTCATATAATAATATCTGGATCTGATAATTGACATTGGATGCTGAGGAGAATTTTACACAGTAAACATTACAATTTGAGAGGACAAAAAATGAAACATAATGTAAAAAACATTTATATAGAAAGTTTCACAAAATCATAAATACTCTATTTATATTTACTAATTGTAAATGTAGCTGCAATTCAGGGCCCAGTGTTTTTATGTTTGCAGGGCTATCCTAATATGCAGGCATTTTCTGTCACTAGGTTGGTGGTCTAGTGGAGATTGTCAAGCAAATCCTGAATGGCCATCACAAGATCCTGAAATGAGGGTCGTTCATCTGGTTTCTGAAATGAGAAAGAAAGGCTTGTCTTAAACTTAAATATAGTTCATCAACCAGCATATATTTACTGTTTCAAGACAGCCCAGCCAGTACCTCATGCCAACATTTGGTCATTATGGAGTAGATTCTATCGTTGGCCATCTGAGGGCGATACAGTCTATAGCCAGCAGTAACTTCATTCACTATTTCAGTATTATTCAGACGTTCATATGGCATTCTACCTAGTGTGTAGACTTCCCACATTAAAATACCTGTGGAAAGACAATTGCAGTATTTTTAATCCTATTCAGCATTCAACATAACAAGTATTAAAAGTGACACATACTAACCAAAGGCCCAAATGTCTGACTTGCTGCTGAATTTGTGGTAAAGGAGTACTTCAGGAGGTGACCAGCGTACAGGGAACTGTGAGCCAGCAGAGCTAGTATATTCATCATTAAGGACATACCTACAATAAGAGAAACTATATTTTTAACTGGTGAAGCCCTAAAGAATGGTGTTTAATGAAAAGTTTAAATGTACTCTGGAAGGTAAAGATATGGAAAGGTGAATGTTTTTTTTTTTACCGTGACAGTCCAAAATCAGTCACTTTAACAGTCCCATTTGAATCAACTAAACAATTTCTGGCAGCCTAAAAAGACAAATATACAAAAATAGTTTCTATGTAATAGGTCACATTTAATCATTTAGACTTGATTTTGTTTCTGTGCTTTTGTAGCAAAACTCACAAGGTCTCTGTGAATGTACTGCTGGGATTCTAGGTAGGCCATTCCTTCGCTCACATCTTTACACATCTCAAGGAGTTGAAGAGCAGAGGGGTGTCGCAGGTACTCCCGTAAGTGGGTCAGTAGGCATCCGTTTGGAAGAAACTCAGTTACTATGTAAATAGGTCTTTGTTTTGTGCAAACACCATATAGCTGAACAAGATTTTCATGATGAAGTTTCCTAATTTTTTAAAGAACAGATTTATTAGTATATATGTTCTGATATGTATTAAGTACACACACAAATATATACAGTATATATAAATAGTGAAAAAAATGAAAAGGTGTTTGCCCCTTCCTGATTTCTTTTTTTGCAGGTTTGTCACACTTTATCAAATATATATATAGTTGACTCACATCATGACTTTAGCCTCTTCGATGAAATCATCCTCTGACATAGAACCCTCCTTGATCATTTTTATGGCCACATCATGCCGACCCTGCCACTTTCCATATTTAACAACCCCAAATTGCCCATTGCCTAATTCTTTGATAAAAGTGAGTTGGCGGGGATCAATCTCCCAGACTCCTGAAATAGATAAAAGAAGCAATTTTCTATCTTCTTAGAATGTAATCATAAACTGTATATATATATATATATATATATATATATATACATTTTATGATCCATGAACTGATTTGTTAAAACTGATCAAATTGTACTTCAATTGAAATCTCACCATATCCCAGGCCTGCAGTGGATGGTGCATTCTGAGCTCGAGTTGACACAATGTATTTTAGTCTGCTCACAAGTCCTAAAACAACAAGGAATCAAACAAATGTTAAATTAGTAATTTTGAAAACTGCTTTTGTATGTGAGTATCATGATTAGGTTATACCTGCAGCATTGTGCTGGTGGTAATTGATGAGGTCTGGTATATTACTGAAATAATGCTTCTCTGCCAGGTAAAACTGTCCTTGTTGAGTGGATATTATGTTGTAGTGTCTGCAGCTGCCAACCACTTCTCTGAAGAGAGACCAGAAATTCTGCTTTGTTCAGGCTACTATTCATAAATTGCATTTATATAAAGTAGCATCATCACGCATAATTATGCAATTAAAAATGGGAACATTTGTTAATATATAATATACATTTTTTTGATTATATGAATGAGAATATTTTGAGTTGAACTTCTGGGACAATATAGACTTATTTACCCAAAAGTTGTGTACAGTCAAATTCCATCATGAATTCTATTGACATTTTCCTTATTCACTAATATTTTGGTTAAAGTGTCTGTACAATTATGCATACTATTGTAGTAAAACCAAAAACAACACAAATAGCAAATAACATTGATAATCAATTTAACAAATGCATCCTTACAAAAAAAAACATGGGGCTTTTTGTTTAAATTCAATTTGTAAATGTGAATGAGAATGCTCAGACAAGCATGTTTATTAGCTCTAGCTTATTTATTGCATGTTGGGTAATAGGTAAATTTGATAAAGTTTTTGGAAGTATTATTAAGTATTCTTCGTAAATAAGTATTCTTTAATTTACTTGAAGAAACTGAATACTGTAGATCAGATTTAACTGGCCAGATTTATTTAAAGCTTCACACATAAATAAAAGTAAGTTAGATGAAAATTTAACTTACTTTTATTTATGTGTGAAGCTTTAAATAAATCTGGCCAGTTAAATCTGATCTACAGTATTCAGTTTCTTCAAGTAAATTAAAGAATACTTATTTTAATTAATAAAAATAACATTTTTGTTGCATATTCCTCGATTGCAATAACTGCTTCAAGCCGGTGACCCACTAACATAAAAAAACTGTGGTATTCTTCTGTTGGGTTGCTTTTTTGGACTATGGTAAATTCTGAATATATTTTGGCATGCTCATTACCCTCTGTCCTGGGCTGACTGTATAATATGATGACCGTATATTCCTTTGTTTTGTGATAGACATTCATTCTGTTCTGTTCTGATAAACATATACCAAGCCTAGACACTCTGTAATGAACTTGTCAAACCATAAGTACAGTAAACATGTTTACTAATATTTTAAATTCATGAAACACTACACGAGGTGATATTACTTTATATCAACTAAGAGGTAGTAGTATGTGACTCAGACTTTCTGAGTGAACCCGAAAATTCTTTTGAACTGGTTGGATAGTTTCTTATGGCTAATGTTTTCCCTTCAATCTTCCCATTAGGAGGTGAAATGCACACTTAGTTTGGCCAGTGTAAAAACATTCCACTTTTAACCTCTTCAGGACCTCGCCCCCTTTTTTCAGGTTTTTCGCCTACATGACCTACCCAACAAAAAGTGGTACAGCTCCCACATACTTTGACACACAGGGGTTCTCTAGTTTCAGAAACTAGTTTCAGATTGATTCTAGGCCTTACTGGCACAAAGTTACAGAGGCTAGAATGGAAGGTTTTCATTTCCGCCTGGGTTGTTTACCTGATAAACTGATTAATCTTATTTTTCTGGAACATGTTAGGGACCAAATTAACAACTGAGGGTCATAGCCACATGTCTTGGCTTTCACCAAAAAAAATTTCAAGTCAAAAGACCCAAAAATGGCTTCAATAAAAATATTTTTCTACGGACATGGTCGTCTGGTCCAGCGTTTTTGTGTACTTGTTTACTGTATAACTTTGAATTAAAAGGCTGCATGCTCAGTTTAAAAGGCCTAAAACAAGCATAGTCTCTCTCTACTACTCTGGTGTGAAAACAGGCCTGTAACTTGACACCCTGAGCTGTGAGAGTGACAAAAGTCAAGGATTACGCAAGAATTCTTCTGCGCAGCTTTTTCACGCAGAACCAGGGAGCAAAGAGGGGGGTTGCCGCATATCGTTGGAATCGTCTGCTTATTGGCTAAAGAACTGTATAGGTCCCGGCCCATTTCATTGCTATTGGAAGGAGTAATTGTCAGTCAAATGCGGGTTCCCAAAAATTATGTCATGACATCATTGGCTTCCCAGCCGTCTATCTCTGCAATACAAGCACCGATTGGCTCATATGAGGGCTTGTTTGATTCGTTAGGTTCTGGGCTATTTTTTTGTATAGAATTTTTGAATACCCCAATGAGAAGTTAGAGCGGCAAAATAAAATGATGGCGCACTACTGTTTCCAGTTTTCGGAACACAAACGGAAAAATTATTGAGCAAACGAAACGAAAAATTATTATGAAACTTGTTTCTGGGTCATCCCCTAGTGGTCACTTTGACTTCCGTGCCATGCACGGCACGGCGGCCCGTAACAAGTTTAACCCTGTTGAAGTCGTTTGTTGGTTTATCAGTGTTTTTTATCATTGTCTTGCTGCATGATGAAGTTCCTCCCAAATAGATTGATATTCATTTCTATGCAATTAGGCAGACATGAAGAGTCAATAAAGATCAATAGTGTGCCCATTCCACAAGAAGCCATGCAACAACAAATGTACCTGTTTCACAGGTTAAACTCAGGGCAAGAGTAGACATTCAGAACTATTAAATGTTTTAACAATCAATCAAAGAGGATACACCTGTCAGTGGCATGTTCCAATATTTCTGATCACTTGAAAAATGGGGGAATACAAGTGAATAGTGTTGCCAGTAGGTTTGTGAACACTTTACAATAATCTGAATTTACATAAAAGTGTTAATGAAAATATGTGCAGCTCTTGACCTGCTTTGTGCTGTTTCTAAAAAGGCTGTGATGCTTCCCATCTGGATGGTTTAGGTGTAAAAGTTACAACCAAAAGATGCCACCAAAGAAGGCAGTTTAGGGTCATTTAAGAAAAAAGAAGAACATAGATAGATAAAGACCTAATCACATATGATCTTAGGAGCTATGTTGTCTGGGGCTTTTTGCCCCTGGTAGGGTCTCCCAAGGCAAACAGGTCCTAGGTGACAGGCCAGACAAAGAGCGGTTCAAAAAGCCCCTTATGAATAATTCAAAATCAAGGTCCGTAACGTCGCCTGGTATGGTGCAACTGGGGCCCCACCCTGGAGCCTGGAGCCAGGCCCGGGGTTGGGGCTCGCATGCGAGCTCCTGGTGGCCGGGTCTTTCCCCAAGGGGCCCGGCCGGGCTCAGCCCGAAGGAGCGACGTGGGGCCGATCTCCAGTGGGCCCACCACCTGCAGGAGGAACCGTAAGGGGTCGGTGCATTGGGTGTCAGTCGAAGGCAGGGGCCTCGGCAACCCAATCCCTGGACACATCATTTTGCTCTAGGGACATGGAATGTCACCTCGCTGGGGGGGGAAGGAGCCTGAGCTGGTGTGGGAGGCTGAGAGATACCAACTAGAGATAGTTGGGCTCGCCTCCACACACAGCTTGGGCTCTGGAACCCAACTCCTCAAGAGAGGCTGGACTCTCTACTACTCTGGAGTTGCCTGTGGTGAGAGGAGGCGGGCTGGTGTGGGCTTGCTCATAGCCCCCCAGCTCAGTCACATGTGTTGGAGTTCACCCCTTGAACGAGAGGGTCATTTCCCTGCGCCTTCGAGTCGGGGATAGGTCTCTCACAGTTATTTGTGCTTATGGGCCAAATGGCAATGTAGAGTACCCGACCTTCTTGACGTATCTGGGAGCGGTGCTGGAAAGTGCTTCGACCGGGGACTCCGTTGTTCTATTGGGGGACTTCAAAGCTTAAGTGACACCTGGAGGGGCGTGATTGGGAAGAACGCCCCCCCTCCTGACCTGAACCCGAGTGGTGTTCTGTTTTTGGACTTCTGTGCTAGTCACAGTTTGTCCATAACAAACACCATGTTCAAGCATAAGGGTGTCCATCAGTACATGTGGCACCAGGACACCCTAAGTCGGAGGTCGATGATCGACTTTGTGGTTGTTTCATCTGACCTCTGGCCGTATGTCTTGGACACTCGGGTAAAAAGACGGGCGGAGCTGTCAACTGATCACCACCTGGTGGTGAGTTGGATCCGATGGCAGAGGAGGAAGTTGGACAGACTTGGCAGACCCAAACGTACTGTGAGGGTTTGCTGGGAACGTTTGGCAGAGTCTCAGGTCAGAAAGATCTTCAACTCCCACCTCCGGCAGAGCTTCAAACAGATCCCGAGGGAGGTTGGAGACATTGAGTCCGAGTGGACCATGTTCTCCACCTCCATTGTCGATGCGGCTGCTCGGAGCTGTGGCCGTAAGGTCTCCGGTGCCTGCCGTGGCGGCAATCCCCGTACCCAGTGGTGGACCCCAGAAGTAAGGGATGTCGTCAAGCTGAAGAAGGAGTCCTCTCAAGCCTGGTTGGCTCGAGGGACTCCGGAGGCAGTTGAAAGGTACTGGAGGGCCAAGCGAGCTTCAGCCCGGGTGGTTGCAGAGGCGAAAACTCTGGTCTGGGAGGAATTCGGTGAGGCCATGGAGAAGGACTATCGGTTGGCCTCGAAGAAATTCTGGCAAACCGTCCAGCGCCTCAGGAGTGTTTACAGTGGGAGAGGGAATCTGCTGACTTCGACTGGGGACATTCTCAGACGGTGGAAGGAGTACTTTGAGGATCTCCTCAACCCCATCGACATGTCTTCCACTTTGGAAGCAGAGGCCGAGGGCTCGGTTGTGGACTCGTCATTCCCCCAAGCTGAGGTCACTGAGGTAGTTGAGAAGCTCCTCAGTGGCAAGGCACCGGGGGTGGATGAGATCCGCCCCGAGTACCTCAAGTCTCTGGATTTTGTGGGGCTGTCTTGGTGATGTGATGAAAGCTAAACTGGTATTTGTGAATGAACGGCTGAGCTGGAGAAGGTGAGTGGTAAGAATATGCACCTGCAGAGAATAACACTAACAAATTTTCTGTGTTGCAAGTGAGATGTGGTAGAGATGAGCATAGAGCAGGGGTATTCAATTAAAATTCAAAGAGGTCCAGTTACTAAAATTTCCTCCCAGCAAAAGTCCTAATCTTATATTGTCACTTAAAATAGTGTACCCTCATGTTAATAAAATCAATAATGCACATACATTTCTATATAATTTATTGTTAAATTTCAAGTGTCAAAGTCTGAACTTGTATGGCACTTGAACGGAAAACAATACTGTAGTTGTCTTTGCTACATGTCAAGTAACAGACAACAGACACTGAATTTCTTCTGAATAAAATAAATAAAAAGTGCAAACACAGCTTTGAGCAGCCTGAACTTAGGGCCTATATTTCAAGTAATGTAAAACAGTCAGACTCTTTTGAATAAAATAAAAGTGCTTTTAATCTTTAAGGAAAAAAATTAACAAAATACTTTTGAGCTGCCACTTTTTTAAACATTAACTACATTAATAACACAGGAACCTTAGGCAAAAGAACATTTCAAGTAAAATAGAACAGGGCAGAATTTACTGAATAAAAGAAAAGTGCAGAGCTTTGAGCAGCTCCCTTTTTCCTCTCTCCTTTCCACCTTTCCTTACTCCCTTTCCATCTTCCATTCCTAGTGAGAGAAATGGGCATGTAACTGTCCTGCCAGCAGTTTGAATCTTAATTGTCCTGCCAGCATAATTAGGTGCATTACTGCCGCCTTCTGCTCTGGAGTATGGAACAGAAACTATCTGTTTTTGGCTTGGCTTTTGATGACGCCCCTGTCGTAATAACTAGATTACCTGCGTATGAACGAAAGATTTATCTTTTTTTTAATATCAAAGAGCTTATATAAACTTATGATATTAGATTATAATAAGGAGATGCTTAATATGATAATATTAGAATTTTAACGGGTCCGGGCAGACCAGTCACTCGGTCCGGATCTGGACCGCGGTCTGCCATTTGGTGATGCCCGGCATAGAGATATAAAAGCAGCTTAGATTTGTGTTTGTGTGAATAAAATAAAAAAATATATATATTAATTGTTCCAAGTCTGCCTCCAGCTTCCACATTCCTTCCCTGAACTTGGAAAGTGTGACACCATGTCATTGGTTGTGATTTGATAAGATGACTTGCTAACATGTAGCCACAAAAAAGAAGTCTACAGAGTTGATTTTATTAATTGTTATTTACAGATATCCAGAACCATATTCTGAATTCCTCTGTGAATTTGCAGATTTCATTTAAAACTTAGTTGTTTTTAAGACAAAGTATTAATTGTGGAATTAATTTTGATAATCTAGAAGACCCCACTGAGAACAGCAATTGTATCCAGTAGGTGTTAATCAAAACATAATAGTACAGTACCCACTCATAATGGATGTCACACTCTTGCTCTCATTCTAATGTTCTGAATAAATATGGAAAATATAGTTTTCCACAGTTGAAAGCTATCACAGACCATTATCTCATTTCGTTCAAAATGCACCTTAGACACAATTTATGCACTTGGCCAAGTCACCATGTTAAATGTACATTTCCTTCTGCTACTGCATAGAGATTTACCAATAGTCTCCCAGAATTAATATCCATTATTGGATTGTGTTCTGACCCAAAGAACTTGATTAGGCAACTGATTACTTAGAAATAATGTTTTGCTATAATCCTGATATTGTAGCTACATTTAAATGGAAAATAATAAAAGAGAAAAAACTAGAACTAGTACAATGACCACACATGAACTTTGAAACTATAAACTAGGATATCAGGAGGGTTAATGGTGTCCAACAAAAGTATCAATATTTCAATTACCATGGAAGGAAAGCCACCTGAGCTATCAAAAATTCCTTTGGTGTTCCCAGATCAGCATATATTTCCACCCTAACTGAAAATAAATTTACCATTTTTATTTAATACTGTATCAAAATTAACTATGAGTAAAACCATTGTAGAAAAACACACACCATGCAGCATCAATGACTTATTTCAATGGGATATTTTTAATTGTTATCTGTTTGTAGATCTAAATGGTAACTTCTCTAAGCATACTAATGTTTGGTGTTAGATAAGGTTCTGTTTTTGGCTCAACGCTTTTCTTCATATATATGCAATTTTTCTTAAACATGGTATTAGCTACCACTGTTATGCTGATGACACATTTATACAGTATGTTTCAGCAAAACCAGATGAGAGATACCAACTTATAAAGATTGAAGAATGTGTAAAGAACATTGTACTCTATTGTGAACAGTAACAGTAAATGCTTACAAAATTACTTCTGCTAAATGACAAGACAGAAGTGCTTATACTAGGAACACATGCGGTCAGAAGAAGAAGCTTTCTATTTACAGAATGACTTAGTTGGCCTTTCTTTTTCATTATGTGAACCAGTAAAAGACCTTGGTTTGATTATTGACTCCAGGCTTTCATTTGAAGCTCATGTAGATAATATCACTAGGACAGCCTTCTTTCATGCCAAAAATATTGCTACGAAATATGATGTCACTACATGGTGCAAAAATACTACCACCATTATTACCACTAGGTTGCATTATTGTAATGCCCTAATATCTGGATGTATCTTCAAGTATTCACATAAACAAGCTCCAATTAGTCCAGAACACAGCAGCTAGAGTCCTAATTAGAACCAGAAGATGTCCCTCCCATCTTATCCACACTGCATTGGCTCTCAGTCAATCTTCGTATTGTATAATATTACTGACCTATCTCAGACTGTACTGAATGGTCTTGTGCCATAGTACATGAGTGACCTTTTTTTTTTTTTATCTGCTATGCCTACTTCAATAAAAAGTTAACACAAAAAATTAAGAATACAGCAAGGGGGAAAGTTTTTTTGTGCAAACCCCTGCAGTTATGGAACTGCCTTCCAATATGTATTTAGGACTTACACACAGTTTACTGTAGGTGTTTGAGTCTTAAATTAAGTCACATTTATTTAGTCAAGCTTTCTATGTAAAGTATTTCTTAAGTAAAGAAGCAGGTCTGGTGGGTTCATGGGCAAAGAGTGTTTGGTGAACCGGGAGGGATGGATGGTGTTGCCTAATTGCCTTACTACTCATGCAAGCCGCTCAGGGTTTCTGACTGTGCACTGGTGTCACCAAGGATGGCACTGTTGCCACTGTTGTCTCAGGCTTGTCCATGTATCCCTAATATCTATATTTTTAGATTTCTGAGTTCAATGAAATACTACAGCAAAGTGGGCCACAAAAAGTTGCCAAAGAAACTGCAAGACTTAATTGTTGAAAATTACAAGTAAAGAGAGGGATATAAAATAATATTAAAGACACAAAATGTACTATGGAACACTGTCAAAACCATCATCAGTAAGTAAAGAAAATGTGACATAGCAAAGATGAGGAAGACCTTCCAAAGTTGAGAGGTCAAGGAGAAAACTTACCAGGGAGGCTAGAGCCATGGACACTTGTCAAGATAGATGGGAAAATGAACAGATCCTAATAATAGAATTTTACCATCCAACACGACAATGACCCAAAGAACACATCAAAATCAATCATGACAGAAAAGGAAAATCAAAGTCCTGGATTGGCCAAGGCAGAGCTCAGACCTAAATTCCATCAAAAACCTATAGAATGACCAAAGCCATATACAGTAGCGCCCCTCACAATTTGAAGGAACATAAAATGTTTTGCAAAGAAGGGTGGTAAAATTTTCAAATGTATAGATGTGTGAAATTAATGGAGACTCATTCACAAAGACGGTGATGGTGTTTTTATTTAAAATATTTCCAATAATTTAATATTTCTTTTATTTTTTTTCTGGATTTCTGTTTGTTGGAATATGGCATTAAAATGTAACAAGTCTGACATTTATGTTGTTATTTCTGTTTTTATATTTTAAAAACCTGCAATTTTTACTTTTTACTACAAAAATTGTGCATTCCTGTGCATTGCCCACTATAGCTTTTCAAATATGCATATGGAATATGGGTAATAACCACATTTTATGTCTGGTGTAAATTGTAAAAATAGTTGAGCTATCATTAAAATGGTGAGTAAAATATTCTATTATGTGTTTTAGAATTATACATCGTAAGTTTGTGCAGACAGAATGAAATGTTGCCTCTGCTGTAAAGGGACTTAACATCAGAAATGTTAGTGATTCCCTTATCACTAATAACTTTTGCTTCAAGTTTGCATATATTTACATGGGTAATTGTTTGAATTCTACTTAAAAAAAATAACTTTTTCACAATGTGGACGTCAAGCTCACCCAATTCCCTTGGTGAAAACAGAGACGGTATATTTTCCAGTGTATCTTCCTGAGTCTCGCACCAGAAAGCCACCATCTTTATTCTGTATGTAAAAGACAGGTATAAAAGCTTTATTAAAGTGTGTAACTATTTAATAAAAGCTTTAATAAAGTGTGTAATTATTGCATGATTGTACAATAAGAGTTCTATATCACCCCTCTTAACCACCAAGAGAAGTGCCTGCAAATTGCATGCAAAGTCACAAGAACTCCTATTGCTGGTTAATGCTGAGAGTTTTATAGTTTTGGTAATGCCAGAACAATTTGATGGAGTTGCTGTCTGAAATCGTAGAGTAGACTGAAAGAACATCCTCAAAAGAATATATCCAACTGGATGAGAATCACATAGCTGTATCTAACTGACTTGCTACTATTTTTTCTCTTTTTCTCTCAGCCCACCAAAGTTATTACCCACCAAGGTATTGGGTAATGGATAATTGTTGAAGGTGGGGTGTGTTTATGGTGATGTTCATGAGTATTCGCTGGTGCCAGATGTTATTCCATTCTGGAGCCAAAACTTTAAAATAGATGAAACTGTCATCACCCATCCACTAATTGTTGAAACAAACTGGCTAAAAGTGTTAGTGTCATGAGACACAGTGTTAAATGTTTGAATAAGAGACTAAACAATATTATGGCCAATTTCTTTTGGTTGGGGTATTTGAGGCAATATTCACTGCTGGTATTTGGCATTTCACAAACTGAAAAATAAGCTGGACACCCTGAAAGCACCATTGTGGTCTAAAGGTCTCCTTGAGAAGGATTTCCTTTGACCTCATAGGCTATTAGAAAAAACTGCACAAAAGCAGTAAACAGAAACCATTCCTTTTTGCAACATCTCGGATCTGAGGTGTTGCAGAGGATTTTTTTCTATTATCTCCCAAGTTGGGATCCTGAACAAGATCCTAACAGATCAGGACACTTTTGTTATGTAATGGACTTATAATATGTAAACAATATGAACTGTTATGGTTTAAATTGATTCATACCACAATTGTCATGGCTGGACAATGATTTCTGCCAAGATTGCTAGATTCACACTTTGTTGAGAAGCTTGTCCCACATGTGGGGTAGCAGAAAAACTGTGGAGTGACCTTGTGGCTGAGCCCTGTGTTCCTGCATAAGGTGTTGTCACCCAAGTCTGTGTACCAATTTTTTGATCTTGCAAGGTCATAATTGCAAGATCAAATTTACGATTTACAGCTATGTGCCTTGAATGAGAGTGTGAATGAGACTGTTTCATTGTCATTTCTTGTCTTAGCATGGTGCACACATTAACTCAGATTCAGATATTTATCACAACCTTTGATGGTTATCTGGTGTTCACAGAGTGTTCCTAGGTTCACTGTTACATTATTAATAAGCATTTTGAAACCTCAGACTTTCAACATTCATTATTTTATGTTATGACTTATCTTATACTCACCTCAGTCTTAAGTAAATTTTCTGCTTGACTGCGGTTCATGTTTTTGCAATACCATCTATATAGAGACAAAAAAAAAAAAAAACATATGTATGCCATACATTCTGTTGGCACTGGATAGCATTTATCAAGAAACTTTATTAGATGATTAAATTAATCTAATGAAAACAATGAACACAAACTGACAAAAACAAACATTGGCACAGACTTTTGATGTATGCATTTCTAAAAATATTTGTATGACAATAGTTTTTAGTAAATATTACAAGAAGCATACTCACTCAAATTTCTCCAAACCATTCAAGGCCTCAACCACATAGTTACTTGGAATATATCCCTCGATCCTGCAAAAAAAAAAAGATTCAGACTAAAGATTTTTGCTTACAACATCTCAAAGCATTCTAGCAAATCTATTTTAGACTGTGGATTATTTGATGTAACATTTGTTGAAAAGTGGTATTCATTTGTTGTTGTATTTTGTCATCCCAGTCTTACCCATTATTGTCTTTGGCTCTAAACCAGTTGGCATCACATATTTCCAAAATTGTGTATTCGTCATCCTTTTTCAACTCCAAGTCTTGGGGTGCCATGGGAGTGTAGTCATATTCTGCAATTACTGTCATACCCACTGAGAAGCCATGCTGCTTTGGTGACTCATGGAACAAAGATGTAGAGGGCTTAACCTGAGGCAAATCGATAACAAATATCTCATTTCAGAAAATATAAAAATAACATATGGGATCCATTGAGATGGTGACAGAACAATAACAAGCTGACCTCTTCAGGTGTAGGTGGGAGAGGTTTCCTAGATTTACGCCGAGATACTACGGAAAATCCTTTAAAGGAGATTGATATTGACATATTCATTATTAGACTAGCATTTTTTTTCTTTACAAAATCATCAATAGTATATTACAATAAACATGTTTAGAGCTTGTTTAGAAATGTCATTGAAGGTAAATTTTCTTTTTTCCTTTTTCAGACCTCCATTTTTCATTTCCAGCACCTTGCAGCCCATAGCCTGCTTGACTTCCTGCTGGCAACACTTCCACACTCCATCCTCCCAAAAACAGGGGTGGTATTTCTGCATTAGGTCTTTGTTGAACCGGACCACTTTAACACATATGTTATGGAACATTAACAAAATGTCTCCACATAATGAATTCAGAGATCTGCAAAGACTTTATCCCATATATGAAGAAGAATCTGACCATGCTTAAGTTTATGTATCCACTGCTTTCGTATATCATCTGTTTTGGCAAAAATGTAGAGTGGTCCCTCATCATAGACTATCTGTAATGAAAAACAGACATTTAATTTCTGATAGTAAAGTTTCTAAAGTAAAGTTATAACATAAACTTCTGCATATTGCTTAGATAGTTCAGTTGCTTAAATTATTATGTTAATTATTACGCTCACTGGCAGATGGAAACATTTTTTTATATCACTTTTCTTTAATCCACACTGATTGCCTGATTTGTTTATTTTGCAGTAAAGTGAAAAAGAAATCCAAATCCAAAAGGGTAAAGGCAAAATCAAGTAAAAAACTTCAGGGGTAAATGTCTGGAGGTTGACTTGGCCATTAGAACACCTTGATCTTTAGGCATCCACATGTTGATTTTTAAGTGTGCTTGGGATTGTTGTCTTGCTCCAAGTATCTTGCTGGGACACTCCTAGAAAGAATGACAAGGGTCTTGAAGGCTTTCCATTTGTGAACAATCCTTCTCATCATAGAATGTTGAATTTCAAATTGTTTGTTGATGACCGAATCAGATTGATGAGCGACAACAATTTCTTCTAAGCATTATGTAGATATATACAGCAGGGTCAATACCAATTACTCATCACTTGTTTGATATTTGAGTATCGTTGACCATGTTCTTCTTTTCATTGCCACAATTTACACATCTTCTAATGGTTACTTCCATCAGGATTATGCACCATGTCACAATTCACCTTAAACTGGTTTCATGAACATGAGTTTAATGTTCTTCATTGGTATTCTCCTTCACTGGATCTCAATTTAGTAGAACATCTTTGGGATGTGGGATGTGCACCATCCAGTTTTCCATTCTGAAAAATCTACAGAATTGCATTGAGTGATGCATTCAGATGCTTTGTTTCTTGGCTACAGTCCATTTATCAGTTGTCACTGCAGTCACAATCTAAATCTGGGTATGCTTTTGCGCAGATGGGCAATGCTGTAGCACATTGTATGCTAACCAGAGGCCCACTAATCAGGAGATTCTGTATGTGTGTTAGCATCTAATGAGGGAATCTAATCTTAGCTAGCAGCTACAGAAATATGAATGGTTATAAAAAGTCTGAAAAGCTGAAAAGAGGTCAGGTTACTGCTGATCATAGTTGTCAAATGTTATACCGATAGATCCAGAGTACACTTGAGGTCTGGCAAGTATATCAGGTGAAATATTTTATTTTATTACCAAATACTAGACTATATGGTCACTTTGTGGCCTGGGGATGCATGTGTATGTGCACAAGCCAGGTTCTCAGATTGTGTTGAGAAAGCTATAACCACAATAAACTGCATTACCTCTGTATCATAATCATATGAAGTGGGCAGACTAATTATAAACTTTGTAGCAAAAACTACTGCTTTTGCTATAAAGTGGATAAAACAAAATGTCTACACACCCTTATGAAATTGCAGATTTTTAAAATATAAAGACAGAAATAACAACAACATAAATGACAGACCTGTTACATCTTTATTGTGATCTAACAAAATCTAAACAAAAATTCAAAGAAAAAAAAGTTTTTAATAACTGGGAACATTTTGAATAAAAAGAACCTGATTATTCAAGTGTACCTGATTATTAAGTGTACACCCTTTCTAAGTGTCCTCTGAATAGTACAGCCACACTGAATAGTCACATCACTTAAAATAATTCTGATTAAAACCATATAAAATCATCTATTACCACAGTATTTGCTTGAATTGGGATTGCATTCTTCTGAGAGTCATGGGCCATAAAAAAAAACCAACAAGAAACAATAAGGAGAGGGATATAAAAGAATATCAAAGGAACTGAACAATGGAACACTGTACCATGGAACACTGTCAAAATTATCATCAATAAGTAGAGAAATTGTGGCACCACAGAGACACCTGCAAAGATCAGGATGAACCTCCAAATTTGATGAGAGAATAAGGAAAAAAACTTTTCAGTGAGGCTAGGGCCAGGAGCACTTGTCAAGATGGATGGGAAAATTAATAGCTTCAAACACCAAGATATTTTGGCTCAAAAACTTCAGTCCTGTCCAAAAGCTGAAAATGAAGAAGAATCTTACCTACCAACATGACAATGACCCAAAGCACATATCAAAATCAACCAAGACATGGCTTCAGAAAAGGAAATTCCTGGAATGGCCCAGGCAGAGCTCAGACCTCAATTTCATCAAAAACCTATGGAATGACCTAAAAAAAGCCATACACAGGAGATCCTCCAAATTTTGAAGGACCTTTTTTGAAGGTTAACATTTTAAAGTATAAGTGTAAAATTAATAGAGACTTATTCAGAAAGACTTGATGCTGTAAAAGGCGAAAGGTACTTCCACAAAGTATTAGTTGGAATGGGTTTTCAGACGTATGCATGCAATCAAGATGTGCTAATTATTTTTTATTTATTTAAAATATTAACAATAATTGAATATTTATTTTTTCTCTGGACTTCTGTTTGATGGAACACTGCATTAAAGATGCAACTAATCTGACATTTAAGAAACTTAGTAGGAAAAAACTGACAAAAAAATGCAAAATATAGGACAGTGTGGCAACAACTCCAGAATACACAATCCAAACTTGGCAATAGTAAAGCACAGAAAACAGGTCATACAACAAAACAACAAAAAATGGCTTGGAATTTTAATGGCTTAACATTCAGTTGATGGCTCGGCCACCATCAATTTCTAAAGTCAGTGGTGGTGCCATGGTGCCATGGTACCAGGGTGACGTTGATTTCCGTGGTAGGGTGAGCTGGTTTGAGAAGTGATGCGTGGAACATGGGGGAGATTTGATACAGTATGTGGGTGGTAGTTGGAGAAGGTACAAAACCGGGTTTACCTGGCATATGATTTTAAATGGTCCTTTGAACCTTTGACTCAGTTGTTTGCAGGGTAGCTTCAATTAAAGATTCTTAGTGGAGAGCCACACAAGACCTCCCAGTTGTGCCTGAACCAGTCGTCTACTGCTGGTATGTCTGATGAATCTCCAGACCATGGGAACAGTGGGGGTTTGTAGCCCAGGACGAGACCCGTGGATGATTGTGTCAAAGAGTTCGGTGCATACTCTGCCCAAGGTAGGAACTCACACCCTCTGTGTTGGTCCTGACTGCAGTGGACCCGTAGGTAGTGTCCTTGCTCTTGATTAAGGCGTTCTCCCGAGCTGTTTCACTGTGGGTGGCAGTCGGATGTTAAGCTTATACTGATGATTAAGTTATATATGCTCTCCAAACCCTCAACGTGAACTGTACCCCTCTGTCTGACACATGTCCTCTTGTATTTTATAGACACGAAATACGTTAATAAATAGTTTTTAGCTTCTTCCATGGCTGTGGGGAGGCCTTTAAGGGGTATCATCTTGCATGACTTGGAGAATCAGTCCCCAGCTACCACAATGGTGTTATAGCCCTGGGAGATGGGGACGCCAGTGATGAAGTTCACTGCAATGTGTGACCAGGGTCACTGTGATTGGGTAAGGGCTTGGGGAGGTCTGCTGGCAACTGACTAGGAATCCTGGATTGTGCACAGACTGTCCATGCTTGAACGAATTCCGTGACATCTGTCATGATTGTGGGCCACCTGAAAGCATTCTTCACTAAGCTGGTGGCTTTATTTATGCCAGGTTGTTTAGAACTGGGAGCTGTGTGTACCCACTGAATATTCCTTTTCCTAAGATTTGACAGTATGTAAAGATGGGCCGGGCATTCTCAGGGTGTCTCATTGGATGTCTTCCATGAGGTCCTATCATCTTGGAACAATGAGTATGGATCCAGGTAATATCAGTTCCAGTTCCTGATTTTCACTGGCTGAGTCATGGCAATGTGTAGGAGTGTTGGCTCTGCTGTTCTTAGCTCTGGTTCAATAGTTTACTTTAAAGTTAAACCTTATGAAAAACTGTGCCCATCTGGCCTAGCGAGGGTTGAGGTGTTTAGTGTCCTTGACGTATTTCAAGTTGCAGTGGTCAGTGATTACTAGAAATGTTCAGCGTGCTCTCTCCAGCCAATGTCACTACTCTAGTGCCTTTTTGTTGGTGAGGAGATCTTATAATAAATCCTCTAATACAAATGGCTGTTTTGGGTTGGGGTGTCGCAAGACGGGTGTTGAGACCAGTGAAGTCTCCTGGGCTTGCTGCATAGTGGGGTGGTGAGTGGGGAGGCCACAGAGCTGTATCCCTGAATGAAGCATCGGTAAAATTGATCAAACCCAAACCTTCTGAGGTTCCTTGATCCTGGGGGAGTTTGGCCATTCTATGACTTTGCTTTGACCTTGGTATTGTCCATTTCCACCGAATGTCGCTGATCATGTACCCCAGAAAGGTGGTGGTTGTTTGGTGAAAAGTGTACTTCTCTGCTTTTATGTTGCAGCAAACTTGATAACTGCACGTTGCAGCAAACATGATAACTGCACGTTGAGGCAAACGTGATAACGTTTTTTGGGACATGGGTGATGTGTTGTTTCCTTAGTATTGGAATAGACTAAAATGTCATCAATATCACACAATCGCACACACATTCAACAACTATCTAAAGATTTCTGTGACAAATGATTGAGCTGGAGCATTAGTCAATCTTTACGGCATAACCAAGTACTCATAGTGCCAGTGCGTGGTCAAAAATGCCATCTTCCACTCATCCCCCTAGGATCCGTATGAGCTTGCATGCACATCTTAGAACAAATTTTGTCAATACACGTGCCTCTCTGAGTTGTTTGAGGGAACGCGGGACTGGCAGCAGTGGGTATGGGTATTTTACCATTATGGCATTTTACCCAAAGTACTCAGTATAGGGTCAGAAGCCTTGTACTAACATTTGAACAGGGAAAAAAGGGTACATGGATTTTGTATACACTGATGAAGGAATTCACCAGCCTATCTGACACAATATTTATCACAAACCTGAGTGTGATAATTATTGAAATATCAGAATATTTAATGTCATAATCAGTGGAATTAATTTATTAATTAATTATAAATACATTAACATTAATCATTACAATCACAAAACATATTTAAAGGGGCTCTGTCACCTCACCTGAAATGGGAACAATCGTTCAGGGGGAGCATTGTCTTCTGGTATCACAAGCTCCACACATTTAATCTTGTCAATGTCAACAAACCCCTTTAATCCTTTTTTTTTCTGTATTCAGAAGGATTAACTAAAGTTAATAGGTAATCAAGTAATAGCAATAAATGAAGTAATAGCAATAAAATAATCAGATTTTTTTTTACTGTGGTTTAATCATTGCATACAAATACATATCTCTCTTAACTAGAATAAAATTTAAGCTAAAAAATCACTTACAATATTAAAATATATGTCTTACCCCTTTTTCAAAGTCATAATCGTAGTATGCAATCTTTTCCTGTGTGAGTACAAACAATCTCTCTTTGAAGTTTAAGGGTGAAGTTTTCTTCTTTTGCTGAGAGCGTTTTATGAATACCTCTTCCAGCATGTTATCTGACATTGTTCATTCAGGTATGACACTATCTTAAAAACAAATAAATGCTATTAAACAAATTAATTAATTATGATGGAATGAAATATTATTTTGAGAGTGTCTTTTTAAAAAAACAACACAAACACAGACACTTGGATCTATATATGTATATATTTTTTCATTCACACTCTCACACACTCAGTGACTGAATACTAACTATGTCTAACTATATCTATTCGTATAGCATCATGTTACGTGGATTATATGGATAGATGCACTATGCATGTAGGTTCAGTACTAAGTAACTGCCTAAACCTTAATTAGAATTAACCTTATTGTCATATCCCACAGATGCCACGCCATGACACCACTTCTGCTCTTCAACCTCTTTGATTTACTTTTTGCCTATACTTTGTTACAACCATTTTTATTCTCATTTTCTTTCCCTTAACCTTCTATCTTTGGAATAAGAAGATTGACCAACTTGACTATGACAGCCTTTTAAATGAGACTGTTGTACATGCAGCACAAGCTTGTACAAAATAATTTAATAATTTTGAGACAACAGACTATATTGTTCACTCCTAATCTTTGAGTGTACATACAGTGCTGTACAGTTCTTCTTTTTTACTCAGTTCAGTTGTGTAACTATTGTGCTGTACTATAACACAACCAATAAGGAATTATTCAGCACCACTGTTGTTAGTTTGTTCTGAATTAATTTGATGGACCAACTTCCAAGGGCTGTTTTTTAAATGACCTGCAACATCTAATGAAATGTTTTCACTTTTGAAGTTATTGCATTGCTGAATATAAGTAGATTATTTGCCTCTTGTGGGTGCAGGGCTACATAAACCATTTCCGTTATTATTTGTGATAGTTGGTGAAGTTGGTCTAAATTTTGACATGCTTCTTTGCGCTTTTGCACAGATGTCTTAAGTAACCTATTGATATTTGTGACTGGTTGCTGTGGCATTGCTAGAGTTTTGGTATGCTCCTGCATCAGCTCTTACATCTTGCATGTTGATAAGATGTATCCCAAATGAAATGCATATGCACTGTTCTACACCATTTTGTTATACAGTCGTATGCAAAATTTAGGAACTCCTGAGAATTTCCATGATTTTCATTTTAAATATTTGGGTGTTCGGATCAGCAATTTCATTTTGATCTATCAAGTAACTGAAAGACAGTAATATTTCAATAGTGAAATGAGGTTTATTGGATTAGACAGGTACATAAATTTGGGCACCCTTGCCATTTTGTTGATTTAAATACCTGTAACTACTCAGTTCCACTGTGAGGAACATAGTGATGAAATGGAAGACCACAAGCACAGTTCTTGTTAAGGCCAGAAGTGGCAGGCCATGTAAAATATTGGAGAGGCAAAGGTGAAGGATGGTGAGAATGGTCAAAAACAGCCGACAGACCACCTCCCAAGACCTACAACATCCACTTGCTGCAGATGGTGTCACTGTGCATCGTTCAACAATTCAGCGCACTTTGCACAAGGTGAAGCGGGAGAGTGATGCGAAAGAAGCCTTTTCTGCACACCCTCCACGGCTTCATTTTGGAATCGCTTGAGGTATGCAAACACACATTTGGACAAGCCAGCTTGTAGAAAAACAATTACTACCCACAGTAAAATTTGGTGGAGGTTCCATCATGCTGTGGGGCTGTGTGGCCAGTGCTGGAAATCTGGTCGCATGGATTCCACTATTGAGAATAATGTTGAGGAATCAGACACAAGACAACGACCCAAAACACTGATCAAAATCTACTCAGGCATTTTGCAGATGAACAAATACAATGTTATGGAATGGCCATCCCAGTCCCCAGACCTGATATCATTGAACATCTGTGGGGTGATTTGAAGTGGGATGTCCATGCTCGGCAACCATCAATCCTAACTGAACTGGAGATGTTTTGTTAAGAAGGAATGGTCTAAAATACATTCATCCAGAGTCCAGACACTCATTACAGGCTATAGGAAGCGTCTAGAGGTTGTTATTTCTGCTAAAGGAGGCTCTACTAAATATTGATGTGATTTTTCTGTTGGGGTGCCCAAATGTATGCACCTGTCTAATTTCATTTTGATGCATATTGCGCATTTTCTCTTAATCCAATAAACCTCATTTCACTACTGAAATATTTCTGTGTCCTTCAGTTATTTGATAGATCAAAATGAAATTGCTGATCCAAATATTTATAAATGAAAATCATGGAAATTGTCAGGGGTTCCTAAACGTTTGCATATGACTGTATATATAGTGTGAGTATTCACATTAAAAATTCCAGGAAACAGCTTATACTTAATATAAGCTTAATCAATAAGCAAAAAAAATTGTGATCCATTTGAGACATACATTAGATGGTAGATTAGATGAAAAGAGTTTTGACTTTGTTTTGAAGTTCTTTTTGGAAAAGACTTAAATTGGATTTTTTTAATATTTAAAAGTCTCAACTGGTTCCTCAGACCTTGTATTGAATTAAATTCTATTTTATTTATGTAGCACATTTAACAATACACATTGTCACAAATTGGCTTCACAGAAGCAAGTGGATTACTGTTTACATTTAGCTACAACATCCAAATATAAAAAACAAAGAAAAAACAGTCTAAACATTTCCTAGTGTTAATCATTTCCTTGTTTATCACAACTACTGCCTCATCAACCATTGCATCTCACAAAGTATTTAGCATATTTACAATTCTGACCAAGTTTGAAGTTTAATTAATTAAAATCACAGTACACAAATAATTTATTGTGCTAATGTAGAATGTTAACTAAACACTTGCCTATCAAGCATATAAATTGTGATAATTTCTACTAACCTTATTTATCTAAGTAAGTTATGTAATATCTACTATTGTATGTATCCTCTGGCAAACCAAAAGGATACTTGGCAAGTCAGCAAAGCCAAGTGCATTTCATGAAAATTAATTACTGATTAATCTGTAATATATCAATTAACGAAATATTCAGGTTAAAAATCTTTATTTAAATATGTCTTTAAGTGTTATATGAAGTAAAAATTGTAAATGGAAACAATGAAAATCAAATGAAATGAAAATCAACCATGCAACCAAGACCAAAATACACTTGGTTAGTTGATCATTAGGATACACCATTTCCTAACACTGAAGTGGCAGATATGGGCCAGCGGTTTTCAGTAAATATCATACCATCCATCAAAACTACCATTGCCTTGGCTTGCTCATTAGGGATCAATATGAAAATTCATATTTTAACTTTTTTAACTGCTTTGTGTCCATTGTTAAAAGTCTATATAAATACAATTGAATTGATGCAATTACTAGCCCATTGTTTTTGGCTGAATAGTGTCTAACTACCAGTCCATAATAGACCATCTAGAGCCTGACCCACAGTAATGCAGGTACCTGTTATGGATCTGTAATTATGACTTTCTCCATTTGCAGATCAAAATTGATAGGCATTACACAATGACCAAAAGTATATGCACATCTGATCTTCATAACCATTTTTGCTTGTTGCAAATTGTATTCCAAAACCATGCCCATTAGCTGATCTGACCTTTGCTGCTATAACTGCTTCCAGATTCACTAGTTAATTGTAGACCAAAAAGGAACTGTGTAAACAAGTGAAGTTAGGTGTGACCCTTCCCTGTAATAAAAGCATGCAGTCACACTGGCCCTATGTAAATTAAATTGAAGATTCCTGTTCTAGACAGTTGTGCGTTTTCATATATGTGGAAACAATTGGAGTGCAAAAAAACACTAGTTTGTGGATGATCGTGAATGTGAAATCTGAAAGTGAATGACAGAATATAGTCCCCATATTTATCAAACCTATACTTTCGGCACTGGGGCAAGTGGCAACCTTTCCTGCAGCTTGATCTTTTTGTGCTTTTTGTGTTTTAATGCCCTTTTTTTGTGCTTTTTCTGCTCCTTTTCTTATTATTATCTATCCTATGGATATGAATTTTTACACACTGAAACCTGTTTATTTAAGAAAACATCTACTTGCCCTAAAAATAAAGTCCTGTACCAATGTGATTCCCTTTAAACCTGGCAAGGTAAGGTGGCCATATTGTGGATGTAGAGCCAGTGCTATGCTAAAGGCTAAATGGCTAGCAAAGATGTGACAATATAAGCCTTCAGTACCTTTTGTGGTGTAAAGTGAGAACTCACTACAGAACAAGATCGACAAACTAGCTGTGCTTGTGAAAAAAATGTCAAATTCTACAGTGTGTGCAGTTAGTGTGGAGCAACCAGGCTTCAGCACAGTCAGGGTGGATAGAGACAATAAAACCTTTTGGAAAGCGGAAATGTGGAGAACTTGCTTTTTACCTGAACACAAGGTCGTGTAATTCTGGGCATATAAGCATTAAAATCTCCTGCTTATACAGGGACATTGAACTTCTTGTTGAATGTTGACCCCTATTATTTGCCTAGAGAGTTTGGACACTCCATTGTTGTCATAGTTTTACATCCCTCCACATGCCAATGTGGCATTGTTCACAGTGTGAACCCAGTTCCAATGAACAACCCAGGTCTGATGAAGCCACACCCTGTAGGGCTAAATGACTTCAGGCCAGTCACCCTGATGTCACATATAATGAAGACCATGGAGCAGGTGCTGCTACACCACTTGAGGTCACAGGTCCACCCTGCCCTCGACCCTCTGCAGTTTGCATACCAGGAGAATGTGTAAGTGGTGGATGCCATTATCTACATGCTATAACGATTCCCCTCTCACCTGCACAGGGGCAGTAGGGCTGTGAGAGTTATATTTTTGGCCTTTAACACCATCCAGCCACTGCTCCTCAGAGATTAACTGACAGAGATGTGTGTGGGCTCACATCTGGTGGCTTGGATTACTGACAGTATATGTGACTGGAACACTGCAGGTCTGACAAACTGGTCAGCAGTATGAGAGAATCACAAGGGACTGTGCTCTCTCTGGTCCTGTTGAACCTGTACTTCAAATTGGATTTCCAATATCTATCTATCTATCTATCTATCTATCTATCTATCTATCTATCTATCTATCTATCTATCTATCTATCTATCTATCTATCTATCTATCTATCTAAAAAATGTTTTTAATTCAGTGATTAGAGTATTTTCAATGAAATATTACCCCCTTTTTTAATATTTCCTTTGATTTAATTAGCTATACATTGGTCTTATTTGGTTTTAAGTTTTGCCAGTGGGAATGTTATATTGTAAGTTGTAAAAATGGATTTGATGGATTCTTTCTTTCTTAGTTGGGAAGCCATGGTAGCTCAGTGGTTCATATGTTGGGCTACTGATGGGAAGATTCTCAGTTCAAATCCCAGGGCTAACAAACTGCTTCCACAGTCCCTAACCCTCAACTATACAAAGCATGTATTTAAAAAAACATTGAGAACATACTCTGTCCATATAAAACAATTGTTAGGTCTTGATCTATGATAAGGCATCATAGAATTATACAGTATACAAATAATAGGCCCACAAGCAATGAACTAAAAAAATAAAAAGCCTGCTACCTCAAAAACTGCATTTGTTTTAGGGGGGAGGGGGGGGGGCTGTTCTTATTGGCTATTGTTAGCACAGTAACCCTTTTATCTGTACTGTAACCGATGCAGTGCATGAAAATGGTCAAGGAAGTCAGATGGTAGTTGCGCATTTATTGTAATTTCCATGAAACCCACATTCTTCTTACATCTTACAAATGTTAGTTTGTGTCAGGACTATATTTGTTGCAGATATTAAGTCAGCCTATTTTTTTCAATGTATAGCTTTATTTTGCTAGGTTACATGGGCTTAAACATGTCCTGGATGTTCTGTTATTAGCAAAAAATAAAAACATATATTGAGAACATAAAAAGACAGCAAATTTAGACACAAGATCTTTGCATACATGGCTATATCTTACTGTTACCTTAAATAAATCCTTATTAAACTATACATCTTGTGCTGCATATTTAAATTAGCAAGAGACATTCAATACAATATAAAAGCTTTTTGTTTGTTTGCATTATGATAAGGTATAAACACATGCTCAACAAAATATAGGGGGACCATTAGGCCAGTAAGAAACCCATTAAAAAAGTTTACATTTTTAGTACTCTATCACAGCATCTACAGATTTTAATATAAAGAAAACAAGCTCATGAAAATATTACAGAATATATATATGGCCGGATTATTTAATTTATCTAAGTTTTTTCCTGGTAAACAATTAAAACTTGTTCTAAGAATCCCAAAGTTTTAACTTTTTCTTAGAAGCTTCACATAAAATTGCCCCAAGTGAATTGTATATCAGTGAATTGTATATCAGTAGAACCCCAGAACACATACCTGTTTTTCTCCAATATGCCCTGTGAAAGATTTTTAGAAACAAACTTGGTGGTGGCAAATATGTTGACTTCTCTATTCCCCCGATTCAGAAAGTGTCAATGTGCACAACAGTTGACTAAACCCCACCCTTTCAGAGGATTTCTTTACCAGTTCCTCTTTTGCTTCCTGTTAATTTTCATATCACCAGTTGTTTTGCTCTTCAGCACAGATCAGCAGACATTCTTGCAGTCTATCTATAACTTAACTTTACCTGTAAGGTTCCTATTATATAAGTATAACTGAAATAAAAAATTATATGTAATTATATGCAATTATTTGTATTTAGATATGACTACATAAATCTACTCGTACAAATCTTTTATATTTATCCCCTCCTAAAATATCGGAAAATCATGGACATTTTTATTTGAGCAAAATTAAACAGTAAATAAAACACTAAATATTTAGTGGCATATCATTTTATCAATTTCAATAGCCATGTCAAGGCAGAGACCCAATGACATCACTTGCATTTTTCTTTTGTGATGTTTTTCCAGGTTTTTAACCAAATATTTTACAGTTATTGTTTGCTTTTAGCATTTTCTCCCTACAGTCTCCCTTCAGAAATTAATGTTCAGTTGGGTTAAGATCTCTGACATGGCCTTCCAATAAAACATTCTAATTTTTCACCCTTAGTCCTTTGTGTCCTTGGGTTATTGTGTTACTGCATGATGAAATAACTCAGTTCAATTGATTGCATTTCTCTGTAAATTGGCAGACAGAATGTTTCTGTAGATGTCTGAATTCAATCATTTATTCTGAATTCACATAAACAAAATCGTTTTTGGTTACATCAACAATGAAGATTAGAGCTTGTCTAATGGCTTGGATCATGTTTACCACTCTACTCTGTTCCAAAAATGACTTGTTTTCTCTCATAGACAACTTTTCATGTTGTTTTATTCATTTTAGCACAAATGCAGTCATCGCAGGTGAAAAAAGTGCTTAAGCCAAGAGTAGATAATAGATTAGATAATAGATAACTATTAATATATTAGACAAAGGGCACATCTGTTCAACAAAAAAACATTCACTTGTTCCAATATTTTTGATAACTTGCAAAAATGGTTAGGTTTAATATAATGGTACCAGGTTTGACCAAAAACTCCATACTATGAGATAAACAAGTTTATAAGTTTTTACAATTTATGGTCAATTATTATGTTGTTGCACTGCTGGAACATTATTAAACAGTTTTAGGTAAATACAAGTACTGGTGGTCCTGTGGCAATGTTCATTCCAAAATGTGAGTTAATTAGCATCCATGGTAAAGGCTGTTACAACCCGTGAATTTGATGATTGCTGTTTATTGTATTCTGTGTACATGTTTGTGTGCAAGTCTGATTCCAGGCCAGAGTTTCCGGCCTGCCCTAGACTGTTCTGATTCTGCCTCCACCTTGATGACCTCATCACCGATCATCTATTTAAAGAGGAAGCAAAAGAAGAAGGTGGAGGGTCATGCGTTTATAGTAGCTTTGTCGAGATAGTGACTTGTGTTTAGTGATAGTTCCTGTTCTAGTTTTGAATTGTGTTTCTTATTCTGAGCTTTGTTTTAACTTGTTGCCTTGTTTTACTCTCTGTATATATATATATATATATATATATATATATATATATATATATATATATATATATATATATATATATATATAAAATCAAAATTAAAGATATGGGTACAAAGTGTCAATATTTTGTGTTACTACCTTTATTTTCCAGCACTGCCTTAACTCTCTTGGGCATGGAATTCACCAGAGCATTACAGGTTGCTGCTGGAGTCCTCTTCCTCTCCCCCATAATGACGTCACAGAGCTGGTGGAGGTTAGAGACCTTGCGCTCCTCCACCTTCCATTTGAGGATGCCCCACAGATGCCCAATAGGGTTTAGATCTGGAGACATGCTTGGCCAGTCCATCACCTTTACCCTCAGCTTCTTTAGCAAGGCAGTGGTCATCTTGGTACTTGGTCACAGTACATGTTGGCCTTCATGGTTCCCTCAATGAACTGTAGCTCCCCAGTGCTGGCTCACTCATGCAGCCCCAGATCATGACACTCCCACCACCATGCTTGACTGTAGACAAGACATACTTGTATTTGTACTCCACCTGGTTGCCACCATGCACACTTGACACCATCTAAACCAAATAAGTTTATCTTGGTCCCGTCAGACCACAGGACATGGTTCCAGTAATCCATGTCCTTAGTCTGCTTGTCTTCAGCAAACTGTTTTAGGCTTTCTTGTGCAGCATATTTAGAAGAGGCTTCCTTCTGGGCTATAGCCTTGCAGACCAATTTGATGCAGTGTGCGGCGTATGGTCTGAGCCCTGACAGGCTGACCCCCCAACCCTTCAACCTCGGCAGCAATGCTGGCAGCATTCATATGTCTATTTCTGCTAAGTCACCTCAGACTTGCTCATAGGGGGAAAAATACATACAGATTGTGAACTATATATATATCTAATAATAATCTTGAATTTTTATTCTGTTAATTCTTTTTCTTTTATTATTCATTATTTATTTTATTATTCCTTATGTTTACTTTCTGCTTCATGTTTATGTTCTGAGACAATGTCTACTGTAAAAAGCGCTATACAATAAACTTGAATTGAATTGAATATCGGTGGCTTAGTGGGTAGCACGTTCGCCTCACACCTCCAGGGTCGGGGTTCGATTCCCGCCTCCGCCTTGTGTGTGCGGAGTTTGCATGTTCTCCCCGTGCCTCGGGGGTTTCCTCCGGGTACTCCGGTTTCCTCCCCCGGTCCAAAGACATGCATGATAGGTTAATTGGCATCTCTGGAAAATTGTCCGTAGTGTGTGAATGCGTGAGTGAATGAGAGTGTGTGTGTGCCCTGTGATGGGTTGGCACTCCGTCCAGGGTCTATCCTGCCTTGATGCCCGATGACGCCTGAGATAGGCACAGGCTCCCCGTGACCCGAGAAGTTCGGATAAGCGGTAGAAAATGAATGAATGAATTGAATATTTCCCAAACACACCTCTGGATATGACGCAGACCACGTGCACTTAGCATTTTATCGACTAAGGCAAGGCCTGTTCTGTGTCAAACCTGTCCTAAGTATCCCTATGTATGGACTTGGCCACCGTGCTGCAGCTCAGTTATAGGTTCTTGGCAATCTGCTTGTAGCCTACGCCATCTATATATAGCATATATTGCTCTACATATAGCATATGTAGAGCAACAATTATTTTTTGAGTTCGTTGCTATGAGGTGCCTTGTTGAACGTCTGGTGACCAGTATGAGAGAGTGAGCGCGATAACACCAAATTTAACACATACCTGCGACCTTGTAACGCTAACGAGTCATATGACCCCGGGGAGAGAAAATAGCTAATTGGGCACAATTTGGACATTTTCACTTATGGGTACACTCCTTTTGTGGCCAGCAGTTTAAACAGTAATGGTTGTGTGTTGAGTTATTTTAAGGGTGCAGCAAATTTACACTCTTACAGCTGTACTTATACACTCACTACTTTACATTCTTTTTCTTTTATTATTCATTATTTATTTTATTATTCCTTACGTTTACCTTCTGCTCCATATTTAAGTTCTGTAAAGCTGCTTTGAGACAATGTCTATTGTAAAAAGCGCTATACAATAAACTTGAATTGAATTGAATATTTCCCAAACACACATAGCCAAGGGTAATTTCTTCAGTGTGGTCACATGTACTGAATCCCGATCTATCACTCTGTCTGGCTCAATACTAGACTGGGTTGTGAACAAGGCATATAGACAATTGGGTGAAAGGTCTGTACCTATTAGTGATTAACACTGACAAAAAATAGCATGAAATATTATTTTTCCTTTCTTCCCATGATCTTGGAGTAATGTGGAAATTGCAACCTCCTGATGAGGTTAATTCATGTAAAAGGGCTGATTGAATGCTATGGGATGCATTTTTAGAAACTACTGTAATTGATCCTTTGTGGAAATTTACATTTTAAGCTTTGAATGATTCATTTTCAAGTTTAATTTTATATTTGAAGAAAACACATTATTTATTTGCAATTTAAATGCTGTTTCTAAATGTTGTAGATCTGTTTAAAATTTGGAAATTAACCTTTACATTACATACAGCACATCAGTGGGGCACAAATGGCACCTGTGGTTCTTCAATCTATCTTAGCAAAGCAAAATTAAATGTCTTAAAGCTGAAATAAAGTTTGATACTTGCTATTTAAAAAGTATTGAGTGATGGCATTAATCTCTCCCTCCTACCATTCATACACTAGCCAAACTACAGTATAAGCTTATGTATTCAGATAACATATAATAATACAGTGATTTCCACTACTTTAGAACAGTTTTACCTGTTGAACAGGTGATAGCTGAGTAAATGTTCACACTTGGTATTTTCATATGTTTAGATCATGTCTTCACTGACAGCTTGTGAATGCATTTTGTTTATAAGAAATTCATACTGGTTGGTAAAGTTTATCAAAGTCAGACTATGCAGTATTGGTTTATCATCCTTTACTTGGCTAATCATGCATCATGTGTGTTGAACATCTACATAAAAGTAGTTCTTAACAGAAAGGGAAGGAAGTATATGCAGAAGTAAAGTGTGACTGCCTCACACATACAGCTGTCACAAACTTGACCACAGCACATCCTTTGTAGTATTGAAATTTGACGCTGTACTTTATTATTGTATAAGTCCCTCAAATTATTTAAGAGACATGTTAATGAACAGTAGAGAAGGCAGCTCATTTTGAATAGTCTGTACCTACAAATTAAAACTTTAAACCAGACAATGATAACACTGAAAACATAAACTGATGTATGTGTTCATGTAAGTGTTCTGGTATTGTAACTATTCTGCTCATTTTGTCAGGAAATGTATTTGTTGTTACATTTCTGGACATTTCCTTAGCTCAACAGTTTAAATACAGTTCCCTTTAGTACCACCGTCCAATGGTATACCGTTAATTCTGTTTGAGTACCTTGATTCTGAGGTGGTGTCTAACAACTTGCCACAGGTCCAATAGAAATCTATGCTTAAGACTTAAGATAAAAGTCAGAAGTTGTTTTTTCAAGATCACAACTTAATATGGTTTCACGATAGCATGAATGGCCATTGGCAGACAGATCCTATTTCCAAACATATGTCTTATGAGTCACAAAGCACAAGCATGTATCTGAGACCAATACTTCCCCAGCTATTAAGCTGTATGCTTAATCATGCATTTCATGATGAAAAAAATGTTTTTGATCATTTTTCTATTTTGATTTCGGCACAATGATTTAATTAATAACTCAAAAATAGATCCTATTGAATTTACATATCCAATTACTTTGAATAGTTTATAATTATTACAGCAGTAAACATTTTTTTCTAATTCAGTTTAAAATTAAAATAAAAAACAAACGCAAAGTACATGGCCCTTAGGCAATGGATGTAAACACTGGTGGTGACTCAAGAGAACCTGTTTACTCAACCAATATAACAGCAGCTTTGAAGTGAGCTTCATGAAGATCTGTTACCTTTTTTTTTTTTTTTGCTAGGCCATTTAATTTAATTTTAGTAAAGCCAATAAAAGGGTTTAAAAAGTCACAATATCTAGTGTCAATTTTAATAAATTTAGTATTTTTGAATTTCTAAAAATGGATTCTAAAAAATCCCTGTGACCCGTGATAGTTCGGATAAGCGGTAGAAAATGAGTGAGTGTGTGAGGATTCTAAAAAATAAAAGGAACATGAGCTCAAAAACCACCTTAGCTCCTACAAACCCAAGGAAACCGTCAGTAACGCCACACTCAATACCAGAATTCTCAGTATAAGCAGGCAGACATACGATAGTACAAGGATGTCTTTGGAAGTATATTCATGAAGATTGTCTTGTGGTTTCATACACCAGAGATTTTAAATGTAAGCAATTCCATTTTTAATATACAAACTTTTGCCAAGCATTTTTGGCCTCTTGTACAAGCATATGTACATATTGAACTATTTCTTAGACAAGATTCTTCAATTATTATTATTATACATCAGGCACTCTTTGAATATAATAACGGAAGTTATTTAAAAAAACAAAAAAAACAAAAACAAGGAGTATGGAAACAGATGGTTGTTCTGTCTGTTGAGATTTTAGGTTGCAGCTAGTCTGTTATGGTCTCTGAGAAGGAGTCTCTTGTCTTCTGAGTTTGTTCAAGTCTGCTGAGGATGAACTGGCTTGTGTCAATGAAACGTTCAACACAATTTACAAAACACACTTCTGTCCTGGAGTCAAGCTTTGGACCAGGTTTATCGGTGCACTTTTCCTATAGAGACAAGTACAAAACCACAGGTTACATTCACATTGTATTTAGACAGGGCAAAAGTACATGTTCAAAAACTAATGAAGAGAACCACAATATAGATACAAAGAAAATAATAAAGAAAATAAGAACCCACGTGACTCTTCCCAAAAATTTTAGAAAATTAACAAAGGCAGCTCTAATATGTTGTATGTAATCTCTATAAGATGCCTGCAAAATGAAGTCAACAGTCTGTCAATGATGGAATAAGGAAAACGGAAGTTAAACTTTTGTTAAGGAAGTTAAAATTTGCACTCAATGTCCAATTTAAAAGGTACAATTGTACACCTGCACACTGACCAGCTATTCCAATCTGCCAATCCAGGTGGCAGCAGCACAACACAATCATGCAGACATAGGTCAGGAGCTTCAGTTAAACTTTAAATGAATTAATTTTTACTGTTTTTTAATTACATCTGAACATTTTCCTTTTATTTTTGGTGGAAAAGTAAAGTTAGAGCCCGTTGATGGTAAATAGTATATAAAATGTGTTATAATATAATGTACATAACACATAGTAATTTTCAAATCTTCAGAAACATTTTAGATGGTTTTCCTAATTTCAAAACTGACAAAGTAATTTTAGGTATGAAGAAAAATTGCATAAGTGCTCAGAGACATAATGAGCAGTTTATCATATAACCAAATATAAGGGAAAGCCCAGCTCGTGGCTCAACAACTGACAATCTAAAACCTGGAGGAGATGGTTCAAGTGCCAAGCATTTGTGGGAACATTTGGGGAAAGGCAGCCCCTTTTCTTCTCTTTCTCCATATTCTCCCACTCTCCAGCCCACCCCACACCTGCTCCTCAGATATGTGGCCTTTTTTCTATGCTGCTGCCTATTTTAATTACATTATTATTTAGTAATATCTACCTTCAACATCTGAATTCTTTCATTAGATCCTTGAGACAGGCAAGAATCTCAGCAAAACTAAAAAATTGCACAACTGGAAGCATGGTATTGTCAAACAGTAGCATAGAATATGTCAACAGAAAAAATATATTTGAACTAAGAATAAGAACTAAATCAAGCTTTCAATTGGGTCTAAGGCACTTTTTAACTAGGCATCCAAATATAGGTCAAGAGCTTCAGCTAAAGTTTAAATCAAATATCAAAATGGGGATACTGGCATGGTCGTTGGTGCCTGATGGGCTAATATGCGTGTATCAGAAACTATTGCATTTATTTATTTCTTGCATAACTTGAACAACAAAAATAAAACAAGATCCACAAATATACAGTGACTAAAACACAAATATAAAATTATTTGAAGTAAGTATTTGGTTCACAAATATGTTGGAAATACAAAACTGTATTCACCCATTACTTATTTGGATTGAACTGCAATGGTTTGTAGGTTGCTCTGTGCACATTTGTACATCATAAGGCAGTTGTGGAATCCTCTTGGATCTTGCTTTATTTTTGAGGAACGTCAAGATGGCTGACACTGACTCGTGCAGATCAATCTACAAACAGATTCTCTGATAAGTATAGAAAACCAAAACCCAGTATAAAGAAAATAATATGCAAATAAAAATAAAATGATGTCCCAATGGATTTTAGTGCCATACTGTATGTGGGAGATAAGTGCCACATAAGGGCCAGTACTGAGCCATAGAATAGTCTACATAAAGTACAAATTTGGGCCATATAAAGTTTTCTAGAAGGGTTTATTATTGATTAGTGGCTATGTTGTATTTATCTATTGGTATAGATATAAGCCATACAAAATTATATCTTATTTGGACGACACTTACTAGAGGTATAGCCGTGTTATGGCATGCCGCTGGGAGTGGGCCACAGATTTTTTTTTTTTATTTTTTTTTTTAGTAGTAGTAGTTGTAGTCTTCTAGGACTGTTCACTTAAATTCATCGTACGTTATTTCATTCGGGGCGCAGAACTGCAGACTATTTTTGCACATTTTCCTAGAACACCACGTGCTGTTTAATGGTATTTTTATTGCTTCCTTTTCGGTGACGCCTTGTACGTATTTAGCTGCCTAGCAGATCGTAAAACATAGCTTGAAGGCCCAGGAGAAACGTTACCAAAATAGAGTCGCTGTATCACTTTAACTCAGACAGCTCAATCAAATTTATGCTATTATTAGCTCCTTGTTTTGACCTTGCTTACCCAACATACTTCCGTCATTTGATGAACCAGCTGCTGAAATCTTTGCTTTTGAGACTCAGTTTCAATGAACTGCTGAAGCTGGGGGTCAGTCCTCACGCCTTCACTATCCATTAGATAATGTAAATTTATGTCAAATTTAAAATTTACTGGAAGATAGCGCCTTAAAGCTCTTAACCATACCGTTCATTTGTTTACATGCCTTTTAGTCGGAAAAAAGTTTCCTTCTTGAGCTTTATGGTGGTGGCAAACAACAATATGTGCATTAACGCCATCTACTGATATGGAGTGTGTACTAGTATTTACGAGTTAAACGAAAAACTTATTTTCCTTTAAAACCCCAAGGGCCAGTTGTTCAAAAAGTTTAATCCGGATCAAAATGATCCAGATTTGGAAATCCCATTTTTTCTATTCAGGATCAGGTAATCCGTCGTACATTTATGCAGGTTTACCTGGGCTACGTGGGCTACCAAGGTGGGCTACCAGCTATGTAAAGAACAGGTAGAAGAGCCAACATGGGGTCACTGTAAGAGTTTTTTATTTTGAGACAAAACACAAAAATAACATAAACATCCACTTCCATTCATAATTTATTTTATGACCCCTCAGCTGAGTCACAAAAATAAAAAACAAATATACATTAACAAATACATTGTGGATATTTTGAAAACATCTTAAAAAATAAAATGGCTAAATGTCCAATAGTTAACAAAATAAAGAATGTTCAAGGTTCTTTTTCATCTGAGGAGGAGAGACCAGCATTTCCAAGATCTGCTTTGGCTTTGGTTTGCTGCAGTTTGGTCAGCTTGATTTCTTAAGCACTATTCTGATGGAACTAGTTTTACGTGGGGACGTGGGGAATAAAGTAATTATTACCAGAGCTTCTCGGTGATTTTATTCCCGTCCGAATGTGCCATCTCGGCAATTGGCGAAAGTTTGATTTTGACGTTGGTGGGGACATCATTTATTTGACATTGGTGGGGACAACATTCCCCGTATTTTGTGGATAAAACTGTTGTTATAAGAATACTTTCTTCCTCACATACCGGTAGCCTGCATAATCACGTTGCATATTGCTTCATACAACGGAATATAGCTGCGGCCGACCTCAACACATTAGCGAGAAAGACAAAGCCAATCAAACAGCGACGTGGGTTAGAGAGGCAGGACTCAAAAAAGGCAAAGGCCAATCCTTTTAGAGAGTTGAGTTACAGAGGATTCATTGCAGGGGTAAATCTGTTAACCGTTTGTGTCCCACTAGCTGCGCTATTTTTCCAGAACGCCGTTGTAAAATATTTTAATCTTATTTAATGATTCCTAGATAAATGTTAAATGAAATAAGTAAAAAAGCACAAGACACAGACGGATATCAGTGGTTTTTATATATATATATATATATATATATATATATATATATATATATATATATATATATATATATATATACTTGGTCGAATCATTGCTAGGGACAATTGAGTGTTCCCTGGATATTGGTAGGGACATTTCCCTACCGTCCCTACCCAAATCGACACCCTTGCATCTCGGTAATCTTTACGGACAATGTCAGTAAAGATTACGCCGACTTTTACCTTCTGTTAAAAGGTCCGGAAAAATTACCTCAGGTAATACTAATCCTGTCCGAAAAGACCCGCTGTAAATATGTACGGTAAAATTCCGTCATTTCCTGTTTAAACGTTTTTGGCGCATTTTGCAAGCATGGAGGCGCTTGAAACAGGAAGCAACGTCATACGCACATGACGACAAGGAGGTTACTGTGGTGCGTAAAGCGAGTTACCCCTCCCACTTCTGCTAGTTTTACTGAGATGTCTTGTGCCGTGCGAATTGGCCAATTAATATTACAGACGTCCTGAGGTAAAATTGCACGTCCTCACGTAAAACTAGTCCCGTCCGAATAGTGCTATTGGTTGAAAAAAGTGATAATACTTTGCGGAATAATAATGATGCCTATGAATTACTTCTAAAACAAGAGACTGAAAAAGCAGAAGCACAGATACTCCTGGCAGAGTATCTGTGCTTCTGCTTTTTCAGTCTCTTGTTTTAGAAGTAATTCATAGGCATCATTATTATTCGGCAAAGGACCCTTCTATTATATACTATTGGGGATATTGACTGCACTCATGTGCATATCCAAGCACCTCATGAGAGGGATTGGGAGTACATCAACCAAAAGGGGAGGCGCAGCATCAACATCCAACTTGTGGGCGATGCTGACCTCATCATCACAAACTGTGTTGTGAAGTGGCCTGGGTCTGTTCATGATGCACGTGTCCTGAGAGAGAGTGCTTTATACAGAGAGCTCCAAACCAACCGACCAGATGGCATAATATTAGGAGACAGTGCCTATCCACTCCTACCATGGCTGATGACTCCTTTTCTTGTAGCAACCACACCTGTGCAGGCACGCTTCAACACTGCTCATTGCAAAACAAGATGTGCAATTGAGCGTTTAAATGGAGTTCTGAAGAGACGCTTTGCATGCCTTAACTACTTGCGAGTGGAACCACAGGGAGCATGCGACATACTACTAGCGTGTATCATCCTGCACAACATCGCTACCAGGCACAATGTCCCTCTCCGTGATGATGTTTATGATGCACCCACTGGTGTAGTCTACGTGATACGCAGGTATACGCCGTATACCCACTAGGAAAGGCCAAGGATTTCCGTATACCCACTTAAAAAGCGTGAGGATACGTAACAATATAGTTTTGTGACAGAACTTTCATTCATAAATTCACCCCATCTGTGTTAACGTTTTTGGACCATTGGGGCTTCCGTGGCCTGTGACCTGATCTGACGTCACCTACCAAGGAGGAAAATCAGTTGCTTGGCGGTCTTTTTTGGTGCAAATTTGAAATTAACTAACTAATGTAAAAGAAGGTATGAAATGAAAGCAGACTCAAACTACACTCTTTGGGGTTTTTTACACCTGGTCACTTCAGGCGTTTTCTGTGATCCGATAGCTATCCGATAGCTATCCGTAAAAAGACCAGGTGTAAATGCAGGTGACCAGGTGACTCGGGAGTCGTGCATCGCGCCAGAAACAAATATGTTTTCCCACCAGCTCTGGCTCCGATCTTCCACCCAGGTGTCTCGTTGGGTCTTAAAATGCACTGCTGCCCCCAGCAAAAATGCAGCAAACAGTAAATGCTGTTTTTTGTAGCAACCGCATACAATAAAGCGTGTTCAATTTCAATTACCCTGGAAATGAGGTAAAATATATTTGCATATTGGGCGGGAGTCGAAAGATCAGATTGATATCCGATTCGCCAAGACGCATTTATGTGGCCTAATGTAAATGGAACCGTTTTAAAAAAATTAGATAGCTATCGGATCAGAGAAAACACATGAAGTGACCAGATGTAAAAATGCCCTTTGAGTGTTTTCGGAAGCCTGCGCCTAAAGTTACAGCAGCTTCGGGTGACATTTCACCCACAGCCCGAGTACAAATAATTTTGGAAAGCTTTGTAAACTACCAGTTCATTCAGTTCATAATATTCTGCAACGAAAGAGTGTTGGTGATAGAACTGAACAAATGTTTATTGTTCACTATGAAAGTCAATGGGTGCTGCCAACTGTCTGATTACCAACATTTTTCAAAATATCATATTTTGTGTTAAACAGAAGAAAGCAACTCATACAGTTTTGGAACAAATTGAGGGTGAGGAAATAACATAATTTACATTTTTGGGTGAACTATACCTTTAAGAGCTACATTTAGCCTTAAATGTTATATGAATATGGGACCTGGAGCACAGGTTTTATCAGCTGTCAATTTTCAATGTACATTTAAAGCCTTAAATGTTATATGAATATGGGACCTGGAGCACAGGTTTTATCAGCTGACTGTCTTTTGTTGCTTATAATAAATTGGAATGTTGAGAACACATTAGCAGCCTTTAATAATGCTCTCAGTTACATGTAGATGTATATTTTATGCATTAGTGAGTGTGGTGGTGCCTGTGGGGTGTCGCTCTAGGATGGGTGCGTATGAGGCTGGGAGGGGGGGGGGGATCACAGTATACTCACTAAAAAAAACTAGACTACACCACTGGATGCACCTGAGCCTGTTGAACAACCAGACCAACCTCTGGCATTCTGTCCGAGGGACTGGCTGGACATATAGTAAGGGATGCAAGACATTATTTTCTGATCATTTTATCTCTGATGATTGTTTCTTTGAAATTAATATACAGTGATGAATGACAGAAAAATGGAATATATTATTTTTGTTTGTTATTGAAATCTGTTTGGGAGATTATTGCATATTTCATTATTTTTACTTTACTATACTGAATAGATTAATTGGTAGCCTATGTCTGCTATATCTATTTTATCACTGTTACAATAGTTACACAAGTCAAGTGCAAAATATAAATAAAAGTATATGCACTAAATGACACATGTATTATTTGACCAATTTTAAAGTTTTACTACATTTTCCTCCTGGAATCCACCTTGAAATCCTACCCCCTGTTGGGACCAGGATCGGGTTGGGATCCTGTTTTTTTGGATCAAAGTTATTCAAATCCTACTGACAAGTTTTGAACAACACAAACTGAAGGTTTGATCCAGATTAAAACTATGATTGGATTCCGTGATCTAATCGGATTTCAGATTCCTTCTTTCCCTTTTGAACAACCCATTTTCAAGATTTGATCCAATCCGATAACCAAAATCCGATCAGCTTACCTTTGAACAACCCTGCTGATGATCAAGGGTGATCTCATTTGACTGATCTGTTTGTAAATGTATTCTTCTGTATGCAAACTAGGGTTTGGACCTCTGCAAGGCTCTTTAGGTCAACTCTTTTTCCTTTATATACACATGTGGACAAAATTGTTGGTACCCTTCCATTGGACTATAAATAAATAAAACTTTTACTGAAAATTGAATAATGAAAATAATTGCTTTTGAATTGTGAATTTTTTGTTGCAAACCATTTTGAGGCAATCACTGCAAGCAAGCTATTTCTGTAACTCTCAATTATGCACCTTGACCATACTAACAGCATTACTCGCATAACTCTGCAGGTATTTTAGCCTTAGCCCACTCCTCATAAGCAAACTGCTTCAGCTGTCTCAGGTGTGAAAGGTGCCTTCTCCAGACTGCATGTTTCAGCTTTTTTCTACAATAAGATTTAGATCAGGGCTCATAGAAGGCTACTTCAGAATAGTCCAATGTTTTGTCCTTAGCCATTCTTGGGTGTTTTTAACCCATGACCTGCCACTGAGACCAAACTCTCTGGTGGGCAGCACATTTCACTCCAGAATGTGTTGATAGTCTTAAACATTATCTTAGTTTGCATAGAGAAGTCTACAAACTGATAAGGCTTGATCATTTAAAACCTGAACATGGAGAAGGCCATTTCCTTTAAATCCAAAAATATTGTTGGCTAAAAAGTTCTACTTCATCTGTCCATATAAGATCTGACACTGAGGATCATCCAGGTCTGAGTTTTTTGGCAGGACTCCTGGGAAAATTGTCAAGTATTTCAAAAAGTTAAATTTGTGTGCTATGGAGTTTTGGAAATTATATGGTTTCAGTCAGCTTTACAAAGGTCTTCAGGAATTTTCTTTTGTTCCTGGCTTGTGACCTCTGTGATGTGAAGGTGATTGTCTGGGGAAAAGTTATATTTGTATTGATATTGTAGGTCTGGCTCAAAAACTGCTGGCTGGCTAAAAATATGCCCAAATTCAGACAGGGTACAGAGACATATTTCACAACAATGTGCAGTATCTCACAGAAGTGAGTACAACCCTCACATTTTTGTAAATATTTTATTATATCTTTCCATGTGACAACACTGAAGAAATGACATTTTGCTACAGTGTAGTGAGTGTACAGCGTGAATAACAGTGCAAATTTGCTGTCCCCACAAAATAACTCAACACACAGCCATTAATGTCTAAACTGCTGGCCACAAGAGTACACCCCTAACTCAAAATATACAGTACACACCCCTTACACCTATAACTCAAAATATACACTCGAAATATACACTGTACAATCTGTACACTCACTACTTTATATTAGCAAAGTGTCATTTCTTCAGTGTTGTCACATGAAAAAATAAAATAATAATTTACTAATATTTACTAATAATATTTACAAAAATGTGAGAGGTCTACGCACTTATGTTTGCGTGTGTGCCACGCCCTTTCCTTAATCTGTTACCGCCTCTGTACACCTGTTCCTTGTGTTTCAATAATTGCCTTCCCTATTTGTACCAGGCACATATTGCCTTGTGTGTGTTTTTGCTGAGTCCCTTTCTTTGGTTTGCTGTTGTTTCTGTGTTCCTGGTTTCCTAGTGTTTCTTGCCTTCTGTTTTTTCCAACAATAAACACCCTTTTACGTCATCCGTTTGCTTGGGTCTGAATTTTATCTGTGAAGACACCCCACTTCTCTGACAATACTAGACCATGTTTTAACACAAAAGGTCTGACCCTACAGTTTTATTAATTTAGAAATTCCAAAATATTCCTTTTAGTAGGTTTAAGGCTACAGAGGAGGTTTATACATTTTAATCACTAACTGTACTACAAAATATCCAGTAAGTGTTAATGATGGCCATAAATGCCATTTTCATTTGTTTAGCAGAGGTAGAAGAGTGGGAAAATGTTCCTATTGTTGAATACCTAGCCTAGTGCCGTGTATCAAATAAAAAAAATTGAAAAAAAAAACAACACTTTTATTATAACACTAACACTATGAAAAATACTTTTCTTTGACATTTGACTCCATTATATGTGACCCAGTTTTCATTTTAAAAGAGCTTTTCTCAGTTTCTCACTTCCTTTATAGATTTTTAACAAGTCAAGTAAAAAATAAAGAAACCAGATTTGTCCCAAGTTTAATGACACCATAAAGTTATTTATTATTCTTATTCTTTTTAATATAAAAATAATGTGCTGTCATTTTTAACAAGTTACTGCATTCAGTGTACCTATTCTAATTTCAGGACTGATATAAGTTAACCGAGAGACAGCTAAATACAGAAATGTTTTGAATATTTATTATGAAGGTAAAAAATTAAATGCATACTATTTTGTATTTATGGTGTATGCAATGTGTGATTAAACATTTATTATGGATATATTTATATTAATAATGCATAATATGAATGGGTGTGTCCAAACCCATCCATGCAGTGGATAGAAAGAAATTCAAGAGTGAATTAAATTCTTATTAACAAATTAACTGAAATATTTGTGAAGCTAAATTTTTAATCTTTCATCAGTTTTATTGTACATATTAATCATAATATTATAATATCATTATAATACCTCATATAACTGCAGATATTTATAATAATCTCATTACAATGCCTCATATATCTGTTGCTATTATATTAAGTGTCCATTCCTATATTTTTGCACATGTATTGTAGAATATACCGTTTGTACACTGGTGGGCGCTGCTTTTGTGTATCGTCTTGTAGTGTTTTGTATTGCTTGTTTGCACTGTCTTTTGTCTCGCATTGTTTGCACTAGGTTGCACAGATGCTCTTTATGTGGCTAGGATTAACTTACTTTAAGTCCTTTGCCCTGTGTAGCACCATGGTCCTGAAGAAACATTGTCCCATTTCACTATGTACTGGCTGAAATAACAATAGCAGCTTCTTGACTCTTAATAAAGTGTGGTATTAGGCACAATAGGTTGCAACGTTCAATGTCTGCAGTTACTGCATTATACGTAGTAGTATTGGTATTACTACCAATATTATATTACTACTGGCACTGTGTGTGTGTGTGTGTGTAGATATTTATATATACACACACACACACACACACACACACACACGCGCATGTGCCAGCCCAAAGCATCCTCCCTGGCCGCACAACGTCGCACCTGCTGGCTTGGCCATGTCCTCCGCCTCCCTTCTGGCCATCCGATGAGAGCTATTCTCCAGTTTGATCCGAGGGCTGCAGGCTGGAGACGACCACGAGGAAAACCCTGCACCCGATGGCATCCTTGCGGGCGACCTTCAACAACAAGGAGTTGCTATAGAGGATGTGGAGCAGCTGGCACAAGACCGTCAGTATTGGAAACAACTAGTTCATCTGGTCGGCTCTACGCACAGGGATGGGACACCCCCCTACCCATCGCACACATATGTGTGTGTGTGTGTGTATATATATATCTATATATATATATATATATATATATATATATATATATATATATATATATATATATATATATATATATATATATATATATATACACACACATACACATATATAGTGTGTGTATATATATATAATTTATTTAGTGACATAACACTTCAAGTGTAAAGATGCATCAGTGTAGATTATGTCCTTGTCTTAAACATTCTATGGTGAAGTTCTTCTTTCTTCTAAGCCAGAGTCTTCATTTTATTCCTATACAAACATATACATATGACAGTTATACAAAACGATTTGAAATTCAAAGTATGAATAAATATATGGGCATTAGTTATTACAACTAATTATAATAATTATAGTAATAATGGTTATAGAATGAGAGAATTGTAAGAAGAACCACCCCAATCATAGCAACCATATACAGCTCAAATTATGTATTATTTTATTCAGTCGAGAGTGCATAATGGCATATGGATAATTGATGAGTGAATTATGTTAAAAATGTTATACTTTACCTCAATGACAACATATGCAAAAAGTTCACTAAAGTTCAGTTAGACCAAGAAGACACACATCATTTTATTTTTAAGAACCTCAAACCCAAACCTAGACTACAGACTCTCTCTCTCTCTCTCTCTCTCTCTCTCTCTCTCTCTAATGCACGCACACACACACTATATTTCTTTTAGTTCTGCCCTCCCCCACTCTTATAAATGTGTGCTAAGCACGAGATACAGAAAAACTTTCTTTTATTTCAACAGATGGCTGAGGGAGAACTGGGGATCCAGCTAGGGTAATGCACTGTGTAATGTGTCAGTTCCTGCAGTGAGTGAATTCTTATGTTCCAACTCGCGTGCCATCACCCTGCCCTCTGCCCTGAATGGCGCCAGCAGGACTTCCTAGCTAGCTCTGCAAACATCTGGTGTCTAGGCCTGCCAGTGAGAGGGGGAGGAGCGCCTGGATATTTTCCTTCTATCTGTGCTTTATGCAATGGTAGCACAGTTTCAGTGCAATTTAATGAGTTTGACTGTTAAAATAATGTGTATAATTAAACTATATTTAGCAATATATGATACTTGTTTCTTTCCTTGTTAAAAATATAGCAGAGTAGAAAATTGATCAATATATAAAAAAAAGCAGTTAAATCCTGTGTAAATCAAAAGTCCTGCACTTTCGGTTTTGGATATGCTATGGAAGTAAATTGTTTTAAAATAAATGTTTTATATGTAGGTTGGAACTACAAGACATTAAATATATTTGCTTTGCTTTATGGATTAAGAGGGTGTTTCTGAAAGTAGCTGAACTGGGGCATGATGGTGAGCTTTTAAAGGTTATATCAAGCAGACAACAATATATCTAAGAAGAAATATGAGTGGACGTTACCATGAGGTTATTGCTAAAGCATAAATCATCCAGAGATTAAATGGGACATGAGATGGGGCATTGGAGCAAATCTATTGTGTATTACAATCATGGCTCATTATGACCTACCATTCTTCAAGAATCAAGAAAGACATCAGAATTGTAGTGACCCTAGGTCTGTCAGAATAGATGAGTGACTGAAGACCAGGGTTGCAAAATTCCGGGAATTTTCAAGGCTGGAAACTTTCCATCGGAATTAACGGGAATATATGGGAATAAACTCGGAATTTTAAAAAAAATGCAGGGTTGCCTATAACAAGGAACTTAAATGTAGTTTAAAAAATTCTTGCAGAATAATTTTGTTTAAAACAACAAGATTTTATGCAATTTAAGTTTTTTGTACCCAGCATTCCTTGGTCACTTGCACACAGAACACCGCTTACTGGAGGGCCATTGAGGCCACACCCGCTGCATGTACTTGTGTTCTTCCATAACATACACAATAACACTATTTTAGGGTCATTTAACTAGTTGATATTAGCATGAATATTAATAGAATATTGGCTATTTATTAGTACTTATTAAGCACATATTAATGCCTTATTCTGCATTACCTTATTCTACATTCTTAATTGTACCCAATACCTAAACAATAACTACCTTACTAACTCTTAATAAGCAGTAAAGTAGGAGTATTATGACCAAACAAAATGTTTATTTATGTTTGTATATGATATAGTTTATAGAAATTTCCCTATATTTCCAAATAATTCCCATAAATTCTCGTAAATTTCCATAAATTCCCATAAATTTCCATAAATTCCAGTAAAGTTTCCAATTTGGAATTTTCCAAAATTCCCCAGATTAAGTTCCCAGAAACTTTACAGAAATTTAAATTTACCAGAAACTTTCCGCTTCTTTGCAACCCTACTGAAGACTAAAAGAAAAAGTAGTGGGGCTACTTCATTAAACAGTTAATCAAGTTATAAGCATACTCTTAAAAGGCTTATAATAATAATAATAATAATAATAATAATAATAATAATAATAATAATAATAATAATAATAATGTTGTCATTGGATACAGAATTGATCCTTTCTGAGGTTCCTATCCAATCTCCTTAAACAAAAAGCCTTAATCCCGATGCCCTAGCACACCATGTAAAAGTGGTCACTGACCACTATTGCCATGTTTCTGCAAATGTTGAAGGTATTTATAATCTTGAACCATCTCCACATTCATACCTTTGATGGAAACAGGGGGTCAGGTCTGGTTTTTTGTTTCTGTTAAAAAACTGATCTCTATGTCAGGTCTCTAGTTATAGCCAGTTTCATGCTGTAGTTGTTCTTTCGTTTCGATCCTTGTACACATAGAAGCTGATGTAGTCTTTTACTGGCGAACTACAGATTACATCCCGATCTCCTGTAAACATTTCCTCACCATTAGGGCAATCATAGTGGCATTTACACATGGTTCATTTAAAAAACATGATACATGGTTGTGGGTTAGGATGTAGCATGTTTGTTACAACTATTTACAAAAATATTCACAGAAATTAGGTTGATCCAAAATGGTGCAGTGAGGTTGGCTGCTGTCACAACTGCTCTTTGTTTGTGTTTATTTTCTTCACTTTTATCCAAAGCGGACACCATCAATTACAATCCTTAGGTCTAGTGATTTACAATCCACTTACATATCACTGTTTTTTAATCCTGGACTTATGCGTGGTGAGCATGATCCTGAGGAGTAACAAAGTGGTGGTCTCAAGAGAAATAAGACAGCATCAAGAACAATCTGAGGGCAAGCATACTGTGCTCCCCTGCCTAGCATCTTGTTAGCAAATGTTCAGTGTCTGTAAAACATTCTTGATGACCTCAGGGATAGGGTTAAGTTCCAAAGGTACATTTGGGACCACAAACACCTGACCATACTAACAACATTACTCGCATAATGCATGATTCAATGAAGATTGCATCTCATCTCTACAGGCTGCATTCAGTGCTTTGTCAGCATACAGTGGGGCATTGTGTATACACCAATATTGAAATGCAACAGCAGGCATGTGGCCCAGGCTAACCAGCTCACAATCAGTTATGTTGTCTAAACCATATGCTATGGAACCAATATGGGCCAGAACCTAATATTCTCAATATAGTCTTTGTTGTGTGACAGTATGAAAATCCTTGTTCCTCTGTTTTTATAACCAATGCAGGAGCATCAGACAATAAAACACCTCCCACCCAGAGGTTAGCATTGTCTGCAAAAGCATGAATTCTGCATAACTGTATTGTTAATTTGACATTTTACAGAGTAGAACACTCCTTTGGCATAAACCCATCCTGTATGATAGCGAGGTTACAGGCCCACTATAGGTCAGTGACCCATGACCAGAATAATCTGGTCCAGGGAAAGAAACATACATATTTATACTGTTAACAACATTGATCAAAATGTAGCAAATTCTCTAAAAGTCTCAAAGAACCACAAAGAATGGGTCAGAAAGCCCAATTTCCCCCCAAAAAGCCCAAATTTGCCCTAAACACCACTAGGACCTGAGGTGAGGCCAAAAGAGAAGAAGGCTGTTGCGTTTAAAAAGCTACTCCATTGTATTTGGGCATTAACATTATGTTAATCATATACTATGGCCTTGTCACCAGATCCAAATGTGATGGATTAACAAAAGATTCCACCACCATCATTAATTCAATTCAATTCCTTAAATACAGTTCCAGAGACTGTATTAAGACAGTAATAATCTCTGACAGAGATTAAGAATTTATTTAGATAATTATTGAAGTTCTCATAATATCCCAAAACCTTACAAAGACATTTTGATTGTTCCCTGTATATTTAGGATTCAATCCAATGTGTTTGCAGTCAGCAAATAAGAGCTATATATATATATCATATGATAAATAACATGTGTTTCCAGTTTAACTTAAGGGTATTCCAGTCAGGACCACTTGAGACAAAATAAATAAATTTCTTTTAGACATATATTTAAATTTGGCGGTATGGCTCTGTTCTGAATTCTCCATCCTTTTCATGAGCTCCATGAAAGCTAGTCAGGGAACAGCAGCAGCTTCTGGGGACAATCTCCCATTTAAACTGGGAAAGACAACAGAATGACACTAATGCCCCTTTTCCACCGGAAAGAACCGAGTGCTGGTTCAAAGATGGTTCCACTGGCGAACCTTCTAAGAACCGGTTTGCCTTTCCACCGGCTAGAGAGCCATCACAGCGCTGAGTGTGACGTCACTGTATACGTGTCACATGTCCCAGCAACGTTAGCGCAGCAGCGGCAAACACAAACACAACAACAATGGCGGATGTTGCTTTACTGTTAATGCTCATGGCTTTGCGAACCTACATCGGCATCCAAACGCGGCGAATAAAACGTGTATGTGCGGCTCCGTGTAATCTGTATAAACGGAGGTTGTAATCGAGAAAGTACATAACGTTACTTTATCGTTAACACAGAAAAAAATTAGCCTTAGCATGTAGCTACCTACTATCATGTGTGCTGATAATGTATCATATCGCTGTAAAGTAAAAGTGAATTAAACATTAGTATACTTAAGGTACATTTATCAAATGCGCTAACAGTAGCCCCGCCCACAGCTCCCGCCCCAAGCGGTTCTTAAGTCTAGACCAGCAATGTTTTGGTGCTACTTAAGAACCACTTTTCCTGGTTCAGACCTGGTGCTTTGGCGGTCGAAACAGAAAGAACTGGTTCTAAATTAGGCTCTGGCTCCGAACCAGCACTCGAACTGCCTCGGTGGAAAAGGGGCATAAGTTAAAGAAAAAGTTTCTAGGGGAGGAGGTGGGTTGCAGTAATGCAGAGGAAACAGCCAAGCAAACAGACTGAAAATGCATTTTAATAGGGCGCCCTGTTTGAAAGGGACCAATTGGGCACTTAGGAATCAGATCAGCTGATGGGCTGGGTTATAAATTTTTGACAATCAGCTGATAGCCGAGCTTGACTGTGCGGCCTGCCTGAACTGACGCTGAGCACTATATTTATATCCAAATCAAGTAAACTGTTGAAATTACAACACTTTTAGTGTGGAACCCTAACTTTTTACGGAACCAAATTACAAAATCTAGCCCAGTCTTATTAAATAGTAAAATATATCAAATTCAATATCTGGTTGCAAATCTTTTGCAGTCAATGAAAACATGAAGTATGGAACCCATAGACATCACCAGATGCTGTAATTCTTCCCTGGTGTAACTCTTAAGTTTTAGTGTATCTGTCTTCTGTGTTTCTATGTGTTCTTTTTTGTCTTTTTGCCTTCAGTGAAATTCATGTTTAAATTTGTTTTATTTATGTGATTGAATTGGCATTTACAGAACATTCCTTAAAAAGTCTTCAAATTTATTTGATTTAGGCTATTGTCAAACTGTTTTGGTGCACTTGGCATAATCTTAGCATATAACTTGTCCCTCCACTTCCCTATACAAAATAGAATCCATCCTGTTCTACTAGTAATTTATACATCACCATGCCATAAAATGAGGGAGTATAATTTAAAAATTTGAAAATTCCAGGCACTATACAAGGATGCTGCCTGCACATGCCTTCTCAGCCTGCCTTGTGCACTGGATTAGTTATCACCAGTGTTGTATAAAGCACTAGAAAGCAACACTTGAGTAAAAGTACAAGTGTCGTACTAAAAGACTTTGGTAGAAGTGAAAGTTGCCTTTTAGAATATTACTTAAGTAAAAGTCTTAAAGTATCTGATATATACTGTACTTAAGTATCAAAAGTAATTTTTTGATATTTAATGTACTTAAGTATTTGAAGTAAAAGTAAAAAGTAAAATTTCAGTGATTTTCGGTAGGCATAAGAGGCACTTCATCCGGTAAGAAGAATCTTTCATTCCAATGTACAGAAACATTTCTTGCAAATACGGCCACAGGTGTAAAACGTTATCTTCTTACACCCTGTTCACCACTATCGTCGGGGTGGTCGTCTACGACGGGGCGGCCAACCCGCACAGCTCCCGAGCTGCATGCGGCTCTTTGCCCGGGTTTCATGCGGCTCTTACGTTCATATCGAAGTTTGTATTTGTGTCTTTTTATTGTGCATGTTCGCTTCGCCTGAGTTCAATACGGTATTTTCATCAAACGTGCATGTGAGTGGGATGAAAATACCTCAAAGTTTCCCAGTAGGAGCAAGATCATTTGAGTAAACAATTTGTGTCATGTTCGCTCTCAAAATGGCAGGGGAAAAAAAGGTGATGATCATGTGTGCCCATGTCTTTGATGTGGCTATTTGCGGTAACACAGTAAAAAGTGTGGCTCTTGGTCTCTGACTGGTTGGCCAGCCCTGGTCTACGATAACGGGAGGTCCTCCAGTAGGTGCTTCCAAGGCGGTTTCAGTTGTGCTTCCGCCTCCTTTTGGCAACATTACACTGAAATAGAGTGTGCGGAGCTGCGTAATGCAATCTAGGAGCAGTGATTCGCCAAACCTCCCTTATTTCAGTTGCACACCTTTCTTCTGATTTTATTTTGTAGTAACGAGTAACGAAGATGCTTAGTGGAAATATAGCGGATTAAAAATATACATTTTATCTAAGAAAGGTAGTGGAGTAAAAGTGAAAGTTGACATAAATTTAAATAGCGAAGTAAAGAACAGATACGTGAAGTTTCTACTTAAGTACAGTAACGAAGTATTTGTACTTCATTACATTACAACACTGGTTATCACACCATTGGTCCTCTTCCTGCTCTTGCTCTGCATGTTTTTTTTTGTTTATATACCTGTTCCTGGATCTCGATTCTGCCTGCTCTATGACATGCTTCCTGGTTTGACCCTGCTTTTTTCCTTGTTGCTGTTTTTTGCCTCCCCAGCATTACCCTGTTTGCCTGTGTGCTGGATTACTGGATTGTTTCTGACTCTGTTTTCTGCCTGCTCGGCATTGCTCCTTTGTCAGTGTTTTGTAATTTAGATTATCGGTTTTACTGAACTGAAATTTGAAATCTGATCTGTGTCTACCATTTGGGTCCTCACTTACCATTCCTGACATCTTCTCCAAGCTCTCCCCAACATTTGGTACCAATTGGGCTTTATCTCTTCTGTCCATAGGATGTTATTATAGAACTATACAAGGTTTTAAGATGTTTTCTGCAAGGTCTAAACTGGTCTTCCTGTTTTTGAAGTAGCTTACAATTTGTGCTAAACCCTCCTGGGGGGTGTTCTTGATGTTTCCAAATACAGTGATTCTTTTTCTTTCATTCATTCATTCATTCATTTTCTACCGCTTATCCGAACTTCTCGGGTCACGGGGAGCCTGTGCCTATCTCAGGCGTCATCGGGCATCAAGGCAGGATACACCCTGAAAGGAGTGCCAACTCATCGCAGGACACACACACTCTCATTCACTCACACACTCACACACTACGGACAATTTTACAGAGATGCCAATCAACCTACCATGCATTGGACCGGGGGAGGAAACTGGAGTACCCGGAGGAAACCCCCGAGGCACGGGGAGTACATGCAAACTCCACACACAAAAGGCGGAGGCGGGAATCGATCCCCGACCCTGGAGGTGTGAGGCGAACGTGCTAAACACTAAGCCACCGTGCCCCCCTTTTTCTTTCATTACTTAACAATAAGTTTTTGTTAGGTTTTTACTTTCTTATGGTTTTGGTTTATGGTTATATGTTCTGTGGTAGACAATTAAAATAACCATTTTTTTGTCAGAGTACAAATATTGATAGACCTGACATTGCTTTCAACAATGAATATTTTCAAGAAGCAGCTTTACAGAAATCCAGATATAGAATTAGATTAGGCCCCTATGAGACAGGCTAACTGAACTATAATATAGATGTGTGAAAGCATGCATTTTGATGTGTGAAAGCAACATTTATTTTAGTCTTTAAAAATAATTATTAAACTGCATGCTGTAGTGGGTTGTAAAGCATAATGTCTAGTTCACATTTTTTAAAAAAATATTGAAACATCCTGCAACTTTATTTACCTTTCTCTTCTTGGCACGACCCTCAGCCTGCAAGGTTCGGGTGCACTGCTCAACACACTCCCGGAAACTCATGTTGCTATGGTCTGGTGTATAATCCAGATCCACAAGTTGTGCCAGTGACAGGATATAGTTGCAAGCAATTCTTAATATAGCCAGCTTGGAAAGCTTCTGTCCATAGGAGTAGCAAGGCACCTTTAGAAGCAGTGTTAAACACAGGTTAGAGGTAGCTTGGAAAAATTTTGATTACATTAATACCATAAGAGGTTTATATGAAATCCTTATACATTCCACTTTAAACATGTGTAGTATTAAGCAAACAGTTCTAAAGACTTTCACAATATAACCTGACAAATATGTCTACACGATTAAATGCTAAAACATTTATCCTCAATGGAACAATGGATAATGTTTATAATGTTTAAATTACCTAATGAAAATATGAATAATTTATCCAACAAAACAGAACAGGTTTTCAAAATGCTGTAACTTTATGTCTGGTTGAAAAAGCAAAACATATTTCAGTTTATAAAAACTTATAACACAAAACTATGTACAGTAGAAAATATTGCCTAATGTGAACATATGCCTAATGTGTATGTCACACTAAATATACAAGGAATACATGACGAAACACTGTAAGGAATTCTCATCCATCGCTCAGACAGGTTAACCCTCTTTTCATCTGCCGCCTGGGCAGGATAACCTAAAATTCAGCCTCTCACAAACACAAAACATAAATGGTGATCAATTATTTTACTGAAGAATAACAGTTTGGCATCTTTGGCACCCATGTGTAAATCCTAATTGGTTGTGACCCCTTTAGCAGCAACAACTGCAGCCTATAATCAGTGGCCAAAATGATGACAATATAATACAGTTCCCAGAGTACAACACAATTTACAAAGATAGCCACCAAGCACTCCAATTCCCATCACACATCCAAGCCCATCTGACTACTTATTGCAGTAGCAGAACAGAATTGCACAATCATCAAACAAAACATAAGAATATAAGGCTTCCAAGGCTTCAAACATCACACCACAAATGTTGACTCCTCCACAGCTGATAATACAATATCAATCTCCCAAACAGAGATACTTGGCACTGAGCTGATTAACTGCACATAAGTCAGCTGGTTTGATGGCATACTCGGTTGTATGCACAGAGCATGTGCTGGCCAACTGGCACAATTCTTCACTGTCAGTGTCTGAATAATTTTTGCATTCACCTTCATTGTTATAAAGTGCTTTGAGAAACTGATTTTAAGTCGCCTCATAGCAGCGTTGTGTAAAGTACTAGAAAGCAATACTTGAGTAAAAGTACAAGTATCGTACTAGAAAAAGTGAAAGTTGCCTTTTAGAATATTACTCAAGTAAAAGTCTTAAAGTATCTGATATATACTGGACTTAAGTATCAAAAGTAATTTTCTGATATTTAATGTACTTAAGTATTTGAAGTAAAAGTAAAAAGTAAAATTTCAGTGATTTTCGGTAGGCATAAGAGGCACTTCATCCGGTAGGAAGAATCTTTCATTGAAATGTACAGAAACATTTCTTGCAAATACAGCCACAGGTGTATAACGTTATCTTCTTGCACCCTGTTCACCACTATCGTTGGGGTGGTCGTCTACGACAGGGGCGGCCAACCCGCACAGCTCCCGGGCTGCATGCGGCTCTTTGCCCGGGTTTCATATGGGTCTTACGTTCATATCAAAGTTTGTATTTGTGTCTTTTTATTGTGCGTGTTCGCTTCGCTTGAGTATTGAGTCTATACGGTATTTTCGTCAAACGTACATGTGAGTGGGATGAAAATACCTCAAAGTTTCCCAGAAGCAGCAAGATCATTTGAGTAAACATTTTGTGTCAAGTTCGCTCTCAAAATGGCAGGGAAAAAAAAGGTGATGATCATGTGTGCCCATGTCTATGATGTGGCTCTTTGTGGTAACACAGTAAAAAATGTGGCCCTTGGTCTCTGACTGGTTGGCCAGCCCTGGTCTACGATAACGGGAGGTCCTCCAGTAGGTGCTTCCAAGGCGGTTTCAGTTGTGCTTCCGCCTCCTTTTGGCAACATTACACTGAAATAGAGCGTGCGGAGCTGCATAATGCAATCTAGGAGCAGTGATTCGCCAAACCTCCCTTATTGCAGTCGCACACATTTCTTCTGATTTTATTTTGTAGTAACGAGTAATGAAGATGCTTATTGGAAATATAACGGAGTAAAATATACATTTTATTTAGGAAATGTAGTGTAGTAAAAGTGAAAGTTGACATAAATTTAAATAGTGAAGTAAAGTACAGATACGTGAAATTTCTACTTAAGTACAGTAACAAAGTATTTGTACTTCGTTACATTACAACACTGCCTCATAGTGAGCTTTTCGCCTACACTGGACTTGTACCAGTTCACTTACTGTCTTAACAAGTCAAAAAAGGACACAATTTCCACTGCTCTTCAGCTAGCTCTCACCACCCTCATTAATAATAATACAAATAGTAAAATAAGTTAAAGGGGAAGTCGTGGCCTAATGGTTAGAGTGTCTGACTCGTAACCATAAGGTTGTGCGTTCGAGTCTCGGGCCAGCCACGACTGAGGCTCAACCCCCAACTGCTCCCCGGGCGCTGCAGCATAAATGGCTGCCCACTGCTCCGGGTGGGTGTTCACGATGTGTGGTCACGCTGTGTGTGTGTTCACTGCTGTGTGTGTGTTCACTGCTGTGTGTGTGTTCACTGCTGTGTGTGTGTTCACTGCTGTGTGTGTGCACTTTGGATGGGTTAAACACAGAAAACAAATTCAGAGTATGGGTCACCATACTTAGCTGTATGTCACGTCACTCACTTCACAAACATTAGGATGTTGTTCATTTAGTTCAGCTCTGCATTTAACACAGTCAGTCCCCACTAAACTGACCATTAAGCTCAGTGACCTAGCTATCTGAACATATAGCTGCAAATGGATTATTGACTTCCTAAATAATAGGCCTCAGGCTCAGTTGGGTAATCATGTCCTCAGTGCTCATCTTAAACACCAGTGTCCCACAAGGCTGCATGCCTAGCCCACTGCTCTACTCCCTGTTCACCCACGACTGTGTTCCTCTGCATAACTCTAACATCTTTAGGAAGTATCTAGATGATACCACAGTGGCTGTTCAAATCAGCAACAATTATGCCTACAGGGAGGAGATCCAACTTAGTTGCTGAAACTACTGAAATGGCATATTCCAAAATGACAATGCCAGGATTCATCGAGCTTTGTGAAAGAGTGTTTCAGTCAGCATAAGACAATTTTCACACATGGAATGTCCAGGACAGAGTCCAGAACTTAACCCCATTGAGAAACTATGGGATGTGTTGGAGAAGACTTTATGCAGTGGTCCAAATCCCCCAACATCACCACAAGATCTTGGTGAGAATTTAATAAAACTCTGTATGAAAATTAATGTTGCAACATTGCATAAGCTTGGAAACAATGCCAAGGTGAATCCAGCAGAGTTGGATGCCATGGTGGTCTAATGAAATATTAGAGTGTATGACTTTTTTTGGTGAGGCAGTGTATAAGAGAGGTGTTATGTATCATTTTGTATATTAGTAATTTTGCTTTGATGGATAACTATCTTAGGAGGAAGGGAGACCCAGTTTTAAAATTGTTTTTCCATCCAATTCTGATGGTTGTACATGACAAAATCGAGAATTTCTCAGTTTCTGAAATACTCAAACTAGCTGTCTGCCACTAATAATTATGTCATGATCAAAGTCACTGAAGTCACATTTTACCCTGAAGACACAATTTTTCTGGTGGTTAACAGAATGTTCTTATGGCTCAACAGAGGGTTTAAGACGAATGCATTCAGCAACAATTCAGCAACTTCTTGCTGTACAAGAAGTGCTACTGAGGCTGTAGTAGGTGAAACCACTAGTTTTTCTAGGTCACTACTACTTATTATTATATATTAGTAATTTCAGATGACTTGACCTAACAATCCTTCACACATTCATTACTGACCCTTTTTTACAACTGATTATAAGTAATCTTACTTTTTGAATTTTTTTCTTCACTAAGATTATGCATTTCTACAATGGAACATGGTGCCAAAGATGTAGCCATGTTACATGAAAATTTGTGGGGGTGTGCTTGAGTGCCGAATGAATAGACGAATAGAGTGTTTTGTGTTGCAGTAAGCTATGGCAAGGATAAAGTTAGTGGGAGATGGGTGCCTCAAGAGAAAGAACGAACCAGCACATAACTGTGTACATGAGTGTGTTTTAAAAATATAAAATATCTGAAAAGCAAAATTAACAGATAAAGAATAAAGGTTATTTTGATTGGTTTAAGTCACCTATTTGTCAAGTAAACAAAAAAAGAACATGACCAAGAACATGGTATTTTTGCCTAGATGTGTCCTGTTAGATTGGTTTTTAAAAAAATCATTATCTCTTAATCTAGCCTTGGATTCAGCCTGTGTTAAAAAGAGTAAACCAAAAAGACAATGTCGAAAAAACAGCCAGATAAAAAAGGACAATTACGCAAGCCATTGGACAAGCATCGGGCATTGCCAAGATAACAATCAATAGTGTCCTGAAAATAAAAAAACAGACATGAAACAGCTCAGCCAAAGCAAACAACAGCAGTTGACAAATTTAAAAGCTCCTAAAAACATTTGGTGACATCAACAAACAACCTCTACAAGACTTTGAGAGCAGAATCATAGAAGCCATATCACAAGATGCAAAACACTCATCAGCAGTAAGAATCAGAAGGCTAGATTGATATTTGCAAAAAAAATACAGACATTAGCCAAATATTTCTGGAACCAAGTTTAAACTACATCAGAGTGATGTATAGGCCAAAATGTGAAAAAGAAATGATCTGCTCACAAAGCTGAGTCAAGTTTAATCCAAGCAAAACTTAGCGATATACAGTAACTCATCATGGTAGCAGCAGAATGTCTTTACTACCATGTGCTAAATTGTTTAACATATCTAGAATGTCTACTCAGAGTAACTTTTATCTCATTTTATATTAAGAAGTTAAGAGGTCAAGAGCCCACATTCCGACCACATTCCAATGTCTTAACTACTGAGCTACCACTTCCAAAGATACCTGTGAGATTCCAGGTTGGAAGTACCAAAACAAAGAAGAGTCATTGTTTACTGGAGTCTATCTAGCAGCCCTGACATACTACTGACACCACTACAACAACTGATGCCAGGAGTAAGACCAAATGAACTTCACCATTACCAAAAGAAAGAACAGATCGAAGGCTGAGCCAGGTAGTAGCTTGATGTAGGATGCTTTCCTATTGCCATCTACAGTCCTCTCCAAAGCCCTATTTTATGCAATAGAGTAATTTGCCTATGCTTGGTGGTCCAGACAGGATCCTGTGTACTTACTGCTGCTGCCCAGGTTTGTTCCCAGAAACGGAACCAACTCAGCTACTGAGGGTTTAAGTCTCAGTGCTGGTCCCGACTATAGATAAAATGGGAGTGTTGTGTCTTGAAGGGCAGTTGGAATATGCAGACCAGATAATCAGGAGTGATTATAATAGCTCAGTTGTATAAATTGAAGTAAAATGTAACTCAAATCATAAGCAAAACATTATAGGTTGCCTAATATGGTTAGATTGCCATCCTGACGTGACGTGACATACGGCTAAGTACGGTGACCAATACTCAGAATTTGTTCACCGTGAACACACACCGTGAACACACACCGTGAACACACACCGTGAACACACACCGTGAACACACACCGTGAACACACACCGTGAAACACACACCGTGAAACACACACCGTGAACACACACCCGGAGCAGTGGGCAGCCATTTATGCTGTGGCACCCGGGGAGCAGTTGGGGGGGTTCGGTGCCTTGCTCAAGGGCACCTCAATTGTGGTATTGCTGGCCCGAGACTCGAACTCACAACCTTAGGGTTACGAGTCAGACTCTCTAACCATTAGGCCAAATATACTCTAATTCTCTAACCAAATATACTATGAAAATATGAGGTCCTTTAAGGGTTTTTCCTTGAACATTTAATGATAGGCATACACTTGTATTCTTCATAGAATCTTTTAGATACAGTAGAAGAAATAACCTGGAATCTGGAATAACCAGAGTTCCCTTAAGGCTTAATATATTGATATGCTGTTTTTCTGCAAGTTTAAAATAGCTGTCCTGAAAGTGCCTGACAATTAATAATTAAACAAACATGAGATACCTGCTTTCGTAGAGCCTCAAATGCGGCACTGATTGTATGAACCCTGGTCCTCTCTCTAGCATTTGCTAGGAGTCTTCTTGTCTGCTGAATTGCTTTGATCTCTGTGACAACGCCAGCCGATTGCTCTTCAGATGGTTTCCTAACTGAGTCGATAGGGTCAACACTATTATGGAGGTATGAACCGCGAGAGGTCGAGCAGAAAGTTTCAGAGCGTTTGCACAACAGAATACGTGATTGTGGAGGGCAGTTTCTTGAAAATGCTTGCTGATTGTCGAAGACTGATACTTGTACGGATGCTGTGTCGTTTATGTTTTTAGCTGATGTTTTTGAAATTGGCCATGATGGTGTTTCCGTTTCATTCCTAGTCAGTGATGGCAAAGTATACATTTTCATGTCAACAGCTGTATTTAAAATGTCCGGTTGTCGTATGTATTCTCCAGCTGGATGAAAAGGCTGTAACTTCTTTTCACGTGTTGTCCCATAAACTTCGCTCACCAAATGTCCCACTGAGTCGATGTTTTTTTTAAAGCCATGTGATCTCTTTTCCTCGCGTTTAACAGAATCCTGAACCTTTCGTTTAAACTTCTTACACCCATTGGCTGGATTACACCGATCCATGTTTACGTGACTGTTCTTCATTTTCTAAAATTTTCTAAAGCTCTATCTACTTATCCAGACAGTACCTGAATAATTCAGAAAGAAATCGGTGTTGTAGCAAGAGCACGCTGCTGCTTTCCGTGATTTCTGAGACCCCTCTAAAGTGATCCAGGGATTGCCAACATTCTTCATCCGTATTTACACAAAAACCGAAACCGTTACCCCGCCTGCTGGTGGAGACTGTCCGAATTAAATGAGGTTTACCCAGGATGTTGTTCATGACACACTTAAACGGAGTGCAGTCTGACCAAACATAAAATACCAAATTTTTCCTCTTTCTTCGGCTGAAACATGTTGGTGTCTACAGTTTGCTCTTTTAGCTTTCTTTGCACTGGAGTAGGTGTGCCATTTTTGTGTGACAAAACCAACCACCAACAACTTTGTGAAATATGTATGACACAATGGGTCTAATTTTTTTTTTTTTTTTAGATATTTAAGATCATTTTTATCCTTTTAAGACAACTTAACCCAGTACTGAACATGAGATCTATTATGTGTGGTGTTTCCTGAAAATGCAGAACAAATTTTGAAGGGAGTCATGAATATAGAGGCAATACTGGTGCAATTGTAGGGGTGAACATAACAAGATGACTTGCTTTAGCAAGACATCTGTTTTGGCTTATTCATTATTCATCTGTTCTGGCTTATTCATTATTCATCTGCTCTGCCAAAACAAATATATGTCCTAGTCTATTAAGCACAAACAAACATATCTACTAACCTAACACCAGAGACAAGTTAATAAAAGTGCCTAATTTTTTTAGAGATTAGATCATTATGATTAGATGTAGTTATGTGTGCAAAATGGCCAAAATTACATCTCTGTACTTATCATCTCTATATTAAAAAAAACACATCTATATATCTCTATGCTTAAACAAATACAGTGATTAGTCTATCTAACTCTGGTGAATAGATCACTTTAATAGAACATATAATTATATATTAAAAATATATATTTTTGAGACAGGCTCTTCAGTGTAGATGACAGAGTGTCAAAATCAATGTCAAAATCTTCAAACATGTACAGTAAAAAGTCTACACATTTTTAAAATGGCAGGTATCTGTGATATAAAAAATTTATTACATTTTTCAGCTTATGTGGCCAAAATAGATTAGTATTTGGAACTCTGAATAATTCACTTTATCTTGACTAGAGCCCCAGACCGAGCTGAAGACAAGCAGCCCCACAGCACAATACCACCACCACACCACCAAATTATTCATTAATCTATAAGAACTATGAGTTGTTTTTCAACTTCTTCCTTGGTCTCCTCAGACTTTGCCACATGTTGCCACATAATTTGGAGTGATTTAGGCAGGCTCGGATGTTTTTGTCATGTGAAAGGGATTTTGCCAGCCTACCACACTGTTGTCACATACAGGTAGTGACCAATACAGTCAAATATTTTACAGCTCCTTTAATCTTGGTAACCTCCCTTGTAAACATTCTTTTTGTCCTTTTGTTAATTTTGGAAATATGTCTTGTTATTGGTAATTACTGTGGTGCCCTGTTTCTTCTGATATTGATAATGGCTTTATGCTATTTTTTTGCAAAATTTGTAAAACAATGTTGATGTGTTAGAAGCAAGAAAAATTGGTCAAAGTGAGGATTTGAGTGAGTTTGATAGTGGCCAAATTGTGATGGGTAGAAAACTGGGTCAGAGCATCTCCAAAACTGCAGCTCTTGTGGGGTGTTTCCATTCTGCAATGGCCAATGGTCCATTCTGCAATGGTCAATATCTATCAACTGTTGGAGGGTCATGGGTGGCCAAAGCCACATGAATGCATGTGTGGGAGTGAAGCTGGCCTGTGTGGTCCAATCCAAAATATGAGCTACTGTAGCTCAAATTTCTGAAAAAGTTAATGTTGGTTCTGATGGAAAGGTATCGGAATATACAGTGCATAGCAGTTTGTTGCGTATAGGGATGCATAGCTGCAGACCAGTCAGGGTGCCCATGCTGACCCCTGTTCATTGAGGGAAGTGCCAAAAATGTGCATGTGGCCTGCTCTGATGACTCATGTTTGCTTTTAAACAGATGGCCGGGTGCATGTGCTTCGCTTACTTGGGGAACAGATACCAAATGTGTATACACATAGAACTACGTTGCATTATAGGAAGAAGGAAAGCTGGCAGTGCAATGTTACAGTATTTTGGGAAACATTGGGTCCTGCCATCCATGGATATGTTACTTTGACATGTAGCACATACCTAAGAATTGTTGCAGACCAGTAAATAGTAAATATCTTATTTTAATTAAAAAATAGTCTAAATATAAATGTTAATTCTACGTATTAAGGTTGAGCAAAACATTTAGATATCATACAAATTATTACCACCCCTGCGTGGTCTTGAATGATGGCCCTAAACAGTGTGATTGAAGGTAGAGAACCGTCATCCATCCCAATCTTCCCTACCCATTTCAAAGACTTTTTGAAAGTTCACAAAGCTCACTATGAGCTACAAATTCATTATAGATTTAACAATAGGCTATGGATAAACAGGTATGGATATACAGTACAAGATAAAGTTCCTATAATGTGCTTAGCAGTTTTCCCCATCTGAACAGGCACTGGTGAGCTTTCTTGACCAGGCAGGAGGTGGTGGTCCGGGACAGGTCCTCTGAGATGTGGATCTTCAGGAACATGAAGCTGGAGACATGTTCACCTGGCAGCTCTTAAATGTGGATGGGGAGTGCATGCTTCCTCTCTCCTTCCTGAAGTCCATGATGAGCTCCTTTGTTTTGCAGGTATTATGTAGCAGGCTTTTTTGGCACAGCATGTTTCTTCATGCAACTTCTTCCCTGTAGGTGGTCTCATCTTTGTTGGTGATGAGGCCAATCACTGTAGTGTCATCAGCAAACTTGATTATGGAATTAGATCCATGCACAGGCCTGCAGTCTTGAGTGAAGAGCGAATATAGGAATGGGCTCAGCACACTGCCATGTGGTAGGCACACCTAATTCTACCTGTTTAATCAACAGATCTTCATGATCTGTTTGATATTCATTGAAATGTCTCTATGCTTATGACACTGTGCTGATTAAAGTAGCATTCAAAAAGTGAAACGTGAATATTATATTCATTCATTACACACAGACTGATATTTCAAATGTTTTTCTTTTCATTTTGATGATTGAATTTTGACAGGGATACCATGGTCCTTAAACCAGGTACTGGTAGCTTTCCCACTGTGTGCAGATGTCAAGTCCTGTTGGTAAATGAAATCTGCATCTCCATAAAGTGCACAGACAGTGTAAGAATCATCTCACCTCGGCTAATAGACAAAAAGGACTGGACTGCTGCTGAGTGGTCCAAAGTTATGTTCTGTGATGAAAGTAAATTTTGCATTTCCTTTGGAAATCGGGGTCCCAGAGTCTGGAGAAAGAGAGGAGAGGCACATAATCCACATTGCTTGAGGTCCAGTGTAAATTTTCCACACTCAGTGATGGTTTGGGGTGCCATGTCATCTGCTGGTGTTGGTCCGCTGTGTTTTCTGAGGAGCAAGGTCAATGCAAGGTCAAGCACTTCATGCTTCCTGTTGCTAACCAACTTTATGGAGATTGGTATTGTCAAGGGGAAAATGAGAAACAAGGGACCAAAAAATACAGATGAGCTGAAGGCCACTGTCAAAGAAACCTGTGCTTCCATGCCACCTCAGCAGTGCCACAGACTGATCACCTCTATGCCACACCAAATTGAGGCAGTAATTAAAGAAAACAAAGCCCCTACCAAGTTTTGAGTACATATACAGTAAAATGAACATACTTTCCAGATGGCCAAAAATTCATTAAAAAGTTTTTTTTAATTGGTTTTATGAAGTATTCAATTTTTTGAGGCAGTGAATTTGTGTTTTTTTGTTAAATGTGAGCCAGAATCACACAATTAAAAGAACCAAAGACTTAAATTACTTCAGTCTGTGTACTGAATTTATATAATACACAAGTTTCACTATGAGTTGAACTACTGAAATAAATTAACTTTACTGGCCTCACAAGCAAAGAAATTGCTAAAAAGAATATTGCACCAGAAAGCATTATTAACAGATCATCAAAAACTTCAAGGAGAGAGGTTCAACTGCAGTGAAGAAGGCATCAGGATGCTCCAGTAAAAGCAAGGACCGTCTCCTCCTGAGGAGTCAGCTACGGAATCGTGTCACCAGCAGTGCAGAGCTTGCAAAAGAATGGCAGCAGGTGGGAGTGAGTGCATCTGTACGCAGAATGAGATAAAGACTTGGACAATGGCCTGGTATCAAGAAGGGCAGCAAAGAAGCCACTTCTTTCCTAGACAAAAATCAAAAACAGACTAAAATTCTGCAGAAAATACAACTGTTTGGAACATCTGGAAAATCGACTGTCTGGAAAAGAAAAGGTGAATGCCATACAGTATATGACCCTGAGACCATCAATGTGTGGGGTTTCTTTTCAACCAAGGGAGTGGGATTATTCATATTTCAGCCCCAAAAACACTGCCATGTATAAAAAAAGGGTATCAAAACTTCCTACAAGAGCAACTCATCCCAATGATCCAGGAGCAATCTGGCGATATGTGCATTTTCCAGCATGATGGCATCCCTTTTCACAAGGCAAGAGTGATAATAAAGTGGCTCAAAGATCATTACATTGAGAAATTTTGGATCCGTGGCCAGGCAACTCCCTGTATCTCAATCCCATAAAGAACCTGTGGTCAATCCTCAAAAGGGGAGTGAACAAGCAGAAGCCCACAAAATTGCAAATGTTATGAACACAGGTCAACGCTGTAAATATTGACTGTTTGCATATATTAAATGTTTTTGCCAATAAAAGGCTTTAAAACTTTAAAAATGCTTATCAAAGTAAAATTTTCAGTATTTTATAGAAACGTGGAAAAACAATCAAATTCTGAAGCAGCAAACTTTGCAAACAATAGTTTATATCAATAACACACACACTCAGCTACACACAAGTTGTTGTCTGTTAACATTTATTGTCTAATATGTTTGAAAAATCATGACTATGTGCAGCCCAGACTAAATTTCTACTGTTGAGCACACTGTCTTTCAATGGTGTTCTCTGAATCAACATGAACAGGTGCTTGATACGTCTTAGACCTGTCGGATTTCCAGTCTCCTTCCTCATCCCATTTTATAATTTTATGCTCTGCTGTGCTAATGCCATCTTTCACTGAAGACCTAAATGTGGGAGAGAAAAAAAAACACATCAATGATCAAAACAAATGAAGCCGGTCCCCACAAAGGCAACATAATGTAGATTCTGTTTTTGCATATTGCTGGACGGCATATACAATAGTGGCCATTTCAGTGACACCTCCATGCATTTAGTTATTTGAACTAAATGTCTTTCTCTTTAAAGCAATGAAAAAATAGTAAGTAAATAAAAGGCTTACAGATTAAACAAAATGCATTATAAAGAAGCTATGAAAGTATAGCTTAGAGTTTTTCTTTGTATAAATATGGTCTTTGTATAGAGTCCCTCCAAGTAAAATAAGTAGATTTAGAACATTCTTAAACAGAAAAGGTGCATTGTTGAGCTCAGGAACACCAAAAGGCCTAAAGGAGACCAGTAATCAAATGTGGTAGATGACTTCTTTAATGAAGAAGAAGAAAGGAAAAAAAAAACACCCTCAAGTAAGTACAGAGGATTTAGCACAAAATGTAATCATGTAGGTAAGCCTCAGACCAGATTTGGCATTTAAAAAAATGCCTGTATACAGTTATGGACAGATTAAACAAAGATCAACTTGTACCAGAATGATGGGAAGGTACAGTGGTGTGAAAGTGTTTGCCCCTTCCTGATTTTGTATTTTTTTTTGCACGTTTGTCACACTGTAATGTTTCAGATCAGCAAACAAATTTAAATATTAGTCAAAGAGAACACAAGTAAACATCATGCAGTTTTTAAAATGAAGGTTTTTATTATTAAAGGAAAACAAAATCCAAACTTACATGTCCCTGTGTGAAAAAGTGTTTGACCCTAAACCAAATAACTGGTTGGGTCACCCTTAGCAGCAAGAACTGCAATCAAGCGTTTGGGATAACTTGCAATGTCTGTTACAGCACTGTGGAGGTATTTTGGTCCACTAATCACTGCAGAATTGTTGTAATTCAGCCACATTGGAAGGTTTTCAAGCATGAACCGCCTTTTTAAGGTCATGCCACAGCATCTCAATAGGATTCAGGTCAGGACTTTGACTAGGCCACTCAAAAGTCTTAATTTTGTTTTTCTTCAGCCATTCAGAGGTGGACTTGCTGGTGTGTTTTGGACCATTGTCCTGCTGCAGAACCCAAGTTCTCTTCTGCTTGAGGTCACAAACAGATGGCCACACATTGTCCTTCAGGATTTTTTAGTAGACAGCATAATTCATGGTTTTATTTATCACAGCAAGTCCAGGTCCTGAAGCAGCAAAACAGCCCCAGGCCATCAAACTACCACCACCATAAAGTGGAGTGGAGCTGGAGTCCCAAAGCTTTAGAATAAGCTTAATTAAACCTACATTAATAATCTTGCTTTACCTTTACGGCATTTACCAGTCACCCTTGTCCAGAGTGACTTACAACTGAGCAACTGAGTGTTAAGGGCCTTGCTCAGGGGCCCAGCAGTGGCAGCTTGGTGGACCTGGGGTTCGAACCCATGACCTTCCGATCAGTAGCCCAACACCTTAACCACTGAGCTGCCACATCCGAAATAAAATATCACTTAGGAGAAGTTTTTTTTGTACCTGCCAAGTGTATTTTATTGATTAATTCAAGTCAAAACACCAAAAGCGAACCAAACAAGCGTACCGAGACGTCCTTGAAGAAGTGGTCTCGGTACGCTTTCAAATGAACTCTGGTACGGTTCGTTTGTGGTGAGAACACGATCCGAGATCGAATAGACCTAATTGCAAAAAGTATTGCGCATTTTGGACTAAACCAGCTGCCGTAGTGGGTCGTTGGCAATATTTTCGGAAGATGAGCATGTCACAGTTTCGCAAAAGTAATGCACGCCGCCTCCTGAAGTGTCTTGCGATGCGACTTCGCGTTTTCATTGCGTTAAAATGATATTTTCAAGCTGCATCCGCGCTTCATTCTGAAAATTAAGACTTTGCATAGAATGCTGTATACAAGCGATGTAGTAGATTACAACCACAAACATAATTGCAGCATGCAGTCGTCTCTCCATGGTGTACTGTATGCTGTATTTTCCTCTTTTTGTTTTCTTCCGGAGTTTCGTTGAATTTTCCCGCATGTTTATTCTGACCAATCGAGAAGCAGTTTGGGAAATATGCTTAAAGACATGTGGCCAATGAGTGATGTGGATGTTATCACATGACTGCATTTTGGTTCGTTTCAACTGGTGCGGAACACAACGATCAGTGTGGTGTGAAAAGGAACCAAAACTGCTAAAAAGCTACAATGTATCATTTATTTGCTTTTGGTCCAGACCAAATGAACCGATCTATAGATGTGAAAGCACCCTTGGTTATGTGTTTTTTTTAAGCAGATAATTAGGCTTTCTAATTTGTCAGATACTGTGAAATAAAGATTTACTTATTAACATCAGTTTCTCTTTAAATTAATGTTTCTGTTATCAGACTATTAGTCTGAAATACTGAGGTGTTGACTCAAGACTTCTCGATTGGTCAGAATAAACGTGCGGGAAATTTCAACGAAACTCCGGAAGTAAACAAAAAGAGGAAAATACAGGAAAATACAGCATACAGTACACCACTGAGAGACGATTACGCGTGGTTATTTATTATGTTCGTGGTTCGTGCAATTACATCGCTTGTATACAGCAAAGTCTTAATTTTCAGAATGAAGCGCGGATGCAGCTTGAAAATATCATTTTAATGCACTGCAAACGGTGAAGACGCATTGCAAGACACTTCAGGAGGCGGCGAGCATTACTTTTGCGAAACTGTGACATGCTCATCTTCCGAAAATATTGCCAACGACCCATTACGGCAGCTGGTTTAGTCCAAAATGCGCAATACTTTTTGTAGTTAGGTCTATTCGATCTCGGATTGTGTTCTCACCACAAACGAACCGTACCAGAGTTCGTTTGAAAGCGTACCGAGACCACCTTTTCAAGGAGGTCTCGGTACGCTTGTTTGGTCCGCTCTTGGTGCGCACCAGAGTTCGATTGCTGCATTCTCACCTGCCAAAATGAACCGCACCAAATGAGCAATCGAACTCTGTTACAATTCAACCGAACTAAACAAGGCAGGTGTGAAAGCACCGTTAGAGAACATTAGTGAACCAGCAGCATTATGAAGATCAAAGAACACACCAGATAGGTCAGGGATAGTAGTTGTAGAGAAGTTTAAAGCAGGGTTAGGTTATAAATTAATATCCTAAGCCTTGAACATCTAAGGGAGCACTGTATAATCCATCATCTGGAAATGGAAAGAGTATGGCACAACTGCAAGCCTACCAAGACATGACCGTCCACCTAAACTGACAGGCCGTGCAAGGAGAGCATTAATCAGAGAAGCAGTCAAGAGGCCCATGGTCACTCTGGAGGAGCTGCAGAGATCCACAGCTCAGGTGGGAGAATCTGTCCACAGGACAACTATTAGTCGTGCACTCCACAAATCTGGTCTTTATGGAAGAGTGGCAAGAAGAAAGTTATTGTTGAAAGAAAGCCATAAGAAATAAAGTTTGCAGTTTGCGACAATGCAAGGGGGGGGGGGGGGGGGGGTTAGGGAGCCATGTGGAAGAAGGCTGGTCAGATGAGATCAAAATGTTACTTTTTGGCCAAAATTCAAAACGTTGTGTGTGGTGGAAACCTATCAATGCACATCACCCTGAACACACCATCCCCAACGTGAAACATGGTAGTGGCAGCATCATGTTGTGGGGATGCCTTTCTTCAGCAAGGACAGGGAAGCTGGTCAGAGTTGATGGGACAATAGATGGAGCCAAATACAGGGCAATCTTAGATGAAAACCTGTTAGAGTCTACAAAAGACTTGAGACTGGGGCAGAGGTTCACCTTAGATCAAAGCATATCCATGTGTTAGAATGGCCCAGTCAAAATCCAGACCTAAATCCAAATGAGAATCTGTGGCGAGACTTCTTGCCACCCAGTGTGACTGAGCTTGAGCTATTTTGCAAAGAAGAATGGGCAAAAATTTCACTCTCCAGATGTGCAAAGCTGGTAGAGACATACCCCAAAAGACTTGCAGCTGTAATTGCAGCAAAAGGTGGTTCTGCAAAGTATTGACTCAGTGGGGCTGAATACAAAGACACACCACACTTTCAGATATTTATTTGTAAAAAAAAATATTATACAACATTTATTATTTTCCTTCCACTTCACAATTATGTGCCACCATGTGTTGGTCTATCACATAAAATCCTATTAAAATAAATTTTTGTTTGTGGGTGTAACGTGTCAAAATGTGAAAGTTCTGTGGGTATGAATACTTTTGAAAGGCACTGTACTCACCTGTAAGATACTGTATGTACATATGTAACTGGTGTGAGAGTTATTGTAAGTAGAATATATGTATCATCACATTAAATGAATAACACAATGATTGCAAATTTTTCTCTCAATCAATTTGAGAAACCACTTAACTTGGTTTTAACCACTTAACTTTTTAACTTGGGTTAAAAAAAATATAAGCACCTATTTCTAAATGTCTTAAAATAAATGTCTTCTTTTAAAATCCTTATGTATCTAAAATTATTCACACAATTCTTATTTTTCATTAGTAAAATAATTATTCAAATTTGTAAACAAAGGGGTATATTTACCTTGAAAAATCGGGAATAGAGACATGGGCATTCTCATAGATTTGAACACTTTTGGGGTCACAAAGCAAGCCAGAGCTACTGTTTGAAGCTTGGAATAACTGTATTGGGGTCAAGATTCCATTTTCAGAATCACAAGGAAGGGCCCCTCCATCTATAGCCTCATTCCTGCTTGGCACTGTCTTCATGTCTAGAGTTTCCATGCTGCTATGGTCAGACCCATGAGGTAAGTGAATTGGAAATTTCTCTCGCTTGCACTTCTGAGACTGTGCCTTGTTTATCTCTGGGGAAAAATGTATTGTTACTTACAAACTTTACCAATCTATTGTTACTTTATTTTTTATGAACTGGTAAACTTGTAAAGACAAAAAGGAACAAATAGTGCCACACATCCTAATTTTTGAGTTCAGAAGTTTTAGCGAAATCCACCTCCATGGACAGAAACTGGTGAAAGAGTGGGTAATGTTGAAGAGCCCACCGTCTTTACATAATATCATTGATTTTTAAGTTTTAAAGATTTAATGCTGCATGTGTTGACTCATGCATATAGGCAGGTCCATGTACACCTGCAGGCTAATTTCCACACAATATTAAGCCAGGTGATAAAAAGTTAGGCACAGGTTTGATCATTTTAAAAACTATTTGAACTGATACATTTACTTCAACTGAAGCCATACATAAAAATATTCTTGTTTGCCGTAACCCGACCGACCCTGTCAATTTAGGACCGACCAACCTTTTTTTTATTACTCTTCAAACAACTAATACAAAAGCAATAAAATAATATTAATTATAATTTAATAAGTATAGTAAATATATAAATTGCCTAGGCCTACATACAAACGAAGGCTACGTTCTTTCTTTTAAATAAAAACCTGTGACGTCATCTATGTTTACACTATTGGTTAACGGATATCACACTATGGCCTGTGCGTTCGCTTCGTCTCATACTGTCATTCACTGTCAGAGTCAACGGTTCGCGCTTGGTAATGATGGCGCGGCTGCAGTAAACAAAATGTTCCCAGTCACCGTTCAAATTCATACGGGTTGGGGCACCATAATACATCTAAATAAATTCATTAAAACAGCTTGACACCCCTTTAACTTGGCACAAAGTTCTGGAAAAACTGTGCCCAGCATCAAAATAAGGTTTGCAATGATGCACCTTAAGGCAGAGGTTGAAGAGCCAGTCAGTGACATCACGAAATGCTAATTTGTTTCGAAGTCATACCTACGTAATCTCCATCACCAAAATTGTACTTTTATTTACATTGAAACTTGGAAAAAAAATATATAGACCTACCTACCGACCCTTTGTTTTTGTTTTTTTGCTGTTACTGCAAACCAAAATATTTTTAAGGATGGTCTGAGTAAGAGCAGACTTGAATGTTAGAGATGTATTGTGTGTTTTATATTACCATTAGGTTCATATTTCATCTGGAGTTCTTCAATTTTCACTTGGAGCTTTATAATGTCTGTACGCCCCTGCTTTATTGCATTCTCTGCCGCAAAGAGTTTCCTTTCCAACTCAAGCACCCTGTGACTCTCAGAAAGAGTTTTCATTCTTGCCATGGATAATTCCACCTTTAGTTCATCTGCAACCTTCCTGTGTTATATAATATAATATAAAAAATATATAGATAAAATATCTGACATTAAACAATTACATTATACGTTTAACATTACAATGCATACACAATGTTTGAAACTTCAACAGCAGGTATGTAATAGGCAGAAGTCCAAATATTCATATAATGAAAAAATCTTAAAGTAAATTTAGACAAATAGCACTTAACATTTGTAGGTAATGTCTGATGGTTGACATGGCCACTATAAAACTTGTATTTTTTCCCCCTGATAAAGTCCTTCGTTGTTTTGGCAATGTTCTTTGTCTTGCTGCATTATGAAATGCATAAAATCTAATGGGGAGTCACTTCTCTGTAAATTGGTAGACATAAACATAAGATTGAGTCCGTTTCAAAAGAAGCCATGCAAGCCCAAGCCGTGACACTACCTCCACTGTGCTTGGCTTGTATCATTTGGACCATGAGTAATTCTTTTTTGAATCTTGATTCCAGAACCTGTGAGCCGTTATATCTGTATTTATAAATTCTAATATGGCCTTAAAATTCTTACTGGTGATTAAAGTTTGCATCTTGTTGTATGGCCTCTATATTTCTGCTTTCAAAGTCTTGTTCAAATGATGGCCTGCAATCATTTCAACCCTGCCATTTAGAGTTGCTATTGTTGCTGATATCACTGTCTGTTTTGGAAGTTTGGCATCTTCATAGATTGCACAATGTTTTTGTCATAACCTTCTACTGTTTTCCTGTTGAACCCCCATGGTATATTCTGATGTTGACTGGAAGCAAGCATGGTGTCTCATCTGCTGCACCAAATTTCCTTGGCCAACCATTGCGACTACAGTCCCCAACATTGCCCGATTCTTTGTGATTCTTCAAAATAGCTTGAAAAGCACAAAAACTACTAATTAATAGCAGAGTTTGGATGATTCAATTAATGAATGTGTTTCAACCTACATATCAAATTGATGATCATTAGCACCTGCTTGGTATAATTGGTTAATTATACCCATACAATCCAGAGTAAATCGGGTTTAAAAGCATTCAAGCTTATACATCATACGTGTTTAAGACATTACAGTGTAAATGATGAGAGAATTAATTTTGATAATTCTTCCTGAGTGACTAACTCTTTGAGAAATTTTAATCATAACTAGATTTGTAAAGTTCGTCGCGACAAACTTTGATGTTGGCTTTGACGGTGCAAGTATTCACAAAGGCCGGTGCAGAGAAAGATTGTGAAAGCTACTGGACCGCTAGGGTGCCAATACGTTTGTAGGTGAGTGGACACGAGCATGTGACGTGATCCGAATACCTGTGAGGTAGTTCCCCTCATTGTGCTGAGTGTTTTGATATGTCACATGTCCATGTTTTGCAAATTTTTAATTTTCACGTGCCCTCATGTGACGTGACCAGAGTACCCGTGGGGCAGTTCCCCTCAATGTGCTGAGTGTTTTGATATGTCACATGTCCATGTTGTGCAAATGTTTGATTTCGCTTATTTTGGGGGCGGGGCTACACGTGACGTCACGTGGTGTCGAGTGACGTAACCAGAATACCCGGTGTGGTGCCAATACTTTTGGCAAAAAGTGGCTACTGAGGGTTTGGACATTTCATGTCAATACTGCAGTCATTATGGGATTCTACTTATTATTAATGTGCTTGCAAAGCACATTCTTATTCTCTTGCATACTTATTATTATTATTATTATTATTATTATTATTATGATAATTATTCTTCTGCATCTTCTTCCGGACACTTTTTCGGCGCGTAACTTGTCCCGCAGCTTTTGTCCTAGACCCATAAATGAGGTGTCAAATCGACCGGCTCATTGAGGAAAGGTGGGCTATCTATTTTGTAAACGATCAGAATTCCAGAATTCCCAGTATGGAAGCTCAAAGGGTGTTTTTTCCCCATAGACTTGAATGGGGAATCTCTCTGTAGATGTGCTAACATCCAAAAGAGGGCAGCAGACACCATTGAATCTGTGTAAAGGTCTTTATTAAAGCTTGTTGCTATATTTCACAGTGAGCTTCAGTTTCATTTCATATATATATATATATATATATATATATATATATATATATATATATATATATATATATATATATATATATATATATATATATATATATATTGTGGGATCGCCCCTATTTTCATGATTTTCGTTTGACAGCTCAGTGTAGTTTTTTAAGCCTCCTAGGACAAGTGAGAGCCGAAACAAAGGACGGAAGTGCTGTGTGTTTCGGTCAGAAACGCATTTTGGATTAAAGCATTTTGGATTAAAAGGCTTACATATTCCAGTTCCTTAGACTCTTGGGGATTTTTTACAAGCATTTGTTTTGGAAAATATTGCCCCAGTGAAGAAAGGTAAGCGCCGCCTATTTCTGGTGACTATCAACTTGGATTAAATTAGTATGATGGCTATAAATAATATTATGCTTTGTGTGTGGGCTTAATAAAATCCTGAGAGTCTAAGCTTTCAAACAATATAACATTTAACCGTGTATTTAATGCTTAAAACGAGTTGGTGGCATGCCTTGGACAGCACAGCGGTCACATATGTTGTTGTTTCTCGGCGGTCACATATGTTGTTGTTTCTGCCATTTGTATAACTTTTTGTTGTTTTCAACTATCAGTGTAGTTTTTATAATTTTTTTATTTCACTTTAAACTAATGTCATTTTAAGAACAGCAACGGCTCTTTTAAGAGCCACCCATTAATTAAAATTAAGCGCATTTTTTCTTTGTCTCCTCACATTACATAATTATTTTTTAAAAACATATGACACATATCACAAAGAATGATAAGAATGACTTTAATATAATAAAGCTTGGTTATTGTTAGATGCGCCATTCTTCACATTAGTGAATTAATACATAAAACCGCAAAGGCTTTCTCATGTTCCTAGATGGCCTAGTGGATATCGAATCCGTTTAGCATGCAGAGATTCGGGGTTTGAATCCACCCTCGGACAGTTTTTTTTTTTCTAAAACTTTATAATAAAGGTTCATTAGTTGACATTAGTTACCACATTACTTAACATGAACTAATAATGAACTGCACTTATACAGCATTTATTCATTTTGTTCATGTTAATTTCAACATTTACTAATACATTATTAACACCGTGTTGACATTACTTAATATACTGTGAACTAACATGAACAAAGAATAAACTTTATTTTAACAAAGATTACTAAATACAATAATTTATGGTCAGTAAATGTTAGTTAATACATTACATTTGAACTAATGATCCTTATTGTAACGTGATTATATTTTTTCCCAGTAAAATCACTGATTAATGCTTTAGTTCAAGATCTTCATGGCGCTTGGTTCAGGAAAAGATAAATGGATTTTCAGGTGTGCTCTTTTGTTGCAGGTGAGAAACTAGTCTGCAAATATAACCATAGTAACTGTGCAGCCATACCCTAGCAACCATGTAGTGCACCTTACGAACCATATTGCAATATAAAGAAGCCATATCTCAGTTACACAACATAAAACACTCAGCACGATGAGGGGAACTGACGTCACGTGCAAGCACATTCACATTTTCTTTAGGAAATGTACCGTTCTAGTTATTTTTATACTGCATAGAACAGTACATGCAATTCTTAATGCGTGTGAGAGAGGACTTTTCGGAATTCACCATTCAAGTCTATGGGATGTTCGATCGTCGACAACTGGAAAACCGAAAATTCTGTCGGAACACCGGAGTTAGGTCCTAAAGAACCTGTCCGAGTTCGGTGTAAATCGCTCAAAACCTTGCCGAGTTATAAACCTCAAAAGTTTATAATGGAAGTCTATGGGAAAAAAGGCCAATTTGAGACCCGGTACCTGAAGTACCGGTACTCGGATCACTTAGAAAAGTAATAGCAACCAACTTCAGACCAGGGCCTACAACATATCCAATTTGGTGCATGTGGCTCGAAAGCCCCAGGAAGAGTTACTCTTGATAAATTTTTGTCTAAGCTTAAATAGGAAAACAGAATGTTTAACTAGATTTGTAAAGTTCGTCGCAACAAACTTTGATGTTGGCTTTCACGGTGCAAGTATTCGCAAAAGCCGGTGCATTTTGGAGGCGAGTGGACAGAAAGATTGTGAAAGCGACTGGACCGCTAGGGTGCCAATACTTTTGGAGGTGATCGGACATGAGCATGTGACGTGATATCACGTGACATGACCAGAATACCCGTGGGGCAGTTCCCCTCAATGTGCTGAGTGTTTTGATATGTTACATGTCCATATTGTGCAAATTTTTGATTTCGCTTGTTTTGGGGGCAGGGCTACATATGACGTCACGTGCGGTCACCAGGATACCCTTGGGGAAGTTCCCCTCATTGTGCTGAGTGTTTTGATATGTCACATGTCCATGTTGTGCAAATGTTTGATCTCGCTTGTTTTGGGGGCGGGGCTACACGTGACGTGACCAGAATACCCGTGGGGCAGTTTCCCTCAATGTGCTGAGTGTTTTGATATGTCACATGTCCATGTTGTGCAAATGTTTGATCTCGCTTGTTTTGGGGGCGGGGCTACACGTGACGTCACGTGGTGTCGAGTGACGTCACCAGAATACCCGGTGGGGTGCCAATACTTTTGGCAAAAAGTGGCTACTGAGGGTTTGGACATTTCATGTCAATACTGCAGTCATTATGGGATTCTACTTATTATACTGCATAGAACAGTACATGCAATTCTTAATTTTGGATGTATTGTGTGTGTGAGAGCTTAGAGGACTTTTCGGAATTCCCTATTCAAGTATATGGGATGTTCGACCGCCGACTACGGGAAAACCGAAAATTCCGTTGGACCTCCGGAATAAAATCTTTGTCCGGAGTAAGGTCCTAAAGAACCTGTCCGAGTTCGGTGTAAATCGCTCGAAAACTTGCCAAGTTATAAACCTAAAAAGTTTATAATGTAAGTCTACGGGAAAAAAGGCCAGTTTGAGCTTCCGAACCGGGAATGCTGGAATTCCGATCGCTTAGAAAAATAGAAGCAACAAACTTCAGACCAGGGTCTACGACATATCCGAATTTGGTGCATGAGGCTTGAACGCCCTGGGCCGCATTTTTTTAAATAAATTTTTGTCTAATAATAATAATAATAATAATAATAATAATAATAATAATAATAATAAGCTTATAACGGAAATCAGAATGTTGGCTTCTACAAAGCCAACATAATAATAATAATAATCATAATAATTATAATAATAACAATAATAATAATAAGCTTATAACGGAAATCAGAATGTTGGCTTCTACAAAGCCAACATAATAATGAATGAATAATAATAACTAGAATGGTACATTTTTCCTGAAGAAAATGTGAATGGTGCTTGCACTTCCCCTCATTGTGGTGAGTGGTTTGATATGACATGTCTATGTTGTGCTAACTTTTTGATCTCGCTTACTTTGGGGGCGGGGCTACACGTGACGTCTCGTGACATCACCAAAACACAAGTGAGGCACTTCCCCTCATTGGGCTGAGTGTTTAGATATATGACATGACCATGTTGTGCAAAATTTATGATTTCGCTTATTTTGGGGGCGGGGCTACACGTGAATACCCGGTGGGGTGCCAATACTTTTGGACAAAAGTGACTACGAAGTGTTTTGACATTTAATGTCAAAACTGAAGTCATTATGGAATTCTACTTATTAAACTGCATAGAACAGTTTTTAGGGGCGGGTCTACACATGACTGATTGATAGTGTGGAGTTGATACTTACATGTATTGAGAGTGTCCTTTACATCTACAGAGAGAACAAACGAGTTTTAAGAATTCCCCATTCAAGTCTATGGGAAAAAAACCCTTTGAGCTTCCGTACCAGGAATTCTGGAATTCCGATCGCTTATAAAAGTCATAGCACACCTCTCTTCAATGAGCCAAAAGCTGCGGGACAAGTTACGCGCCGAAAAAGAATAACTAGAACGGTACATTTCCTAAAGAAAATGTGAATGTGCTTGCACGTGGCAAGTTCCCCTCATCGTGCTGAGTGTTTTGATATGTCACATGGCCATGTTGTGCTAAATTTTTTTATTTCGCTAATTTTGGGGGCGGGGCTACACGTGACTTCAGTTTCCCTCATCGTGCTGAGTGTTTTGATATATGACATGTCCATGTTGTGCTAAATTTTTGATTTTGCTTGAATTTTAGGAATTTCCCATTCATTTCTATGGGACCTTTTTGGCCGTTTTTTCGTCCGCTGTGCGAACATCGTTGGTCGGATCGTTTTAAAAGTCATAGCACACCTCTCCTCAATGAGCCGGTCAATTTGACACCTTATTTATGGGTCTAGGACAAAAGCTGCGTGCCGAAAAAGTGTCCAGAAGAAGAAGAATGCAAGAGAATAAGAATGTGCATTGCAAGCACATTAATAACTAGAACGGTACATTTCCTAAAGAAAATGTGAATGTGCTTGCACGTGACGTCAGTTCCCCTCATCGTGCTGAGTGTCTTGATATATGACATGTCCATGTTGTGCTAAATTTTTTATTTCGCTTATTTTGGGGGCGGGGCTACACGTGACGTCAGTTCCCCTCATCGTGCTGAGTGTTTTATGTTGTGTAACTGAGATATGGCTTCTTTATATTGCAATATGGTTCGTAAGGTGCACTACATGGTTGATAGGGTATGGCTGCACAGTTACTATGGTTATATTTGCAGACTAGTTTCTCACCTGCAACAAAAGAGCACACCTGAAAATCCATTTATCTTTTCCTGAAACAAGCGCCATGAAGATCTTGAACTAAAGCATCAATCAGTGATTTTACTGGGAAAAAATATAATCACATTACAATAAGAATCATTAGTTCAAATGTAATGTATTAACTAACATTTACTAACCATGAGCAATAAATTATTGTATTTAGTAATCTTTGTTAAAATAAAGTTTATTCTTTGTTCATGTTAGTTCACAGTATATTAACTACTGGGAAAAAATATAATCACATTACAATAAGGATCATTAGTTCAAATGTAATGTATTAACTAACATTTACTGACCATGAGTAATAAATTATTGTATTTAGTAATCTTTGTTAAAATAAAGTTTATTCTTTGTTCATGTTAGGTCACAGTATATTAAGTAATGTCAACACGGTGTTAATAATGTATTAGTAAATGTTGAAATTAACATTAACAAAATGAATAAATGCTGTAGAAGTGCAGTTCATTATTAGTTCATGTTAAGTAATGTGGTAACTAATGTCAACTAATGAACCTTTATTATAAAGTTTTAGAAAAAAAAAACTGTCCAACGGTGGATTCGAACCCCGAATCTCTGCATGCTAAACAGATTCGCTATCCACTAGGCCATCTAGGAACACGAGAAAGCCTTTGCAGTTTTATGTATTAATTCACTAATGTGAAGAATGGCGCATCTAACAATAACCAAGCTTTATTATATTACAGTCATTCTTATCATTCTTTGTGATATGTGTCATATGTTTTTAAAAAATAATTATGTAATGTGAGGAGACAAAGAAAAAATGCGCTTAATTTTAATTAATGGGTGGCTCTTAAAAGAGCCGTTGCTGTTCTTAAAAGGACATTAGTTTAAAGTGAAATAAAAAAATTATAAAAACTACACTGATAGTTGAAAACAACAAAAAGTTATACAAATGGCAGAAACAACAACATATGTGACTGCCGAGAAACAACAACATATGTGACCGCCGTGCTGTCCAAGGCATGCCACCAACTCGTTTTAAGCATTAAATACACGGTTAAATGTTATATTGTTTGAAAGCTTAGACTCTCGGGATTTTATTAAGCCCACACACAAAGCATAATATTATTTATAGCCATCATACTAATTTAATCCAAGTTGAAAGTCACCGGAAATAGGCGGCGCTTACCTTTCTTCACTGGGGCAATATTTTCCAAAACAAATGCTTGTAAAAAATCCCCAAGAGTCTAAGGAACTGGAATATGTAAGCCTTTTAATCCAAAATGCTTTAATCCAAAACGCGTTTCTGGCCGAAATGTGTAAACAACAATCCACGTCCGTCCTTTGTTTTCGGCTCTCACTTTATTTTCCAAAACAAATGCTTGTAAAAATCCCCAAGAGTCTAAGGAACTGGAATATGTAAGCCTTTTAATCCAAAACGCTTTAATCCAAAATGCGTTTCTGACCGAAACACACAGCACTTCCGTCCTTTGTTTCGGCTCTCACTTGTCCTAGGAGGCTTAAAAAACTACACTGAGCCGTCAAACGAAAATCATGAAAATAGGGGCGATCCCACAATATATATATATATATATATGAAATGAAACTGAAGCTCACTGTGAAATATAGCAACAAGCTTTAATAAAGACCTTTACACAGATTCACTGGTGTCTGCTGCCCTCTTTTGGATGTTAGCACATCTACAGAGAGATTCCCCATTCAAGTCTATGGGGAAAAAACACCCCTTTGAGCTTCCATACTGGGAATCCTGGAATTCTGATCGCTTACAAGACACCTCATTTATGGGTCTAGGACAAAAGCTGCGGGACAAGTTACGTGCCGAAAAAGTGTCCGGAAGAAGATGCAGAAGAATAATTATCATAATAATAATAATAATAATAATAATAATAATAATAATAATAATAATAATAACAACAAGTATGCAAGAGAATAAGAACGTGCTTTGCAAGCACATTAATAATAATAATAATAATAAGTATGCAAAAGAATAAGAATGTGCTTTGCAAGCACATTAATAATAAGTATGCAGAATAACAATATTGATGCTTTGCAAGCACCATTAATAATAATAATAATAATAATAATAATAATAATAATAATAATAATAAGTATGCAGAATAACAATAATGATGCTTTGCAAGCACCATTAATAATAATAATAATAATAATAATAATAATAATAATAATAATAAGTATGCAGAATAACAATAATGATGCTTTGCAAGCACCATTAATAATAAGTATGCAAGAGAATAAGAATGTGCTTTAGCAAGCACCATTAATAATAATAAGTATGCAAGAGAATAAGAATGTTGCTTTAGCAAGCACCATTAATAATAATAATAATAATAATAATAATAATAATAATAATAATAATAATAAGTATGCAGAATAACAATAATGATGCTTTGCAAGCACCATTAACTAGATTTGTAAAGTTCATCATGACCAACTTTGATGTTGGCTTTGACGTTGCAAGTATTCGCAAAGGCCGGTGCTTTTTGGAGGCGAGTGGACATAAGGATCAGTGTTACTTTTGGAAGCAAGTAGACAGAAAGAATACTTTTGAGGAAGTGTTTTGATATGTCACATGTCCATTTTGTGCTAATTATTTTTTTTCATGTGACGTCACGTGACGTGACCAGGATACACGTGAGGCAGTTCTCCTCATTGTGCTGAGTGTTTCGATATGTCACAAGTCCATGTTGTGTTCATTTTTGTAATTTTCACGTGACATCACCTGACATAACGTGACATCACGTGACGTCATCAGAATACCCGTGAGGAATTTCCCCTCATTGTTCTGAGTGTTTTGGTATGACACATATCCATGTTGTAAAAAGTTTTTAGATTTTGCATATTTTGGGGGCGGTGCTGTGGCACAGCCGGAAGGCCAGATGGTACACCAATTTAAAAGTTTGTTCAGAGTATCACCCTAAAGCAGTGGTCCCCAACCCCAAGGCCGCGGACCGGTACCGGTCCATGAAACAAATGGTACCGGGCCGCCCAAGGAACATTAAATTATTTACATTTTATTTACTGTATTTCTCGTGTTTGTGCGACTTTCCATGGACGAGAGGTTAACTGAGAGACGACACCTAAAGCCGCACCAATCCTGCGCATGCGCAAAATATCAAGATATCGGGGCGGTTTTAGGTGACGTCTGGAGCTGAGCGGCTGCAAGCGGCAGTGGTGTTGTAGCTTTGGTGGAGAGAAGGTGTGTATCGCTCTTCTCTCTGTTCACCGGTACTTTGTCATGTTTAACAGTGCTTGGTGTACGTGTATATTGTGTTTGATCAAATTTAATCCACAAAAATGAGCACGAAACAGACGTCGTTAGAAAGTTAGAAACTCTGCCGGTGTTCTGGATTAAAGTCATGGCGGAATACACCGAGATTGCCACCACAGCACTTAAATCCCTATTGCCATTTCCGACATGCTATCTGTGTGAAGCGGGGTTTTCTGCAGTGACGGCAACCAAAACAAAACAACGGAATAAACTGGACATAAGCAACACACTTCGGGTGTCATTGTCTCCTATTACCCCAGAAGGGACCGTCCCGTTGTAAAGAAACAAGCTCAGGGTTCTCATTGATTTAGTGTCGTAGTGAGTTAAAAATGCATGTTTAAATACAATGAAATAAAAATGATTTATTTTAATTTAACTGTATAGCCGCTACCCCCCACCCCCAGCGGGCCACGGTAAAATTATCAAACATTGACCGGTCCGCGACGACAAAAAGGTTGGGGACCACTGCCCTAAAGGATCTGGCCATAGATTGGTGTAGATAATTCGAAAGCTTGCCAAGTTATAAACCTCCAAAATTTATAATAGGAGTCTATGGGGAATAAAAGGCCACTTTGAGACCCGGTACCAGAAGTACCGGTACTCGGATCGCTTAGTAAAGTAGCAACAAACTTCAGACCAGGGTCTACAACATATCCGAATTTGGTGTATGTGTATCGAAAGCCCTAGGAGGAGTTACTCTTGATAAATTTTTGTCTAAGCTTAAATAGGAAAACAGAATGTTGGCTTCTACAAAGCCAGCATAATAATGTAAAAGAGTCTGAATTTTAGCTGACTTTTTTATATAGATTCCTAAGATTACCACCCTAGGAATGGTCCAAATCCAAGAAATCCCGGTACACATGACTTTAATGGGCTACACTTAATTATTCATTAAATGGAAACTTACTTGGAATTTGAGAGTTGCATTTTCAAGAGATCTGTGTAGTATGTCTCATCAACAAGCTCACATTCCTTAGACACACAAGTGGAATGATTCTCAAGTGCCACCTGTTGATAAATGAATTATGCTTCTGTTTCACTAACAATACAAAGTATTAACAATGAATAGACCCTATCAAAACAATGTATCAAATTCAGTGATTTTACCTCCACCTTCTCCAACTGCTGCACTTTCTTCATCAAGGTCTCTAGCTCACTATTCTTCTCTGACAACATGAAATGTAATCGCTCAAGCTGGGCGGGGTCAGCTCTAATTCTCTGAAGCTGCATCACATTAGATATCTGCACCTATGATGAAAGAAAGAACAAAAATTATGGCAAAAAGTAGCACTTGATCTTTTCTCAACAATAATGCTAATGACTTTTACCCTCATGCGAAGCATCTGCTGTTTGGTAAAAGTATGCTGCTTTTGAAGAGACTGGTACTGTACTTTCAAACTGATCAACTGTCTCTCTATTTCTACACGCTTATCATCTACCTGTAAAAAATAATACTTATATCAGCACTTTAATATCATATGAATTTAAATAATTGAATAATATTAAAATCTATACCTCAGAAAATAGTGAGTTGCCTTTGCTGTTTGGATCCTGTGCATGGTGCAACACCTGGTCCAATTGTATCTGAAGGTCCTGGTTGGCTTTCCTGGATTTCTATTATGAAATATGAGATTAACATGTGCAGAGAACAATTGCACACTAAAATTTCCTTCAGCATATGACTTGCACATGACAATTCTTTAAGCAATGATGGATTTTGCATTTGGATCTGCGGATTGTAACTGTAGATAATCTGTCAATATAAAACAATTCAATCTTGCTCAGACAGAAGGTGACACAGGCCTGAGGGCCTCTTGGGAAATAAAAGCATCCAACCACTCCACAGTCAGCAAACTTGAGTGACCACCAGAGTTATAGGTGACAGCATCCAAACATCCCATTTCAACAAACACTCATGGACCCTACAGATCTGCTTCTTTACCCAAGAAAAACTATTCATAAAAAGCTACAACAAACAAATGGGTTTTCAGCTGGACTCAAACACTGAGTTTTACCACTCAGTATTAAGATCTATTGTAAATTCTTTGTAATGTGCACATGTGAATTGTACCTTTTAAACACTATCTGTGAAATTTAATAGACAGTCTTTAATTTAATAGATAGAATAATATACCCTGCTGATCTATAGTCAGTAACATAACACAAAATGCATAAAAATAAACAAGAACACTGTGACCCATTCTGCATTTCTTCATGCAGAGGTGAGGGTTATGGGCCTTGCTCAGGGGCCAAAGACTGACAGCTTAGTGGACCTGGGACTCAAAATAATGACCTTCTGATCAGAGGTCCAACACCTTAACCGCTAAGCCATTTACCCTCCCATAAACCCCGACTTGGTCACCATACTGAGGGGCATGGTATTTTTTGCTGTGAATTCTGTTATTGCCTTTGTAATTTGTGTCATTTTGAATTATGTTCCTATGGAGATATACTTTTTAACATTTCGGTCAGTGATACATGTCAGGTGATATTTACTGTACACTACTGGTCTGCATTTTATCCATGTATCCATCATATATGGTTTTGTGGTGTTTTTTAATCGTTGATACAGGTTAGTAGTGTTTCCCCATAAGGTAGCAACTACGGTGGCCGAGAAGTGCAAAACACATTAACAAATCCGAAAACAAAACAACAAATCCGAAAACACATTAACAAATCTGAAAACAAATTAACAAATCCGAAAAGAAGAAAACAAATGCAAAAACAAAAAAACAAATCCGAAAACACAACGACAATTCAGACAACCCGGAAACAGTAGGAATAGTTTGCGAATGGAAACTCGCCGATCATCGGACAAGACACCCGTCATTCACCTGTATATCTTGAATGACAGGTCTCTTGTACAATGATCGGTAAGTTTCCATTCACAAACTATAACTACCTTTTCTGGGTTGTCTGAGCCGTTGCACGAAACACATTAACAAATCCCAAAACACATTAACAAATCCCAAAACACAACGACAATTCAGACAACCCAGAAGAGGTTGGTATAGTTTGTGATTGGAAAACTTAGGGATCATTGGACAAAACACCTGTCACTCAAGGTATACATGAAGTCCAACAGTCTGCCGCAGGGAAAAGTTGGAATGGATGGATGGAATGGATTACTGTGGATTAATTATGTTATTTTCTTATATTTAAACAGAGAAATGTACACATTACACGTAAGATTCCATACCTGTATATGGGTAAGTTTCCATTCACAAACGATACCTACCGTTTCCGGGTTGTTTGAATTGTCGTTGTTTTTTCGGATTTGTTAATGTGTTTTCGGATTTGTTGATGTGTTTTGCACTTCTCGGCCACCGTAAGCAACAGTAACAAAACAGGTTCTACACAATACCTCACACTGTACAGCATCTTTAAAGCAAAAAGATTTCCACACAACGGTCCAGGGTTCTGTCAAGCCTGAGGCCATTATACAACAGGTCGAGATATAGCATAGCATGCAATCACTTATGTGTCACGAGACCAGAGTGTAACCGCAGCCTTTGCTGTTAGAATACCCTTTATCATCTTGTGATATTGCAAATGAAATTGATCGTTTAGCTCTAGATGTTTCATAAAAAGCACAATGTGTTGTTTATTTATAAATTAAAAATGGCAAATTGTTGGTAAATTGTTGTGGTATAGACATGTGCTGTTTGAAACACAAAAAGTTTATTATCATTATATTTTTATTGTTTGTGCTGTTGTGGAGGTTAGGCATTTGTTAGGATTTTTTTCTTTTTTAAAGTGCTGGAAACTGAAGGTTTTTGTGTCTACTTCTTTCATGCATAATCAATGCCTGATATTCATAAGCAATCAATGTCTGATGTTCCTGTGCCCCACCTGTAATTAACATAAAACTGTAAAGGGTGAACCAAATGGCTTAATTCATTGTGCCTGTGCCCCACCCACAGTTAATATATTCTGTAAAGCAATAAATTGATCAATACACAGAATACAATACAAAACTGATCAATACACAGGATAGCTGTTCTGTAGTGTCCACTATAAGTTATCCAGTAGGAGGTCCTAAATGTATCTGTCTATTGTTTGAAGGACATTTGTTACCAGGTATAAAGACTGGTCAAACACACAATACATTTGGGTTAAGTTCCAGAAGACAACTATGCTACACGAGCATCTTCCATAAACACTTTACCCCTGAGCTTGGTCCAGCTTACTTGTATGTATTAGAAGCATTTTAGTACATTGGCAAGCTATCCAACAAACCAAGTCGCCAAAAGAAAATCTAACAAAACATAATTTTTGTTAATATTTTTTTAAGATTCTTTGTAATCCTGTTGTATGTTGGATTTTTTTTTTTTGGATATGTTTGATTTTTCATCTTATTATTTTTCTCAGATGAAACTGATTGTGCTGACCAAACCATAGGTCCTAAGTCAAAGTGGTAAGTATGCAGTAATCTTGCTAAGACAAAATTGTACGTTATCAAACAATCTGATAAACATTTCCCACCCAAAATGTCACAATGTTGTAATCCAAAGTTTAATGATGATTTAACAAAATTTATAAGAAGCAGAAAAGTTTGAGTTTTTGAGTTTCAGAATAGACAAATCACAATCAATTAGGAGTAGGTCATCTACAAAGTATGGTCAAATGGCATCCTACCCTTGCTATTTACAATATCTGCAGAGAAAAAATGTGGGAAAAAATCCTTTGTAGAAATAAAATTTTTGTTAAAAATTCAAAATGTATGACTTACCATTTGAAAAATAGCAAATTCCTGAGATCACCAATACTCAATATATTTATAGGAATAAAAAAAAACTTAATTATTTCATACTGAGTGGTACAAAAGTTCTGAACAATTCGTTCATTCATTTTCTACTGCTTATCCGAACTTCTCGGGTCATGGGGATCCTGTGCCTATCCCAAGTGTCATCGGGCATCAAGGCAGGATACACCCTGGACGGAGTGCCAACCCATCGCAGGGCACACACACACACTCTCATTCACTCACACAATCACACACTACGGACAATTTTTCCAGAGATGCCAATCAACCTACCATGCATGTCTTTGGACCGGGGAGGAAACCTGGAGTACCCGGAGGAAACCCCCGAGGCACGGGGAGAACATGCAAACTCCACACACACAAGGCAGCGGCGGGAAACGAACCCCCAACCCTGGAGGTGTGAGGCGAACCGTGCCCCCCTAGTTAAGAATAGCTCTTTCTTTGGACAGACCCAACACACGTTTTTTTATTTCTCCAGTGCATTCAATACCATCCAGACCAGACTGCAGAAGACAAAACTGTAAAACATTTAGGTGGATGGTCTCACAATTATCAGGCCACAGTTTGAGAGACAACAGAGCTGTGTGTACATCTGATAAGTAAAACTGGGACCCCCAGGGAATGGTGCCATCTCCATTATTTTTCACCACATACCCTGTTTTAAGTACTTCACTGAATCATATCATCTTCAGAAATTCTCTCATGACACAGACAAAAGCTGTCATTTAAGCTGTGTGGATAGTGGACACAAGCACAAGTACACAACTGTGGGGAGAACTACCTACAGATAAATGTGGCAAAGATAAAAGAAATGGTGATAGATTTCCGCAAGAATAAGCAGTTTGCATACGTTGGAAAAACATGGGAATTGTGTAAACATAAGTACCTGGGCATCCAATTAGACAATAAGCTGAATTGGTCCACAACCACAGAAGCCATCTACAAGAAGGGCGTGAGCCAACTCCACTTCTTAAGGAGGCTCGGGTCTTTCAAAGAGTGCAACAGGATGCTCCAGATCAGTCAAAGCATCAAAGCAAAAGGTGCCTATAGGCCAAACAAACTCAACAAAAATCTGATTCTGTTGTTGGCTCCACGTTTGTTACCATGAAGGATGTGATCAGGGATAGAATACTGGCAAAACTGCTGGTGATTATAGACATTATGAACTCTCACTGTACAGACTCTCAGATCCACCCCATGGCACTCTGCACATAATTTCTTGTTTATTACTCTTTGACCCATCTCATATCCCTACTGTATTTTAATTGTAGTCTAGCCACATTGGTTGCAAGACAGTGATTTCTTTGCCGGTCCCAAGCCCGATAAATAGAGAGGGTTGCATCAGGAAGGCCATCCAGCATAAAACGTGCCACATTTCAACATGCAAGTTGTCAGTTGTCTTGTTAATAGATGAGCTTATGGAGAGAATTCCTAGACAGGAGATTGTAGTGACTGGATTTCCATGGGCATGTCAATGAGGGAAACAGAGGTGATGAGGAGTGATGAGCAGGTTTGGTGTTAAGGAATGGAACCTAGATGGACAGATTGGGGTGGAATTTGTGGATGGGAATGGCTGTAGTTAAAACTTATTTCCAAAAGAGAGAGGAACACAGAGTTACATATAAGAGTGGCGATGGCTATATAGTAGTGCAGGTGTGGACACGACAATCTGAGAGAGATTACTGACTGCAAGGTAGTGGTAGGAGAGAGTGTAGCTAGATTCCATCATGTGGTGTTATGAACGATCTCTCTGGTGTTCAGGAAGAAGAGGAAGCAAAAGATAGAAAAAAATTTTTGCTCTGAGAATGTTAATGGAGAAGTACAGAGATGGTCAGAAGGAGCTCCACTGCATCTTTGTACATTTAGAGAAAGCATATGACAGGGTTCTGAGAGAGGAACTATGGTATTGTATGAGGATATCAGGATTGGCAGAGAAGTACGTCAGAGTAGTTCAGGATATGTATGAGAGGAGTATGACAGCAGTGAGACGTGCTGTAGGTCAGACAGAGGAGTTCAAGGTGGAGGTGAGGCTACATAGAGGATCATCTTTGAGTCCTTTCTTGTTTGCTATGGCGATGGGCAGGTTTACAGATGAGGTCAGACAAGAAACGCTGTGGACAATGATGTTTGACATTGTGATCTGTAGCAAAATTAGGGAGTAAGAGGTGAAGAGGCAGTGGAGTGGTTGAAAAAAGTATCAGGAGTGTTGTGTGACAATAGTGTAGTAGTGAGACCAGCTATGCTGTATGGGTTAGAGACTGTAGCAGTGAGGAAAAGACATTAGGTGAAAATTTAGGTAGCAGAGATGATGTTGAGGTTCTCCTTAGGAGTGACGAGGATGGACAGGATTAAGAACAAGCACATCAGAGGGACATCTCAGGTTGTATGTTTTGGGCACAAAGTCCGAGAGGCTAGATTGAGTTGGTTTGGACATGTGCAGAGGAGGGAGAGTGGTTATATTAGTAGAAGGATGTTGGAGATGGAGCTGCTAGGTAAGAGTTAAAGAGGAAGTCCAAAGAGGAGATTACATGGATGTGTTGAAAGAGGACATGAAGTTAATTGCTGCGAGAGTAGAGGATACCAAGGATAGAGTTATGTGGAAACAGATGATTTACTGTGGCGTCCCCTAACAGGAAAGACTGAAAGTAGAAGACGACTATATTTTAATTTGTAGTGGAAATTTTAAATATCATGACTGTTTATATGTGCATTCATGGTAAATTCTGTGTGTCAGAGAGAGAACAGGAGGAAATGTCTCTACCTTAAACAGTCACACAACAAATGTTCCGGCCATAAACGTTCCTGCCATAAACATTCCATGTGTTAAAGGGATGGGAACATTAAGGGAGTGTGGGTGCACGTACTTGATCGATCTGACTTTACTGAGGTGACTGAGAGGTCACAAACACAAGCACACACATACCAACACACATACCAGGCTACACAAGCACACACCTAGGGTATAAAAGGGAGAGCTGAATCACACCATCTTTACTAATTTGCTTTTACCAACAACTCTGAGTCTGACTGCGTTTTATATATGTAGATCAAAAATGCCACCACAAATTGTACCAAGATTCGATGACAACTTAATTTCCCTCCAGTGATTAATAGTAAAGTGATTAATATTAAAATGTTATTGTATATAATTATTGTAAATGAACAAATTTCCCATATTGGTGGTGCTTAAGGATTTGAGTGGCATACATCAAAATTACCCTACCACACATTTAATTAAAAGTATATGAGCATTATATGGCACACCATAAACTTCAATATGAAGTACAATATAAAAGAAGAAAAACTGAGGAAGAAGAAGAAGAACGACAACAATAACATCATACCATCAATAAAGGGGGCCTCCACTATTTCAGTGTGGGTCCCCTACTAAAATTAGCTTCTCTTCAGCTCAATTTCATGTGAGCTCAGGTCAGAGTAATAAACCTCATCTCTGCTTTCAACCAGTCTAAAGAATTTGCATTTTATTTATTTTAGTATGCTCATTCAACTGAGACAATGAATGAGCAACAGTCTGGTCACTGTGGTGACAGTTGACAGCAGACAGTTGTACATACTCCCACCCCTTCACCTGAGACAACACAAACTCAGCCTCATGTACAATGTACAAAACAAAACGGGACCACAACAGGGGTCACAACGGGACTCCTACATTCGCTAAAATCAAAAATGGCCACGATCTCATTCCAAACAACTTTTTTGTGTTTGATAAAATTGTAACCCTGTGTAAAAGTAACACTGGGAAATTTCTCAGGAACCACAATTAACAGATCAACAGGAACCACCACTTTATGTTCTAAGGAGATTAAGGTATTATATTTTATATTATATATACAGTACATACTAACATCACTGCAAGTAGTTGTTCACGTTTTAAGTCACATTGTCATTACATTTGTAGAACCTTTGGAGGAAAATAATGCATTTAGTTCATTTTGGCTGTAACATAAATGTTGAAAAAGTGAAGTGCTGTGAATACTTTCCAGAGGTACTGTATATAGGCCTACTATTAATAACATTTTTATGAACGTCACTTACTCTAGAAGCAAAGAGATGTCAAGGTGAGAGCCAGTGAAGCAGCTTGTCTTTGGTTCTTTTAATTGTGATGATTTTGGCTCACATTTAACAAAAACCCAACAGTTCACTCTCTCAAAAAAAAAGAATACTTCATAAAACCAATAAAAAACATTTTACACACAAACGGATCACCTCGATGCCACGCAAATTGAGGCAGTAATTAAAGAAAACGGAGCCCAAGTATTGAGTACAAATACAGTAAATGAACAAAAGGCCAACAATTCACTAATAAGGTTTTTTTTACATTGGTCTTCTTCTTCTTTACAGTGGACTCTTCTTTGGACTTCTTGATATTATCTCACTGACTCAGTTATCCTAGAGGATCCCTTTGGGTGCTTTTTTCTGAGTATGATATTATTCACCCCACTATTGTCTCCGTGTCTGGGTTCAGCCCTCTGCAGTGCTGAGTGCTACAGTGATGGAAAATGCAGGCATGAGTGTGAACAGAAATAAAAAAGAATAAATAAAAAAAGAAAATGGAGCAAGGTACTTAAACAGGTCCTGGAAGCAAGCTTGCAGCAGCAGGTGGTGACCTGAGAGCTGGCCTACAGCATGCACATGGCCACCACAGAATTCAAGGCAATTAAACAGCTTTCCCCTCCCCCGCCCAAGCCTTCAGTACCCCGCTAAAACTGAAACTGACGGCAAAGAATGTCATTGAGGCATACTTACATGTGTTGGAGAGTCCGGCTTACCAAGAAGATTGGCCGGAGGAGATCCTAGCATCCTAGTGCCCCGCCTGTCAGGGGATGCCAAGCTCCCGGCCTACACCCTTTCTGACAATGACACTTGCAAACTACTGCACTCTAGAAAGGGATATATTAGTTTGCTGTGGGCGAACCTCTATAAACGCTGTGTCAGAATTCCACTGCTGAGCCTATGGACACCCTCCCCCGAACCACTCGGTGCTTGCTACAGCTTGACTGCTTCTCAACTGGTGAGATCGTCAAAAGCTCATTCGGCTCTGCCTAGAGAAGAAAGCCATCGGGTTCCGCAGGCCTACGTCCACCAGGGAAAGGCTGGAGAGTGCCCTAGCCAACCTGGATGGGGTGAGAGGCATGATAGCTCCTCCACCTGAACACGGCATATTTCTCCCACAGCCCCAAACCAGCAGCCCAAATAGAGAGGAGACCTTAGGAGAGGTGCCCCGTCAAGCCTATGAACACCAAACCAGAGAACCCTGTGATCCCAAAAGGGGTGCATAACCCAGGAGCAACAGGGAGGTCCCATGTCATCAGAAGGTGAGCAGTCTTCCCCCCTAGCCAACTCCCACTCTACTGTGTGTCAGCAGGTACACCTATCATGTCAGAAATCATGGTGAATCGGTGCCGTCTATTGTAGTTGAAGCATCTGAGGACCTCAGTCTATCACCCCAGACCGAAGGCCTGGCCAAGAGATTCAACAAGACCCTCAAGCTAATGCTATCATCATCAAGTGCGCAGATGACACAACTGTGGTGGGTCTCATCAGCAAGAATGACTAGTCAGCATAAAGAGAGGAGGCGCAACAGCTAACTGCCTGGTGTAGAGCCAACAACCTGTCTCTGAATGCTAGTAAAACTGAAGAGATAGTTGTTGACGTCAGAAGGGCACAGAGTGACCACTCTATGTTGAACATCGAGGGATCACCTTTAGAGATCGTCAACAGCACCAAATTTCTTGGTGTTCATCTGTCTGATTTGGGAACTGCACCGTTTTGGATCACAAGATCCTGCAGTGGATAGTGAGGACAGCTGAGAAGATCATTCTAGTCTCCATCATGGTCATTTCCACCACACACTGCATCTGCAAAGCCAACAGCATTGTGGATGACCCCACACACCCCGCATACACACACTTCACCCTCCTGCTATCTGGAAAAAGGTACTGAAGCATTTGGGCCCTCACAACCAGACTGTAACAGTTTCTTTCCCCAAGCCATTAGACTCCTCAATAACTGAACTGTACAGAGCACAGACATACACACCAGCTCTATGGACTACAATGACCTACAACAAATACACACTCTTCCAATATACATCCATGTCTACAGCACAACCATATCAAACAGTTCAGTCATAGATTTCATACAAGAAATGCAAACTCAAATTAATAACATATTTTCTATTGTCAAGGAGCACCTGGAGCCGGCCTGAAAGCACCAGCGACGGACAAACAACTGGGCGGCCAAAATTCTCGCCTGGTGATCAGGTCCTCTTACTCGTCCCTAATGTGGCATGCAAGTTCTTGGCCAAGTGGCAGGCCCTTACACAGTTCTCAAAAGTGCTTAAGAAATGGGATCCGAGGTTGCTGTGTCTACGTTTGATATCTCACCCACAGACTCCACTGAGCATACCTTGGTTCCAGGGGGGACGGACCTGTCCCCGAACCAGCAAAAGGATCTCATAGAGGACTAGGTGGGTAAGGCCGAGGGTGGTCAAGAAGACGTTGGCATGTTGGTCCACCAGCTCCACGAGATCCTGTTTCTGAGATCAAGATGCCCACCTGGGGTGCTGGAAATGCGGCGGCTGTACCAGGTTCCTGAGGCCGGCTGTCAGGCTATAGAAGTGGAAGTGGACAGAATGCTCAAAGATGGGATCACCTGCACCTGATCACTTCCACCAGCCCATGGTCCAGCTCCATCGGCATTGTGCTGAAGCCCAATGGGAGCCTGCGGCTGTACATGCCTTCCTGGGGCTGGAGAGATACTACAGAAGGTTTGTCCCTAACTTGTCTTCTATAGCATCCACCCTCTCAGATCCCACACAGAAGGAACAACCAAACCGGGTGTGCTGCACAAAGGTGGTGGAGCGCACCTTCGAGGAGTTGAAGAAAGCTCTCACAAGCAGCTTAGTCCTTTGAAATCCTGACTTTTACCACCCCTTCATCATCCATATGGATGCATCTGACATCAGACTCGGGGCGGTGCTGTCTCAGCTCTTTAAGGGTGAAGAACACTCGTCCCATAAGCCAAAAACTAAACCCAGCAGAGCAGAAGTACACCGCTGTGGAGCAGGAGGCAATCACAATAAAGTGGGCCATTGAAGAGCTTATGTACTATCTAGCCAGTAAGAAACTTTACCTTAGTTACTGACCATGCCCCACTACATCGGATGGCTAAGGCTAAAGACTCTAATTCCCAGCTTGACTCGATGGAGGGCAATGTGACTGTGGCATTTACGTATAGCTATGTATAGCAAGGAGCACAATTCAGCCATGCTGGGTGCAGCACTCCCAAAGAGTTAAGGTTTTTCAGCTGGCAAACATAATTGAGTGTCTCTGCTGTGCTCTTTTTCAGATTACCCGGCTGAGACGATGGATAACGAGAGTTAACGGATTCAGCCCACTGACGACTGCCTATCTCTAGGTCATGCCTATCCGCTGCCGTTTCACTGAAGGCCGTCGCCAGCTCTTAAGGACGCCTTCACCGGGAGGATCATACAATGGAGTGGATTCTTCTCTGGGTTTCTTGATTTTCTTCTTGTGTAATCTTACTAACCATTTTAGCCAGAACACAGCAATTTCTGTTGCTGAACAAACTCCTGTGTTTCATATTCACCTCACTAATGTCTCCATGTCTGAGTGCTGAGCAGAGTGCTGCTACTAATATATACATACATACATACATACATACATACATACATATACACACACACATACACACAAAGGACCATACATGAAGATTATGACTACGCTGCTATTGAATTTATCTAGATATAATCAATTCACAATTATATGAGCAATAAGGATAATTGCTTCAAATTCAATATTCTAGCTTATATTTTAACCTGAAAATAAATATTTTTAATATGTCATTACACATGTGGACAAAATTGTTGGTACCCTTCCATTAAAGAAAGGAAAATCCAGAATGGTCACTGAAATAACAATAAATCAATAAATAAATTCATTAACATTTATATAATGCTGATCAATGCTCTACATACCTTAACTCTAATACAAACTTTGGTAATAAATTACCTCCAGAGCACTGTAGAGTGATGTGATTTCTTTCTCGCTTTCATCCTTTATATTTGTAAGTGTCTCTAGTTGCCTCTGAAGGACACAATTAGCCAGTTCCAGCTGCTGTTCTTTGTATTTCAATTCTTGATGCTCCTGCTCTAATGCAGCCTTAGAAGAAAAAGAAAACAAACAAACAAAAAAAAAACAATTAGATTAAAAGCGGCTCCCATGATAGTTCTTTCATGAATGTCCATTTGAAAAGACTTAAAAAAAGAGTTTTTTATATATAAAAATCAAAAAATAGACAGTCATAAAATTACTCAGAGACAAAATGTGTGCGCAATGTAACAGACATGAATACATAAAGTCTTGTGAAGTCAGAGGAATCCATGTTGCTTATTTGCATCGAGGGGAATGTAATATGCATGTGCACTGAATGTAGAGGTGGTCTGTAATATCTGATTTTTATTGCATTGAGGTGTGTATCTGCAGGATGGATCAGAGAGTTGACACCTCTGAGAGTCAGAGGGTATTATCAGCCTGTGGTGAAAGGTGAAGAGGCAGTGGATGAGTGTCGTTCACAATCTGGATGGCCTGTGAGTAGAAACTGTTTTTCAACCTTCATTTTCTGGCTTTAACACTTCTGTAGCATCTGCCTGATGGTAAAAGCGTTAAAAAGTGCTGTGGGTGATTATTGTCTTTGATTATGTTGGTGGTTCTGTTGACGGCTTTGGCATGGTAAAGGTTTTCCAGAGATGATAAGGCCATTCAAGAAATGGTTTGGGAAGCCATCACAACCCACTATTGAGCCTATCTTTAAAAACATCAGCTAGGACCGGTACACAGGATCTCAGAACCTGTTCAGGGATATTGTCTGGGCTAGCGGATTTCAGTTAATCTTACCAAAAGCATTTGCTACAGCTGAAGATGACACTGAAATTGTTGGGTTCTGAGTTTTCCCAGCAGTTAGTTTAGTACTTGGTGGTTTGAGAGCCTTGAAAGTGTAATGTGGCTGTCATTGATCTCACACCTGCGTCTGCCCTGATAGTCTGTGAAAGTATGTAACCCTTGCAACATTCTCCGGTTGTCAGCAGTAGTGAAGTGATAATCAAGACTCTGTATGCCCTCTTGGCAAGATCATACATAGCCTTCTTGTAATCACTGGCATTACCCAAGTTGAATACAGTGGAACGAGCAAGCAGCTTGAAATTTATTTTTTTTACAGTTTATCCATGGTTTCTGATTGGGGTACTGTATGAGTTGACAGAATTGCTGATGTAACTAGTTACAGCTGGCATGTAGTCATCCTGATAAACAGTAATGTCCTCACGTGTAGCAACATTTTTGAATACCTCCCAGTCAATGCAGTACTGAAGCATCTCATCAGGTTTTGCTCAGTGGCGTGGCTTGCTTGAGATGCTGTCTGTATGCAGGGTAGATGAATTCTGAAATGTGTTAAGACTGTCCGAAGTGGGGTGCAGTGTATGCCTTGTACAAACACTTCACATTACTGTACCCCTGGTCCCATATGTTTTTTTTTCCTTTTAGAGAAACTGAAATGTTTGTTGTATGTAGGGAATACATTCTGTAAATAACAGTGATTAAAGTCAGCTTCAACAATAAACAGTCTCCAGATGCATGCGTTCTTGCATGTATATGGTGTCATGCAGAATCTCAAGGTCTGACGCAGAGAGTGCTTGTGGTGGGAAGTAAAAAGCCAGGAGATACACAGCAGAGACCTCTCTCAGCAGATACTAGGGTCTGCATTTCAATACTAAAAGTTCTAAATCACTCAAACAGGGTTGAACCGACTGTCTGCATGTCTGAGCACCACTGTTTATTAATGTAAACACATTCCTCTACCTTTATGTTTTCACACTGTATGGTCAGTATACAGCGAATGGAGTGAGTCTGTAGTTGAACCACTGAGTCTGGTATGTTGTCCAATTGCCAAATTTCTGTAAAAACGAGCACACAGCAGTCTCTAATTTTCAAGCCACTTTCGGGTGTTTTGGAGGAGCAAGTCAGAAAAGTTTGGCAAAATGAAATGGATCATACTCGCACTCTGACTTCCTCCTCTTACTCTATCAAATCGACTGATTACATCTATATTTTTATCAGTTTTTCTGTCTATGGGTCACCCTGTTTTTCTTTGTCCTTCAATGTCAAACTTTCAAGCTTATAAACTGAGTTTACATTCCCGCTAATGCTAAGGAAGTGCTTTGTGTACCCTATGGAGGCATTAATGATCTGCAGTACGTTTCCCCCGATGCACTGTTTTTATGGCTAAAGATTTCATCAATGCAAATCTCAAGTCACTGCTCAGTAAATTCCATCACCATGTAGACTTTGTAACGAGAGGGGTGAACATGCTGGATCGGTTTTTTGAGGAAAAACTACTACTCTGTCTAACCACAGCTGATGTAAGCAGAACACAATGCAGAGATAACACCCAAATGTCTGCTGGACCAGACAACATTCCTGGCAGAATGCCCAGGGAATATGCAGAACAGCTAGCAAATATCTTCACTGATGTCTTCAAGATTTGCCTGAGCAGCACTACTGTTCCTACATGCCTAAAGAACACCACAATCGTCCCTGTGTCAAAGAAGTCTACAGAATCCTGCCTCAATGACGATCATCCAGCCACACTCACACCTTCGTTATGAAGAGCCTTAAGCGGTTCGTCATCAGGCAAGACATTTCTGCCTTCACTGGACCCCCTTGCAGTTTGCGTATCATCCCAACCGCTAAACAGATGATGACCCTACACCTGGCTCTACACATCTGGACAGGAAGGACACACACGAGATACTATTTACAGACTGCAGGTCACCATTCAACACAATTGATAACTGCATTTGTTGACAATTAATTTCATCATCGATTATTGTCAAACTTACTGGTTAGGTGTTGCAGCCTTAGAAAGCATATACTGCAGTGGTGTCAAACTCAAATTCACAGTGGGCCAAAATATAAAACTGAGATAAAGTCACAGGCCAAACTGAATATTTATTGAAAAATTAACTGCAACTGATATGTAATGTTCAACCTTTTTCATATGGAAACAAACTTTGGTTTTGCTTAAACACAGGATCTGGAACAACCAGAGCTTGATTTTACAAACACATAAATTAAGAAATAAAAAAATTAATTAAGAATAAATTTGAAATAAAAGACAAATCAGTGGTGTTCATTTCTTATTTAATTAAATAACAAAGTATGCCTCTCACTGTATCATTTTAATTTCCTTTTTGAAGTGGATCTTTTTCAAAATCAACAACAAAACAACCAAAAATAATTAATTCAATCAATGAAAATCCAACTTTTCGACTATTAACAGTTCATGCCTTGTAGTTGAAAAAGTGCATAAAGAAAACATGTATTCAAACTCAGTTTTCTACATTCTTATTTACTCTGCACATTGATCTGCACATTGATTCTTGCCTTTTATCTGGGCACACGATGTCGCAAACTTTGACCATACACTTTTTGACAAACTCTCCCTCATTAAAGGGCAGATTTTGCCATCTCTGCTGCCACAATATCGCTAGCCTTTACAGCAGCTTCACTTTTTATTTTGCTTTCATGAACATAGTCTGCCGGGAAACCAGACTTTTTTTTTTCTCCTCCGCCTTCTGGAGCTTCTGCTTTACGTCCAGGTCCTTATACTTCTCATAAAGCTTCGTTTCATAGTGTCTTCTCATGTTATATTCTTTCGTTACAGACACGTTAGCTCCGTTAGCACACAAGACAAACAAGTCTGTCCTTTATATTCATGAACAGATAATCTGCCTCCCTCCTGTCTTGAAAGCTCCTATTGTCCATCTTTCGTTTGGCCATTTTTGTGGAGTTTTGTGGTGAAATTAACTTGCCCGATGTGACTGTAGCAGGGTTGTTAACGACTGCCAACAGAGAATGAGGGGCGCTTGCTGTTCGTGACTAGGCATCAATACAGTGGCAAGGCATTCTGGGATTTGTAGTATTAGCGGAGCACGTGGCTAGCCAGCTGTAATGCACATTTGATATGATCTCGTGGGCTAAATATAATTACATCAGCCATTCGACACCCCTGATATACTGTATAATTTGGGAACATATTTTGGGTTTATTCTTAATATGGTCTTAGGGAGATTTGCCACTGTTGCTTCTGGCTTGCTCTTTGGGGATAAAAATCAACATAAATATAAAATTTACTAATTCATATTATATATTCCTTTGAAGATGCTTGGTGACAAAGTACGTTGTTAAATGCACTACCAAAAAGCAATATAAATTGTTTGCTAATTATCTGTGATTACTTTGCAAAAGCTACTTCTCTAACCAATGGAAGCTGAAATATTGTTTTCCCCCTGCTAGTTAGTTAAAACAATGCAGTAGTTAAATAGTTAAAATCTCAGTATAAAAGTTAAAAGAACTGCTTAATAAATACCATTTCTTATATGAAAAATACCATTTCTTATTTTGCATATATGATGCAAAATAAGTAATAAATCCTATTATGAATGTCCATAAAGACCCTAAAGTTCTTAAACCTTGAAAATTAGGGGCCAAGCACAGAAGGTAAACACCCATTGTAATTGTTAATATCTTCACTATTATTAGGTGCCAAACAAAAAAGGTGCAAGGCATCAGTTGGAATTGTTCATTTTGTTTCAATTGTACATTTTCTTTAAAATATACTTTCTCCCTTGGAGTCGAGAGTTCTTTCTAATCTTTTTCTCCTATAATTTCAACCATATTGGATTTTCCACCATGTACTAGAGTTTTTAGAAAAACATGCTTTTGCAAAATAGTCCTAAACTGTAATATACCATGAAAAAATGTGGGGAAAAATTCAAATTCTCTCAAAGAAACCTTGAAAGGAACCAGACTCAGAAGGGAACCCGTCCTTATTTGGTTGAAAATGGACAGTAAATAATAGCAATGCAATAGTGTCCCTTCTACAACAGTTTGTATTGCTATAAATTGCTGCACACCAAGTTTAGACAAATTTGGCCAATTTGGGGTGATTTACTGAAAAACAGTAGGTTTAAACACCCATGTTGTCTACCTGAGGTGTTTGGACCCTTCACTGCTGCTTGCAGCAATATTTTATACTTTGCTAATGTTTTTTTTTTTTTTTACTTTTTAATCCTGTAACTTGTTGGGTCTAGAAAAGTACACTATAAGCATGTGTATACACAATTTATGTATTTACAGTCTATAAATGACATTTAATTACATGCATTGAATGGAATTTGAATCAATCATGAACATTCAGTAAATTGATAGCTTAAAAAAAAAGAAAACAAACACTTTACCATAGATGATTTCAGATCCATCTTCTGGATTTGTAGCTCTAAGATCTCTGAAGATATCGTGTCATGGGTACATTTTGACATTTTACAAATCTCCTCAGTTTTGCTGATTAAAAGCTGAGACTCTACCTCCAACCTATGTCTCAGCTGTTTCTCAAGAAGCCGAGCCTCATCAAGATCGCAGTTTAATTTCTCCACCTACACAGAATTTGGCAATGGGAGCCAGGGGCATGTCGGAATATACAAATCAAAGGTTATGTACAACGTAACATACACTATTTTGAAAACACTTTATTGAAACCTTGACAATTTCATACTTGGAAAAATCTAGATCAGGGACAGGTCAGAATGAATCATATTAGACATCTGAATCATATTAGACATCTTGTTAAGCAAACCTTTTCCACAAAAACTTAAACAAATATGATCAAATACTGGGGTTAGACTATGAATAATCATAGACGCTTTCATACACCTTTGATCTTCTTGTTAATAATATTAATAAAAATTTACATTTGGAAGTAACTGCATTCATACGAGTTGTACTATGCAACATGTTTTGTGTTATTTAATTAAACTTCCCTAAAATACAACATCCAATTTTGCAGTGAAATTGCCTTGCTTTATGCTTTAACAGTATATAATTACAGGAAACTGAACACTCATATAAAGAAAACTAAAACTCTGCTACCCAGGTGTGAAATGTTGTTAAAATTTAATACATAAACGCTCCTATGATATAAAATGCTATATTAGCAAATACAGAAAACAATATATAAATAAGTAAATATTTTGTGAAAAATAAACAAATAAATAAAATATTAAAATATAAAAAAAAATACTGAAAGGATTATGAAACATTTCTGCATACTCATTTTCACCAGCAAAACTTTCATGCACACAATTTTTAATTCATAATGCAGTTTTTCCATGAAGAGCAATGTTTTCTTATAAACAATAAGAGTGGTGGGCCATCTTGGCCAGCAAGGCCTTCTCTGCTGACCTAAACACTACCTGAATCAGTGACCTACTTTAAGATATGTTAAATTATTCCAAATAATCTATTATACTCCCTTCACAACTTTTCTCTTGGTTGTGCCTCCAGTAGTGTATGTTTATGTAAGAGATCTTCGAATCTTATTTCAGTATGTTTCCAGGGTAAAAAAAAAAAATCAGAATCAACAGCGTGGGTGACTCTAAATGGCAAAGAAACTGTTGCTTTGATCAAATTAGATTTTGAGGCGTACAATAACTTTGACCATTCAGGATGTGAAAATATCACAGTATGAGAAAATGCCAGAGAGTGGAAAAAGAGCTGGCAATCTCATCTGTAGCAAGCTGAAATTTGTTCCAGCTAACAACAGAACAGACTGTAATATTTGCCATGTCTGACTTGGGGTACCTGTACACACTGGCCTGTTTGAAAGTGACTGTCCCTGTGTCCACTGCTTTTTTTAACTTTCAAAACTTTTCATAATATTAAAATTAAAAAATTTTTAATGTCTTTTTTTTTTTTTTATGAAAAACGGTCATAACGTTGTTAAGCTGGTCCATTTGTCTGGCAGTACAGTTGATAAGCTGTTTTTTTTTTTTTTAAGAACCATTTATGATTTTGCATTTTCTTGCAAAATCTGTACAATTTGCACAAAATCTCAAATTTCAAATCCTTGGGAAAGTCACAAGGTACTAACAACTGCACAGAAAACCTAGAATGGACTGTATTTTTGTCATTTTATTAAAGTAATATTGTATGTGGTTGTAGTGAAAGAAGACTTTTGAATTCTTTTAATTGCTTTAGTAATGGAATTCATTCTTGCTTCAAACAATACCCCACTGTGAAGCAGCACTCTGTTAAACTGCAATTTGTATAATATTGATGGTTTCTATTGCTGTGGTGTCATAATGATGGTATTAAGAGGTGAACTGATTCAGGTAGGACACCACTAAAAGCTAAGGTGTGAAATGCATGGCCTATAATTATCACAAGCAATTTTGTTTGCTAAATTTTTACTGAAAATGTATTTAGTAAAATATAAAGAACTGTGTTATAAGACTATATTCTGACCTTGATCTTGAATTCACCACATTCCACTGCATGGCTCCTCTCCAACATTGTTTGCTGCTGTTCCAACAGATTTCTCTGTTGGTTTTTAACGACATCAAATTCTGAATTAAGACTGTCCAGCATGCAGCTTTTTAGATCCAGTTCTCTCTGAAGTGAATATTTTTCTTGTTCCAAGCCCTGTAAAATTACATTTATGAATAAGTTTCACTCTTTATTATTCAGGATAAATTATTGTTAAATTATTTGCTGGAGATAAACAAAATTTGCAGAATTTGCAAAATAACAAAACCAAATGACATTTTTGAAGAAAACAATGCCTGATTCAGAGAAGTGCAGTGCAATTATATTATTGAGAGCATACAAAAATAATAATATTCACAGCAAAGACGGGACACTACAGCAAGCCTTAGTGTTAGAAGCTGTTTGTTATGATTTATAGTAATATATGTCTATGCATTAATGTTAGTATCAATATCAAAACCAATCCTGAGAAAACTAGGAACAATCCACAAACAAAATTATGCAAAATATAATGAATATACACACACACACACACACACACCTATGCATATTCTGTATATAGTATGTGTACATCATACACAGATGAGCCATTACATGATGACCATGCCCAGTCTGGAGCAATGAGCACACCTATCAAATGAATAGTGCAGCAGGTGAGGTTCATAGAGCAGTATTTATACCATACAAGGATGTGTATTAATTTGGCAAGTTTTATTAAGGACAAATTATGATGGCGCAGTGCCAAATAACTTCAGTCCCGGAAACCTTGCAAGTTTTTCACGTAACTCTGTATTGAGTAAATACCAAAATTGGTGCACGGATGACCAAACAATGAACCGATGTCCAGCTAAGTGTAATGTCTGCAATGCGCTCCAATGACGCACATTGTTCACAGCAAATGCAGGGCCACATTGTGACAAATCACCAGCAGCTACAAAAGTGGTGATCAAGACAATGTGTCACAGTGCACAGTTCATCACAGCCTTCTGCGTATGAGCCTGTGTAGCGGACAGCCCCGCCGGATCCAAATTCTAAATATGCGCCACCTCCAACAATGCAGGAAATGGGCCAAAGGTCATCAAGATTCTACCGTGGAAGAAAATGGCCTGGTCCGACGACTCAAGTTACCTGGTGCACCACATCGACGGCCTAGCACGGGTACGCCGATGTCCAACACAGGCTATGGTGCCTGGGTGCACTGTCGGCTGGACACAGGCTGGTGGTGGCAGTGTTATGCTGTGGGCAATGTTTTCTTGGGACACTTTAGGCTCCTTAATCCCAAAAGCAGAATCCTGACAGGTGTCAGGTATTTAAACATTGTTGCATACCACCCCTTCATGGCAGTTGTGTTCCGTGCCAGTAATAGCCAATACCAACAGGATAATGCAACAGGAACATGATGGTGAATTTCTGTCAATGCCATGGCCTTCAAATTCACCCGACATGACCCCAGTCATGACAGTTTTTTAACAAATTTATCTCAAAACTTTAAATAAGTTGTATTACTACATGCATTACTACTATAAACAGTTATGAAATTGTCATTTAATTTGTTAAATAACATAATTAAATGATATCAAATTCCTATTGGCCCTGTGTAAAACTGTCACCTTAGTTCCTTAGTTACTTAACCAACCAATAAGGCTAAAAGGTTTCAACAAGCAGCACTATATGCTGTGGTCCAACAAAAGTACAGAAGAGACAACTTAATGAAACATATCAGTCCAAAAACAGTTGCAAATAAATTTCTAAGCCTTTTGGACTCCAGCAAGTCATTACCTATATTCATTAACCATTAACATGGCTAACATTAGCATGGCCAGGCTATCAAAAGTCTTCTGAAATAATTTGTGAATTACCCAAACCAGCCCATCAGGGACCAACAACCATGCAACAGCTAAAATTACAAGTTAAACCTCTTGACTGATATCTGCAAGTTTTTTGCACTACCACCAAACGATTGGGTGATTAGATAACTACATATTTAATTGAACTCTTCTACATCAATTTATCTTTTTAATAATTTTTTTCATTGCTAGATGTTGTAATGGCGAGGCTTGCACAACATTTGCGACAACGTTCCACTCCTCCCGCTTCTACAGTATGGGTGCTGAAAGGACAGTGCATTTTCCATGGTTGTGGACAGCCAGAAAGTGCATGCTCGCAGGAGGAGGTGTTCTCAGCACGGGAAAACTCTGGCAGCCAATCACAGCATGCTGGAAAGCATCTACCCTCAGATGGGGTGGAAGGGAAAGGAACTAACATGACTTTCTTCCTTTCCTTTTTTATTTTCAGAGCAGCCAGAGGACACTGAACAAACCAAATCATAACAAATTTGTCCTTTTCCTTGAGCTATAGAAGACGAACTTACACATAGACAAATATGATTATACACTGACCGGCCTTAATATTAAAACCACCGATAGATGACCTGTATAATACTGATTATCTTGTAACAGTGAAACCTGTCAAGGGGTTTAATGTAATAGTCAGCAAGTTAATAGTCAGTTGTATAGTACCTAACAAAAGTGGTTCAAGGAATGAAACCAGAGCCTTCAACCATCCACATGTGAAGGGACGGCTATCCCCTCTGGTTCAATCCACCAGAACAACTACTCTAGTACAAATTGCTGAGAAATCTAAAGCTGTCTATGACAAAGGTGTAAAAACACAGTGCATCACAGCATGCTGCATATGGGGCAATCGGTCAGTGTGCCCATGCTGCCCCCTGTTCACCACCAAAAGTCGACTACAATTCTATTCAATTTTTTGGTATAGCGCTTTTAACAATTTCCCACTGTCTCAAAGCAGCTTTATAGAAGTATGGAAACAGAAGAGAGAGAAAAATCAAAATCAAAAATTATATATAAATCTATAATAATAATAAGAAGAAGAAGAAGAAGAAAAAAATAAGAAAAAATCAATAGGTAAATAGATACAATTAAAGTTTACAATTAATTAAAAAAAATTAACTTAATTTAAAATACTATATATCTATCCCTATCCCTAATGAGAAAGCCGGAGGCCATGGCAGCAAGGAGAAACTCCCTAAGATGATAAGAGGAAGAAACCTTTAGGAAACATTCTCAGAAGGGAACCCATCCTCATTGGGGTGACATACTACAGCAGTTATTCCCAACCGCCGGTCCATGGACCCGTTAGTACCGGGCCTTGAAATATTCCCAGAATTTTTTTTTATATTAATAATAATAATTGTCTTTTTTAAGTGCTATGACATGTCATGTTATTTAATCCAAAACATAAACAATAAATAAATTTAAATGTGTTTCTTTGAGCGCCTTAAAACTTTACAATCGGAGAGAAGAGATAATTTTGCCCACTGCAAAAGATATTTGTCAGGACCTCTTTTTTTTTTTTTTTTTTTTTTTTTTTTGGGGGGGGGGGGGGCAGCAGCTTAGCAGCGCACTTCAGTGACAAGAGATGGCTAGCAAAACTGGCCTACTTGAGTGACATTTTCATGACCTTGAATGACTTGAAGGGGAGGATGGCTGACACCTTCAGGTTGGTGGATAAAATGGCTGGGTTTAAAGCCAAGCTGGAAACATGGACACGGCGCGTCAACCGGGGTGTTTTTGATATGTTCAGCAACTTATCCAGTTTTTCCGAGGATGCTGAAGGACTTGGCCAGTTGATACATTGCCACCTGACATCACTGTCTGATGAGTTTTAGCATTATTTCCCATCTGAAAAAGACCCAAGGAATGGCAAAGTATGGATGCGCAACCCATTCCAAGGTAAATATATGTACATTACATATTCATATAAAACGCCCCTTCCCAAAGTATATTTTCCATTAAATTTTCAATTTGGCAAAATAGTAATTTCAGTAAATGCAGATTTTCCAAACTATAATAGGCTACTTTTTATATTTATTTACTTTAAATATATTATTTTGACTGTTGTGGACGCGCTCTTCCTGGAACAACGTGCTGAAATTGACAACTACCAATGAATTCACAACAATTTAAAAAATAGTGTTCTCATCATTATTATTAGCTGTGCATTTCTGCTTGAGCTGCACACGTTGAATAGATTCCGGTAAACTGGAGCACTTTGCTAGCGCTTTATTTATCTCAAAGAAACATATCCTGACCTATATGATATTAATCAGATATATACAAAATAAACATAACATTACAAATTATATCTGCACAAAAACATGTTGTGGACTCGCTCTTCCTAGAGCAACGCAACACTGCAACTAAACCCAAATAAATCTAAATGCACAATGTTTTATTACAATATTGTTCTCTTTATAATGTTATGTAATACGACAGTCCCAATAGTCATTATTAGTTGCGCAGTGCCATTTGAGCTGCGCTCGCTGAAGCTGAGGAACACCATAAGCAACACTTTACAACATTAATTTTTAACCAAATGAATCCTATATGTCATGAGACAAATCAGATATAGATAGGCCTATACAAAATAAACACAAACAGGGACTCTGGCAAGACTAGCTATGACAGCATAACTAAAAGGCTGCCAGAAGGTGACACGGACATGAGGGCTTCCTGGGATGTAAAGCGTACCACCACTCCACAGTCTGCAAACCTGTGCGACTTGCGAGGGTGGTAAGCCGACAGCATCCAGACATCCCAGTTCACCAAACCCTCAATGCCCATGAACCCTCCTACTCCTTTACATAAGAAAAGCTATTCATAAAATGCTAAACTAAACAAATTTGTTTTGAGCCTGGACTCAAATACTGAGACTGTGTCTAAGTCCCGAACACTAATTGAAAGTCTGTTCCATAACCGTTAGGCTCTGTGAGGAAAAAGGTCTGCCCCTGCTGTAGCCTTTTGTACTTGAGGTACTACCAAATAGCCTGCACCTTTTGATCGAAGTAGATGTGAAGGATCATAAAAAAACAAAAAGATCTCTCAGGTACTGTGGCACGAGACAGTTAAGTGCTTTATAGGCTAAAGCAGTCAAGTTTATAGGAAACTTAACTGGAAGCCAATGCAATGAGGCATAATATGAGGGGTAATATGTTCATATCTTCTGGTTCTAGTTAGGACTCTAGCTGCTGCGTTCTGGACTAATTGGAGCTTTTTTATGCTCCTACTGGAACATCCAGACAGTTAAGCATTACAATAATCCAACCTAGAGGTAACAAAGGCATGAACTTTCTGCATCATGTAATGACATCATATTTCTTATCTTAGCAATATTTCTGAGATGAAAGAAGGCTACCCTTATAGTATTATTTATGTGAGTTTCAAATGAGAAACCGGTATCAATAATCATACGAGGTCTTTTACTGCTGCACATGATGTAATAAAATGCCCATCCAGTGATACTCTGTAATCAGAAAGCTTACTTCTGGCTGCCTGTGGACCTAATAAAAGCACTTCTGTCTTTTCAGAGTTAAGGAGGAGGAAGTTAGTAAGCATCACTATCTAAAGTCCTTCACACAATCTTCAATCTTATTAAACTGGTGACTCACATCTGACTTATACTGATGACATGCAGCTATATGTTTCAGCTAACAGTGGAAGCCAATACCATGATTAAAAATTATTTCACCAAGGGGCAGTATATATAGGGAGAAAAGCAATGGGCTAAAGCAATGAGATGAAAGGGGAGGTTTGATATTGGCCTATAGTTGGACAGCTGGGTTGTGTCAAGGTCAGGTTTTTTAATCAAAGGTTTGATAACTGCTATCTTAAAATATTTCAGTACATAGCCAGTGCTAAGGAAAGAATTTATCATCTTTTCAATGGGTTGGATAGCTACTGGTAGTATTTGTTTAAAGAATCATGTGGGTAAGGAATACAGTATGCAGGTTGATAATTTTGAAGAGAAAATCAATGAAAATAAGTCAGTCTCTTGAAGAGGATAGAAACGGAAGTATTATCTATGGCATTATCTATAAAGTTGTTTGGTATAATGGTCTAAATTTTATGGCTGATGTTATCAATGTTTCCATTGAAATAATTCATGAAGTCATTATTGCTACAAATAGATGGTGTGCGCTTTCTGACAAAGTTTTAATTCCTAGTTAATTTTGCTACAGTATTAAATAAAATTTTTTGTTATCTTCAATAAGGCTAGAGAGCTTCACTGATCTAGCAGCACTAAGAGGTTTTTTGTAGCTATGAAGGCTTTCCTTCCATGCTAATCAAAACACTGATAATTTAGTTTGACACCATTTACATTCTAATTTCCTAGCAGATTTTTTTTAAAGTTTGTGTGTTGTGCTTGTACCAGAATGCAATTTCTTTTTATCTAATTACTTTCCTTTTAAGTGGAGCTACAGTATCTAGGTTGTTGCGAAACACTGGCCCTAAATGGTCAGTCACCTGATCAAGTTCTGGCGGGTCAGATGGCGATCCAATCATGGATGATAATTCTGGAAGATTGTTGGTAAATCTCTCTGCAGTAGTGGATGTAAATGTACGTTTAACACAGTGATAACGCAATTTAAATGAAATGAGATAGTGGTCAGAGATAGTTTCTGATTGAGACACTGTGACTATATTTTCTATATTTAATCCGAGGGTTAAAACAACATCAAGATTGTGACCTTTATGAGTGGGTCCTATTGCATTCTGGTTAACCCCTACTGAATCTAAGATGGAAACAACTGCTGTTCTCAAAGGATCTTTTAACTTATCAAAATGAATATTAAAGTCTCCAACAATTACTGCTTTGTCTAAAGAAACAACTAGGCTTGAAAAGAAATCTGCAAATTCATGGAGGAATTCAGAATATGGTCCGGGAGGTCTGTAATTAACAATAAGAAAAACTGACTCAGTAGACTTTTGTGGCTACATATATGTTAGTTAAAGTACTTTGAACGAGTTAAACATGTGTCTAGATTCTTGCTTGACATCGAGCTATTCATCATGAATAAATGTGACACCTCCTCCCCTGCTTGTTAGGCACTGCTGATGTATATATCTATAACCAGGTGGACAATCTTAGTTTAATGCAACAAACTTGTTTGGTTTAATCCATGTTTCTGTTAAACACAGAACACTAAACTTCTGATCAGTAATCATTTCATTAACCATAAGAGCTTAGGATGCAAGAGATAATATTTCCTAGCTTCAGATCAAAGGTGCTGGCTGTGCATTCACTATGATCTAATTTTATGCTAATAAGGTTACTAAAACAAATTTTCTGAGTTTTTATAGTTTTTTGTTTAGCTTGGGAAACAGACACAGTCTCAATATTGTGAACCCTGGTTGACAATCCAATGAAACTAGCAGATGGCCGGATTACCCTGCTTGTCTGCTCCAGATTAATTAGGCCTGTTCACATTTTTACATTTACATTTATGGCATTTAGCAGACACCCTTATCCAGAGTGACTTACAACTGAGCAAGTGAGGGTTAAGGGCCTTGCTCAGGGGCCCAGCAGTGGCAGCTTGGTGGACCTGGGGTTCGAACCTATGACCTTCCGATCAGTAGCCCAACCCCTTAACCACTGAGCTACCACTTCACAATGTGCTCTGCTGCTAGAAATGAGAGCCTTGCCCTCAAAAGTGCTCCAATTATCTATGAAGCCCACATTGTTTTTGGAGCACTACCTGGACATCCAGCAGTTCAGCGACCATTACCTGCTGTATGCTACATCGCCAAGCCACATTGGGATGGGGCCAGAGCATACTACAGCATCAGACATCAGACATATTTAAATCTATAATATTACTCTTAGTAATCTCTGACTGACGAATGTGTATATCGTTATACCCTATGTGGAAAACTACCTTTGAGTACCTATGCTTGTCTAAGATCCTAAGATTACCTGCCTGCTACCGCCCTGGCTCCTGGAATACACCCAACCAGTGCTGCTGGATCCCCTAAAGGCTGAGCTAATTTCACATGCCTTAAAAGGTAGGGTCTCCGCATTTTTTAGAACTTCTTCAGAAAACTTTGTCGGGCCGAATAAAAAAAAAATCAAAACAAAATTCAAAACAAACGTGTAGCCAATGAGCAGAAAGAGACGGGGCTTGTGAATATGTGGCGGAGAGAGTGTTCAGTGCGCATGTGTGACATTAGCAGAAAGCGGTTTTAGCATTGACATGGAAGATAAAAACAAAGAAAGAAATCAAAGAAAGACTTACGATAAGGCAAGAAGTAGGACCTGTGTTAATATAGGATCAGTTTTCCAGCGCTGGAGAGAACTGAAGGACCGGGAAGTTAGCCACATATTCACAGATCAGAGTTTCCCGAGTCAATAACTCCTGAACTAAACGCTGTTACTACACAAATAACACCTCTTTTCTATCATAGTAATGTAGAGAGGCAGCTACATCCGTTTTGTGTAGTAAAAGCGTTTAGCTCAGGAGTTATTGACTTGGGAAATTCAACTTTATTTAAGACGCCGAGGTGCTTTTTTCCTTCTCGATAGGTGAGTAACATTGGTTTTGCTTTGTTTCACAGAACTAATATATACCATCCTTTGCATGATGCCGCTTGTGTGTCATTTTTGCCTGTTTGTTTATCTGCAATCGTATTGTTCTTCTCTTCAGCTATGATAAAGACATTTCTTTCCACTGGGTTACATATGTATGTGTGGGCGGAGCTATCAATACAGGGGTGGGACCCATTTGGGTTAGGGGCGTGTTTGTTTTGGTGATTTCAAATATCAACATTGGCTTTCAAAAATCGGAAAGATGTTTTAAGATGTAGTCTCCTATAACCAGAGCTCTTTCAGGTTTTTCAGCAAGTGCTTCACTGAGGAGAGCAAACCTGTTAGACATGTGAAGCATGTGGGCAAGCCTTAGTGTTAGCTTTGGCTTTGCGACTTTGCTACCGAGTCTTCACCCATTCGCCCCGCTGTGAGGGCTCTTATGCCGGAGTTGGAGGGTTATTAAGGAATCCAGATTTTCCCCTACAGAAACTACACTACTTTTGTTATCCCTCTCTAGTGTCTGGATGTGCACCTCTAAAGCTGAGATCTTCTAGGTTAGTGAGTTAACTAACATACACTTATCACAAGTAAAATGAACTCGGAGTGACGGAGGAAGAATTACTAAACGCTGCAGCTCACACACTGGGCAATCTGAAAGTTTGCCATAATTAATGATTGCGTACCTTTGACTCGGATCAGATCTGAATGTTAAAATATCTGAAAGCGAGTTTCCCCCGCTAACTGTGTGAAAACGCAAAACAAACAAGCGTCAAGCACAGGAAGTGACATCAGATGTTTTCACTCCCACCAGGCAGTTTGGATGGCAGGTCAATAAAACCTTAAGCACCAAAGCCGGGCCATCTTCAGAGATCTTGTGAAGTCTAGACCTCGATGTGTCAGAGTTTTGGTGGTACAAAAGGCCCACACAATATTAGGTAGATGCTTTTAATGTTATAAATGATCAGTGTATAATACATTATATTAGAGGATTTAATGTCATAAGCAAAAAAAAAAAAACTTGAATGTCAAGAAGATCGAGAGAAGATGGGCATTTCAACAAGACGGTTCCTGACTTGAAAGAAGATTCCTGACTTGAAAGAAAGTTCCTGACTTGAAAACCAGTAAAAATTTATTGACATTGCGAATCAGAAGGACCCTTGTTACTTAGTGGAATGGAAGGCAATTCAACAAGAAAAGACTAAAACTGAACCACAATGCTGAATAATTATTTCTTATTGTACATGTCATGATTGTATAATTTCCGACAACAGCTGTATAACAAGGTACTAATATTTCTCAATGCAACGTGACCAGAAATTTTAAACTACAATGTGAACAACTATCACATCCAGTAATTTACATTTTCACACAATTGCCAAGAAGTTAACTATAAGCTAAATCCTGACTTATTTTTCTGTACATTGTTCTGCCACATGCAACAGTGATCATGTTCACATTTTGTACATGTCAATAATAAAATTTCCAAACAAAGAATTAAAGAAGAGAATTTAACAAAAATGTTGCACTTGCTATTAAAGTGTGTTTACTTATATGTATATCTTTGTATGTTACACTTATAAAGCTTACCTCAATTAGAGCGGTCATCTCAATTCGCTGATCTTCCAAGTTATTTTGCAGATCCATTTTGTCATCTAAGAGCTGAAGTCCATATTGTGCTGCCTTTTGAAGAGCTTCTTCAGCCTCTTCCAGCTTCTGTTGTAACTTCTGAATCTCACTGTCTGTTGGTAATATTGTTTGCACATGTAACTGGAAACTTGATGCAATGCCAATAAAAGATGCCTTTTTGACCTATGCTAATGGTTTGGTTTCTTGGAAATGTAATTAAAATATCGATATGACAATAGAAAGAAAGTTAGATTCTCCATTTAAGGGCTTCTCATGAACCTTTAATATAATCTGTGGTCCTTGTTTATCAAGCAGGATAGTAACAAGTTTATTTATAAATTTACACAAAAAATAAGATATTCCGATATACAAATGTGCTTTCCTGAAATAAAATTCATGCTTTGCCACTCAGAATACAAACCATTATAATTACTTGATTTTGAATGGTAAACGTGTCATAAGTTTAATCATCTTAAAAAATATTTATTTAAATAAGTTGGTGCTTTATGTACAAATCATCTTTTTCTGAAGCCATTCCTTGAATTTTTGGGTGGTTGTTGTTATGCTGGAAGGAAGAAGTGTTCATCTCCATCTTGCTAACAGAGGGCTTCAGGCCAAAACTGAGATGCAATATTCCACTACAGCCACAAGTCCTAGCTGCTAACAGCCACAGAAACCAATGCTGCTGGAATGGTGTCTTTTGGGTAATATGTGGTCTTATTTTGGGGCGAAACATTTCTTTTAGAATTATGAAAAAACATACATATACACTCGCACACATTTTTTTCCCTCAACAGTGAAACTGTGTTATTAATTTTACAGTAAGATATCGAGATATGTTTTTAATTATTCTTCCGTAATATAAATCACTTGCAGACCTGCATCATGGGTTTTATTCCCCAGTTTCTGCCGAATATCTTCTCTCTGGCATATAAAACGTTTTCAATCAGTAATCACCTTAAACCGAGTTAGCACAACTTAGTCCAACGCTATGTTTACTATAGGTAGCAAATGTTACAGAATTAATGTTAAAAATAAATGTAACCATTTACATAAATGTTGGTACTAGCTAGTGTTAGCTAATCCAAGAGAGTGAATCCAGAAAACGTTCATAAAATGTTCATAGTTTAAGACAAACAAAAAGCCCACATTATATTGCCTATTTAAATAGAAGATATTTAATTGTATGTAACAGCAAAATCCAAGCTTAATCAATGGGAATAACAGTAAAATACTTATAGTTACCCATAATCTGACGCTCAAATTCAAATCTTTTTGAACTATTCATCTTAGACCTTAAGCGTTTAACATTCAACTAAAAGATGTATTACCGCCACCTAATGGACTGGAGTGCGTGTTCCAAATCCCATTTAATGATCTGACAAAAAAATATCACAAATGCAAAATTAATAAGTATTTAGTACAAAAAATATCCTTAGAAAACTAAATTTAATTCAACTAAAATATTAATATGTTAATATATCAATGTTGAATCATGCACGCATTCGGTAATATTTAATTTTTTCTTTTTTCATAAAATATATTTCAGTGATAAGCACTGTTCTGTGGTAGATCGGTTATACATTCATAATTTACTGAATTCACTTAAAAGCTAAATAAAATCGCTTTTATTACAAAAGGACGAGTTGTAATAAAATACCCGGTGCTGTAGATAATCGCATGTTTCAAGTAAAATATAGCTTCTTAGAACGCGTCATTTTTTTTTCTCCAGAACAATAGATGGCGGTAATGTATTTATTCCACTTGGTGCGCATGCATAATTCCAATACAAAGAAGATTAATTCAGACTGCGATAGTTAATTAGGATACGAAAGTGTTGTTGTTTTGTCTGATTGTTTGTTTGTGTGTTTTTCACAGGATATACAGTAGAATATTGACATAGAAAATTACATTACAGTTACATTACTGTGAAGTATGGGTTGGGACTCCATCCAGGGTGTAAACTGCCTTGATGCCCGATGACGCCTGAGATAGGCACAGGCTCCCCGTGACCCGAGTAGTTCTGATAAGCGGTAGAAAATGAATGAATGAATACTACAAGTGCAGGAGATCATATTAAACGAGAATGATATTAAAATGATGGGGGACGGTTATTAAAATTATTAGCATTGGTCTTGTGATAAATTTTGTGATAACTTTATATTTCACCACAATTATCATAAGACCTGTATAGTAACAAGAAAAACAAAATAAAAAGATTATTTGATGTAGAAATTATTAACATATTTTTCTGCCATCACAAAATTCAATGTTGAAAAACAGAACAATTCAATCCTGGTTTTACATGTGGTTTAGATTTTAAATTATAAATATGTTATCTGTGATCTGCTAAATATGTCAGATAATAATAATAAAAAGAAGAAGAATACCTTATAAAGTTGAAATGAGAGAGAGGTCAGTAATAACTTACCTAACTGCAGCTATTACTTAAGTGTAGACTGTATATGTTTGCGAGAACCATATTTATTCACAGTCCTCAATTTTTGCACAATGTACTGTACAATATACAGTAAGGAATGCACAATGCGCTATATTGTGACCAGTAGTGCACTTCTTTTATGCGTCTTTTGTCTTGCACTGTTTGTGTTTTGTGTATCTCTGCTTATCTCTATGTAGCGCCATGGTCCTGGAAAAACGTGTCATTTCACTATGTACTGTGTCAGCTTTATATCATTGAAATTACAATAAAAGCATCTTGATTTGACTTGACTTGATTTCAGTGTCATGTCTGAGGTAAACCAAATAAATGCAGATGGGTTGTTTGGATGAAAAGAAATCTGAGAGATTAAAGTGATTTACAAAAATTCCTAATTATTTATTAGATAAAGTAACATTTATTGGAGGGTACTTGCCTTAACAAATTAGGAGCCTTGTTGAAATCAACTTTCACAGTTTACATTTATATTTATGTCATTTGGCAGACCACCTTATCCAGAGCGACAAACAAAAGTGCTTTGAAGATGAATACATTAACACTGGTTCACTAGGTGACAGACTTAGGATACCCTCAACCTAAAAGTTGACAGTTAACAGTTATCTTTTTTTAAACATGAACATAACAAACAAAGGAAAACATGCTAGTTCAAGTGTTTCAGGAACACAGAAAAAAAAATTCTCAATGAAGCCCATATTGTTTTTGGAGCACCACCTGGACATCCAGCAGTTCAGCGACCGTAACCTGCTGTACCATTCTACATTGGGATGTGACCAGAGCATACTACAGCATCTGACATCGCCTTCGCTAATTTACACACCTCTACAATATTACTCTTAGTAAGCTCTGTCTGACGAAGGCGTATTTTGTTAGTTCCTATGTGGAAGACTACCTTAAAGTACCTATGCTTGCCTAAGACCCTAAGATTACATGCTATGTCTGATGCCTTGGCTCCAAGGATTCACCTAAGCAGTGCTGCTGGAGCCCCTAAAGTCCTAGCTAATTTCACATGCCTTAAGATAGAGTCCCCTGTAACCAAAGCTTTTTCAGGTTTCTCAGCGGGTGCCACCAGCCTCAGGTTTTTGTTGCTTCTGATATGAGGTGAAGTATGCTCTTAGAGAAGGCAACACTGCATTTTTGACAGAAGGAAAAACTTTGAAGTTGACAAGGCATCAAAAAACGAACATATTAGAAGCAATGGCTGCTGAAATGTATAAGCATAAAGCCTGTAGTAGTACTAGTAGTAAAGCCATGTAGTTTAATACAGATTTTCTGTTTGTCTGTCCTTTTGTTCCCAATGCAGCTCTACAGAGAATTCCACAGTATAACATATCAAAACCTGCCATTTACATTCTGTGCAGGTCTAGAAAAAATATACACAGCTGCTGAAACTCTACAAAAATAAGGTAAACTGGGAATTATGGTGAGAAGCTAGAAGAGGTTTTGATGGTGTATGAAGAACAGGTAAATATTTATTAGTGCATTAAGTTTTATGTAACTTAATCTTAATGTCCTCTTGCAGACACAAATACTGCACATTGCATAGGTATCTCAGCATACAATGTTCAAATTTACTAATTATTATGTAATTTATTAGTGCATTAAGTTTCATAATAATTAGTAAATAAGAACATTGTATGCTGAGATACCTATGCAATGTGCAGTATTCGTGTCTGCAAGAGGACAAGAATGACATTACTGTAGCTTGAACAGCAGTCCTGGCAGGCCTTCCACTTAAAGCAAGACTCCTTTACAGATCTTCAAAACTTGCAAGGTATTTTTAATTTTCTTTTTACATATATATAAGTGCCTGAGAAAGGCACAGGCTCCCCATGACCCGAGAAGTTCAGATAAGCGGTAGAAAATGAATGAATGAATGAATGAATGAATGAATGAATATATATAAGTTCAATTACCAACTAGATTTGTAAAGTTCGTCATGACAAACTTTGAGGTTGGCTTTGACGGTGTAAGTGTTCGCAAAGGCCTGTGCATTTTGGAGGCGAGTGGAAAGAAAGATTGTGAAAGCTACTGGACCGCTAGGGTGCCAATACTTTTGGAGGTGAGCGGACATGAGCATGTGACGTGATCCGAATACCCGTGAGGAAGTTCCCCTCATTGGGCTGAGCGTTTTGAAATGTCACATGTACATGTTGAGCAAATTTTTGATTTCGCTTGTTTTTGGACCGGGGCTACACATGACGTTACGTGGTGTCGAGTGACGTCACCTGAATACCCGGTGGGGTGCCAATACTTTTGGCAAAAAGTGGCTACTGAGGATTTGGACATTTCATGTCAATACTGCAGTCATTATGGGATTCTACTTATTATACTGCATAGAACAGTACATGCAATTCTTAATGTTGGATGTATTGTGTGTGTGAGAGCTTAGAGGACTTTTCAGAATTCCCTATTCAAGTCTATGGGATGTTCGATCGTCGACTATGGGAAAACCGAAAATTCAGTCGGAACGCCGGAATAAAAATTTCGTCCAAAGTAAGGTCCTAAAGATCCTGTCCAAGTTCGGTGTAAATCGCTCGAAAACTTGCCGAGTTATGAAACTTAAAAGTTTATAATGAGTGTCTATGGGAAAAAAGGCCACTTTGAGCTTCCGTACCAGGAATGCCGGAATTCCGATCGCTTAGAAAAATAGAAGCAACAAACTTCAGACCAGGGTCTACGACATATCCAAATTTGGTGCATGTGGCTCGAATGCCCTAGGCCGCATTTCTTCAATAAATTTTTGTCTAAGAAGATGAATAATAACTAGATTTGTAAAGTTCGTCGCGACAAACTTTGATGTTGGCTTTGACGGTGCATGTATTCGCAAAGGCCGGTGCATTTTGGAGGTGGGTGGACAGAAAGATTGTGAAAGCTACTGGACCTCTAGGGTGCCAATACTTTTGGAGGTGAGCAGACATGAGCATGTGTCGTGACCATAATACCCATGGGGCAGTTCCCTTCATTGTGCTGAGTGTTTTGATATGTCACATGTCCATGTTGTGCAAATTTTTAATTTTCATGTGACATCACGTGACGTCACGTGACGTGACCATAATACCCGTGGGGCAGTTCCCCTCATTGTGCTGAGTGTTTTGATATGTCACATGTCCATGTTGTACAAATTTTTAATTTTCATGTGATTGGTCACGTCAAGTGACCTCACGTGACGTGACCAGAATACCTGTGGGGCAGTTCCCCTCATTGTGCTGAGTGTTTTGATATGTCACATGTCCATGTTGTGCAAATTTTTAATTTTCACATGACCTCACGTGACCTCACGTGAAGTCACGTGACGTGGCCAGAATGCCCGTGGGGCAGTTCCCCTCAATGTACTGAGTGTTTTGATATGTCACATGTCCATGTTGTGCAAATTTTTGATTTCGCTTGTTTTGGGGGCAGAGCTACACGTGACGTCACGTGTCGTGACCAGAATACCTTGAGGCAGTTCCCCTCATTGTGCTGAGTGTTTTGATATGTCACATGTCCATGTTGTGCAAATTTTTGATTTTGCTTATTTTGGGGGCGGAGCTACACGTGACGTCACATGACCAGAATACCCATGGGGCAGTTCCCCTCATTGTGCTGAGTGTTTTGATATGTCACATGTCCATGTTGTGCAAATTTTTAATTTTCACGTGATGTCACGTAACGTCACGTGACGTGACCAGAGTACCCGTGGGGCAGTTCCCCTCAATGTGCTGAGTGTTTTGATATATCACATGTCCATGTTGTGCAAATTTTTGAATTCACTTGTTTTGGGGGCGGGGCTACACATGACGTCACGTGGTGTCGAGTGATGTCACCAGAATATCCGGTGGGGTGCCAATACTTTTGGCAAAAAGTGGCTACTGAGGGTTTGGACATTTCATGTCAATACTGCAGTCATTATAGGATTCTACTTATTATTATACTGCGTGGATCACAGAGAGAGAAGCTGTGCCTGAGCTCTGTGCACGCTGTGTGTGTGAGAGCTTAGAAGAATTTTCGGAATTCCCCATTCAAGTCTATGGGATGTTCGATCGTCGACTATGGGAAAACCGAAAATTCCATCGGAAGTCCGAAATAAAAACTTCGTCCGGAGTAAGGTCCTAAAGAACCTGTCCGAGTTCCGTGTAAAACGCTCGAAAACTTGCCGAGTTATAAACCTCAAAAGTTTATAATGGAAGTCTTTGGGGAAAAAGGCCACTTTGAGCTTCCGTACCGGGAATGCCGGAATTCTGATCGCTTAGAAAAATAGAAGCAACAAACTTCAGACCAGGGTCTACGACATATCCGAATTTGGTGCATGTGGCTCGAAAGCCCTAGGGCCGCATTTTTTTAAATAAATTTTTGTCTAATAATAATAATAATAATAATAATAATAATAATAATAATAATAATAATAAGCTTATAACGGAAATCAGAATGTTGGCTTCTACAAAGCCAACATAACTAGATTTGTAAAGGTCGTCGCGACAAACTTTGATGTTGGCTTTGACGGTGCAAGAATTCGCAAATGCCAGTGCATTTTGGAGGCGAGTGGACAGAAAGATTGTGAAAGCTACTGGACCTCTAGGGTGCCAATACTTTTGGAGGTGAGCTTACATGAGCATGGGACGTGATCCGAATACCTGTGAGGTATTTCCCCTCATTGTGCTGAGTGTTTTGATATATCAAATGTCCATGTTGTGCAAATTTTTAATTTTCATGTGACGTCACGTGACGTGACCAGTATACCTGTGGGGCAGTTCCCCTCATTGTGCTGAGTGTTTTGATATGTCACATGTCCATGTTGAGCAAATTTTTGATTTCACTTGTTTTGAGGGCGGGGCTACACGTGACATCACGTGACGTGACCAGAATACCCGTGGGGCAGTTCCCCTCAATGTGCTGAGTGTTTTGATATGTCACATGTCCAAGTTGTGCAAATTTTTTATTTCACTTGTTCTTGGGGCGGGGCTACACGTGATGTCACATGACATGGTTAGAATACCCGTGGGGCAGTTCCCCTCATTGTGCTGAGTGTTTTGATATGTCACATGTCCATGTTGTGCAAATTTTTGATTTCGCATGTTTTGGGGGCGGGGCTACACGTGACGTCACGTGACGTGACGAGAATACCCGTGGGGCAGTTCCCCTCATTGTGCTGAGTGTTTTGATATGTCACATGTCCATGTTGTGCAAATTTTTACTTTTGCTTGTTTTGGGGGCGGGGCTACATTTGCGAAATGTCATGTGACATGACATTTCGCCTGTTTTGGGGGCGGGGCTACATTTGACGTCACGTGGTGTCGAGTGACGTCACCAGAATACCCGGTGGGGTGCCAATACTTTTGGCAAAAAGTGGCTACTGAGGGTTTGGACATTTCATGTCAATACTGCAGTCATTATGGGATTCTACTTATTATACTGCATAGAACAGTACATGCAATTCTTTATGTTGGATGTATTGCATGTGTGAGAGCTTAGAGGACTTTTCAGGATTCCCTATTCAAGTCTATGGGATGTTCGATCGTCGACTACAGGAAAACCGAAAATTCGAAAATCCGAGTTCGGTGTAAATCGCTCGAAGACTTGCCGAATTACAAACCTCAGAAGTTTATAATGTAAGTCTATGGGAAAAAAGGCCACTTTGAGCTTCCGAACCGCGAATGCTGGAATTCCGATCGCTTAGAAAAATAGAAGCAACAAACTTCAGACCAGGGTCTACGACATATCCGAATTTGGTGCATGTGGCTCGAACGCCCTAGGCCGCATTTTTTTAAATACATTTTTGTCTAAGAATAATAATAACTAGATTTGTAAAGTTCGTCGCAACAAACTTTGATGTTGGCTTTGACGGTGCAAGAATTCGCAAAGGCCGGTGCATTTTGGAGGCAAGTGGACAGAAGGATTGTGAAAGCTACTGGACCGCTAGAGTGACAATACTTTTGGAGGTGAGCAGACATGAGCATGTGCCGTGATCCGAATACCCGTGAGGTATTTCCCCTCATTGTGCTGAATGTTTTGATATGTCACATGTCCATGTTGTGCAAATTTTTGATTTCGCTTGTTTTGGGGGCAGGGCTACACGTGACGTCATGTGACGTGACCAGAATACCCATGGGGCAGTTCCCCTCATTGTGCTGAGTGTTTTGATATGTGACATGTGTATGTTGTGCAAATTTTTGATTTCGCTTGTTTTGGGGGCGGGGCTACACGTGACATCACGTGACGTCACGTGACGTGACCATAATACCCGTGGGGCAGTTCCCCTCATTGTGCTGAGTGTTTTGATATGTCACATGTCCATGTTGTGCAAATTTTTTATTTTCACGTGACCTCACGTGATGTCACGTGACCTCACGTGACGTGACCAGAATACCTGTGGGGCAGTTCCCCTCATTGTGCTGAGTGTTTTGATATGTCACATGTCCATATTGTGCAAATTTTTCATTTTCACTTGACCTCACGTGACCTCACGTGACCTCATGTGACATGACCAGAATACCCGTGGGGCAGTTCCCCTCAATGTGCTGAGTGTTTTGATATGTCACATGTCCATGTTGTGCAAATTTTTGATTTCGCTTGTTTTGGGGGCGTGGCTACACGTGACGTCACGTGACGTGACCAAAACACCTGTGGGGCAGTTCCCCTCATTGTGCTGAGTGTTTTGATATATGACATGTCTGTGTTGTGCTAACACAAAAGTGACTACTAAGCGTTTTGACATTTCATGTCAAAACTGCAGTCATTATGATATTCTATTTATTATACTGCATAGAACAGTTTTTTGTGGGCGGGGCTACACATGATGTCACGTGAATAAAAGGTGGTGTGCCAATACTTTTGGACAAAAGTGTATTGACTGGGGGCCAATACTTGTGGAATCATTGGATTGATAGTGTGGAGTTGATAGTTACATGTATTGAGAGTGTGCTTTATATATACAGAGAGAATAAAAGAGTTTTAATAATTCCCCATTCAAGTCTATGGGGAAAAAAAAATCCTTTGAGCTTCCGTACCGGGAATTCTGGAATTCTGATCGCTTATAAAAATCATAGCACACCTCTCTTCAATGAGCCAAAAGCTGCGGGACAAGTTACGCGCCGAAAAAGAATAACTAGAACGGTACATTTCCTAAAGAAAATGTGAATGTGCTTGCACGTGGCAAGTTCCCCTCATCGTGCTGAGTGTTTTGATATGTCACATGGCCATGTTGTGCTAAATTTTTTTATTTCGCTAATTTTGGGGGCGGGGCTACACGTGACTTCAGTTTCCCTCATCGTGCTGAGTGTTTTATGTTGTGTAACTGAGATATGGCTTCTTTATATTGCAATATGGTTCGTAAGGTGCACTACATGGTTGCTAGGGTATGGCTGCACAGTTACTATGGTTGTATTTGCAGACTAGTTTCTCACCTGCAACAAAAGAGCACACCTGAAAATCCATTTATCTTTTCCTGAAACAAGCGCCATGAAGATCTTGAACTAAAGCATCAATCAGAGATTTTACTGGGAAAAAATATAATCACATTACAATAAGGATCATTAGTTCAAATGTAATGTATTAACTAACATTTACTAACCATGAGCAATAAATTATTGTATGTAGTAATCTTTGTTAAAATAAAGTTTATTCTTTGTTCATGTTAGTTCACAGTATATTAAGTAATGTTGAGTATATTAAGTAATGCAGCAATCCACTTCCGTCCTTTGTTTTCGGCTCTCACTTGTCCTAGGAGGCTTAAAAAACTACACTGAGCCGTCAGATTTGTAGTCCAGGGCCTAACGAATCACACGAAAATCATTAAAATAGGGGGAGATCCCACAATATATATATATATATGAAATGAAACTGAAGATCACTGTGAAATATAGCAACAAGCTTTAAAGACCTTTACACAGATTCACTGGTGTCTGCTGCCCCCTTTTGGATGTTAGCAAATCTACAGAGAGATTCCCCATTCAAGTCTATGGGGGGAAAAAACACCCCTTTGAGTTTCCATACTGGGAATTCTGGAATTCTGATCGCTTATAAAAACTATAGCACACCTCTCTTCAATGAGCCGGTCGATTTGACACCTCATTTATGGGTCTACGACAAAAGCTGCGGGACAAGTTACGCGCCGAAAAAGTGTCCGTAATAATAATAATAATAATAATAATAATAATAATAATAATAATAATAAGTATGCAAGAGAATAAGAATGTGCTTTGCAAGCACATTAACTAGAACGGTACATTTTCTAAAGAAAAAGAAAATGTGAATGCGCTTGCACGTGGCAAGTTCCCCTCATCGTGCTGAGTGTTTTGATATGTCACATGTCCATGCTGTGCTAAATTTTTTTATTTCGCTAATTTTGGGGGTGGGGCTACACGTGACGTCAGTTCCCCTCATCGTGCTGAGTGTGGAATGGGGCTTTTTTGGCCACTTTTTCGTCCGCTGTGCGATTTATATCATATTTATACTTTATAAAGATGCACACACATATATATATATATATATATATATATATATATATATATATATATATATATATATATATATATATATATATATATATATATGTGCATCTTTATAAAGTATAAATATGATATAAATAATATAAATATATAAATATAAAAAATATAAATAAATAAACCACCAATTCACTATCTTAACAAATTAGGATATTTCATAAGACCAATAAAATAAAAAGATTTTAGTCAACTGTTGGCCTTCTGAAAAGTATGTTCATTTACTGTATATGTACTCAGTACTTGGTAGGGGATCCTTTTGCTTTAATTACTGCCTCAATTCGGCATGGCATGGAGGTGATCAGTCTGTGGCACTGCTGAGGTGGTATGGAAGCCCAAGTTTCTTTGACAGTGGCCTTTAGCTCATCTGCATTCTTTGGTCTCTTGTTTCCCACTTTCCTCTTGACAATACCCCATAGTTTTCAAAAAACAAAGTGAACCAACACCAGCAGATCATCACAGACTGTGGAGACTTAACACTGGACTTCAAGTAACTTGAGCTTCTCCACCCTTCCTCCAGACTCTAGGACCTTGATTTCCAAATGAAATACAAAACTTGCTCTCATCTGAAAAGAGTTTGGACCACTGGGCAACAGTCCAGTTCTTCTTCTTAGCCCAGCTAAGTTCCAAAGTGGCTTAACAAGAGGAATATGACAACTGTAGCCAAATTCCTTGACACGTCTGAGTGTGTTGGCTTGATGCTTTGAACCCAGCCTCAGCCCAATTCTTGTAAAGTTCAGCCAAATTCTTGAATCGATTTTGCTTGAAAGCCTCTCAAGGCTGCAGCTCTCTCGGTTGGTTGTGCATCTTTTCCACACTTTTTTCGTCCACTCAACTTTTGGTAACATGCTTGGATACAGCATGCTCTGAACAGCCTGCTTTTTTCAATGATTGTTTGTGGCTTGCCCTCCTTGTGAAGGGTGTCAATGATTGTCTAATGGACAACTGTAAGATCAGCAGTCTCCCCCATGATTGTGTAGCCTAGTGAATCAAATTGGGAGACCATTTTGATGGCTCAGGTGTTTAAAGTTGATTAGCTGATTAGCATGTCACCATATTCTTTTTTTTAAAGATTGAATTGGTGGGTTTTTGTTAAATGTGAGCCAAAATCATTACAATTAAAAGTACCAAAGACTTAAACTACTTCAGTCTGTGTGTACTGAAATTATATAATACACGAGTTTCACTATGTGAGATGAATTACTGAAATAAATAAACTTTTCCATGACATTTTAATTAATTGAGATGCACCTGTATATGCTTCAAAGTTTTGTCCCCTAGTGAAGCAGGAGATTTGATTTTCTACAGATTACAGATTATTCACAGCATAACTAAGTTCTTTAGCGCTTAATAATCAGGTATTCAAGGTCAGCCGAGCAATGGGAACCAATAGAGATAGAGACAATTCTTACTAGTATCACATTCCTATAATTTTTACCAGTAAAACCAGTAAAAATTATGCTTGTGTTATGTATAATTCAATTCATATTCATAATTTAAAATGTATAACTTTTAATTACATTTCAGCCTTCAAGAACAATTTAAAGTGAATGGGGGTAACCCATTTAGAAAAAATGTTAGCAGTAAAATTCAATGTTATATCCACTACTTATAATCATAAGCATGAATAATTATTATATCCACTAATTTCCATTCTTACTGGAAAAAAATAATTTTGAAATGAAGAAGTTAAATTTATCTTATTAAAATATAATTGTCTCATTTGGAAATCAAATTTCTGACATCAATAAAGTCATGATTAAAAGCTCAAATTGCTTGCTAAACATAGATAGCCCCAAACGTTGTACTGTAGCATCACACTGTGTTTGTGGGTAAACTTTTTTTTTCTACAACCTGAATTCTGGAAATGTGAGCCAATATTATATTCACAATAGAACAAAGATAACATAACAAGTGTTTAAACAGAGAAATTTAAAATTTGTATCCACTAAATGAGCTCAGATCAAATTTGATGCCTGCTATAGGTCTTAAAAAAGTTGGCACTAGCGATAAATGACTGAAAAATTAAGAAATTGTGAAAAGATTCAGCTCGGATACTAGCAATTAATTACTGTAACTTCATTGATTTCAGGTATGCAACATGATTAGTTTTAATAGTATGTCTTAGAGAGTCTCTCAGAAGTAAAGATTGCCAGTTTTTCTAATCTGTCTACAGTGCATAAAATCATCAAAAGATTCAGAGAAACTGAATCTTTTGATGACATTACTAAATGGGCCCAGGAATACTTCCAGAAACCACTGTCGGTAAACACAATCCGCTGTGCCATCTGCAGATGCCAACTAAAGCTCTATCAGGCGAAAAGGAAGCCATATGTGAACGTGGTTCAGAAGCATCATAGTGTCCTGTGGGCCAAGGCTCATTTATAATGGATTGCTTCAAAGTCGAAAAGTGTTCTATGCTGTGTCCTTTGGGCTAAAGATGAGAGCAACCTTCCAGTGATGTGGTAGCTCAGTGGTTAAGGTGTTCAACTACTGATCGGAAGGTCATTGGTTTGAATCCCAGGTCCACCAAGTTGCCACTGCAAGGCCCTTTACCCTCAATTGCTCAGGTGTATAAACTGAAATGAAAATGTACGTCACTCTGGAAAAGAGTGTCTGTGCTAAATGCTGTAAATCTAAACTTTATCAGCGTTCAGTAAAGGCAGCATATATGATGGTATGGGGATGCATGAGTGCTTACAGTATGGGAAGCTTGCATGTTTTGGAACTCACTGTGATAGATATATAAAGGTTTTAGAGCAACATATGCTCCCCTTCAGACAACAACTATATCAGATAAGGCCTTGTGTCTTTCAGCAGGACAATGCAAAACCACATACTGCAGCTATTACCACAGCATGGCTTCATTGTAGAAGAATCCGGGTACTGAATTGGCCTGCCTGCAGTACAGATCTTTTACCTATAGAGAAAATTTGGCACATCGTTAAACAAAAAAATATATTAAAGATGACCATGAACTCTTCAGCAACTGTTGACCTATATCAGGCAGGAGCAAATTCCAACACCAAAGCTCCAGAAACTCATAAGCCTGATGCACAGATGTCTATATATTGTTTTGCAAAGCAGAGTAGATTCTGAACCAGTAAACATGACCTTGTCCCAACTATTTTGAAACATGTAGCAGGCATTTCCTGGATAAAAGTGAAAACATTAAATGTTTGAACATTTGTTATCTATGTTCTATTGTGGATAAAATATTGGCTAATGTGATTTGAAAGTCTTTTAATTTTCATTTTATTCAAATTTAATAACATCCTATCATTTCCAAAATTCAGGTTGTAGGATGTACTATTGCATCAGTCATTTCAGTAAGTCTCTCAACACATTTGGCTCTGCCTTTGTTGGTCATTTCTGTTCCATTAAAATGATTGGAGACCCACTTACAATCCCCCACTCAAATGCGTCACTCAAAATTTCAAGATCAAAACCTGCCACATCAGAGAAAATGCTATGTCACAGTTACTATGTTTATATGAAATATATTCTATAGATATAGACCAGGGGTGATTCTAGGGTCAGAGCTTTAGGGGTGCTGAGCACCCAATGAGCCCCACTGCCACCACCCACCCTCTTTATACACAAAACAAAAAAAAATATATGTGTATTGAAAAATAACTTTATCATTTTAACATTGATTCAACTAACTCCAAAATACAGATTTTTTTCTTTTCTTTTTTTAGCTTGCTTAACACTTTTCAGAAGAACAAAAAACAAAACAAAACAAAAAAACAAGACAGAGGTCATTATGGACTGTCCCTAGTCTCTCACCTGAATCTGTCTTTTTTCTTTTAAAGAACTGTCGTATGTCCATTGCTCACTGGCAGGCCACACACACACACACACACACACACACACACACACACACACACACACACACACACACACACTATGGACGAGTCACCCAGGCCCTGTGCTACTCCAAAAAAAATAGTCCGTAAAATAAACACTTATTATAGGTGTACCATGGTGATTCTGGATACTGGATACTGACTCCAGTACTCACTGATATAGTTTCGGAATCGGAACAACTCTAGGGAAAAGGAAAGAAGGATGAAACACAGCTTTGGGGCAACTTAGTTGATTCACAACACTACATAATGGGTTCTCATGGGTTCTGCGTGTGTTTGGCGCTGGATGACGGTCATGCTGAGCGGTGCAGGTACAGAGTAGAAGTAGAAGAAGACAAGAGGATGACACCATTTGCTAAGGGGATGTTTTCATTTTCATCCTTAACACATACATTTTAAACCACAAACTACAGAGTATGTTTTGGACCTTATTTAACCTTGTAAAAGACGAACAAAAATTTCTTACTCCAAGTTTTAGGGGTGCTGAGCTCCTTTTTAGGGGTGCTTAAGCACTAAAAAGGGGCTAACCTCGCCATGATATATAACACTGACAAGCTGCTAAACTGCAAAAAAAAAAAAAAAATCTAATTCTACAAATTAACAGCTGAGTGAAATTTGTGAGATGGCATTAAACCTTTTATTACAGAGCTTCAGATAATCAAGCCATTCTCCATTTTTGTTTCAAGGCTAAAATTTCATACTAGGCACCACAAAAACCTTACAATTCTTACAAAGTCTTACAATTTAAACAAAGTCTCCTAATCAATTTGGGAACGTTACCTTGAAATTTTGGCAAATGTGTAGGGACCAATAATTTCATAATTTGTTGTTTAAGACAATGGGACATTAAATAATAAATGTATATACACATTATAGGTGGAAAAGAAAGAGTTAAAGGACGCTAGGTGTCACCATTTTCGAACGAACTTTTCACCGCCGCCACCAGCGTATTATAGGCATATGTTCCGCGTCAGCGTGTCTGTGTAAACAGTGGCATAATTTCTGACTAATCTGCCTTCTGCGTGTAATCAGATAGATAGATCTAGATACAATTCCAGCGGAGTCTCGGAGGACTGAGGCATACCTGGAGACCACGTCGCATCCCTGGGTCAAATTTGCAGTTATAAGAACATTTTCCTTCCTAGCCTTATTAACCTCGTTCATATCGTGACACTACAAACATCTAACACAGTATATATCAGTTATGCTTTAACATTTTAGAAACTATATATATATATATATATATATATATAACAAAAACCTGCCACGCAACACGTGGCCGAACACATATCTATTCATATCATATTTCAAATCATATTTATAAGTCAAAATAAAACCGTTCTAACAAGCAAGAAGCTGAGATTCCTAATCTGACTACTAGTTGAAATTAGCTACTAATACAAAAAGGAAAATTTTTTTTTTTTAACGTTTAAAATTGTTGCCTGTGCTTATGATGGATAACGATGCGCCCTATTTGCAGTAAGATTCGCTTCGTCGTGCACGAGCAGGATATAGTTGGCCCGGTTTCAGTGAGACATTTGGACATGCCCACCCCTCAGTGTATGCACTGATTGGCTGAGGGGGGCTTGTGTGTTGCTAGTGAACACTGAGTGTGCCTGTAGTGAACTGCAGCTTCTGTCTCGTTCGGAACTAACAAGCCTCCACAAACTGGATATTTTTTCCACATAGGCCGAATCAGCTTTGAAAATATTGATGCCATTAGGTTAAATACGGATTTTCACCAGTGACATATACTTTACATTCTTTTTTCTCAAGAATTTGCGGCAAGAAATCTGCCCGTGGCTTACAGCTGATTCGCCAGGAGCTGTCTCGTCTGGGAGTATTGGAGTACCGTGAATCTTATGGTTATTACACGATCATCGTCATTACCAATATTAGTCATCGCTGCTCCTGTTTCTGATCGATTTTTTCGTCGGATTACTATTGATCTGGATTATTTATCGGTTCACTGGATTTGTTCTTCCACATAGGCCAATAATAGATTGGAGAGGAGATGCATGTTATTTTTTACATTGGGTTCTCTGGGCATAACAGCTAGTTAGAAAACCAATTAATAAAAAAATAAAAACGTGGTGATGCGTTCGAAACGGAGCTTTAAAATAATTCATGCATCGCTCATAGCTTAATTTGTAGACCTTGATATCCGTGGCGACTGTTTTCCGCTTTGTCTTAAAATGGTAGGCTCACGGTAGCTTTCTGTGATAAGATATTGTATATGATATGCGCGAATGCTGTGGGAATAATTGTATGACTTTTGTTTATGCAGTCCTATTCTCGTTCTAAGTATATGAGCATTTCTTGCAGTGCTCAAATATCTATATTTTGGATGACGTGAAAAATGGCCAGAAAAAAAATGCGATGGAGTGATTGGATGTTGTCCCTCAGTCTCAGCCATTTCGATGAAATCAGATTTTCTAAGGCCGTGTTTACGACATCGTTTTTATCTATACAGCTTTCCCTAGGGATGTCCATCGGGCAGTTCCAGGCTATAGCATAATCGACTAATAAGTGAGAAAAGAAGGACATCAACAGGTTTTCATCGCTTTAAAGACATGTATTTCTTTCAAGTGATTCTGTGCATTGTGGCGTGTTGGAGAGGCGCCGAGGCCGTTTTCAATCTGAAATACACAGTAGAGGAAGAATTGCGAGCGGGAACGAAAATCGCCAATGTCACGGCGGATGCGAAAGTGGCTGGATTCGTACTTGGGAATAGGCAACCTTTTTTACGAGTAATCTCCAATTCCGAACCGCGATGGGTAAACCTAAGCCCGGCAGGACTGCTCCTCACTAAGCAGAAAATTGATCGCGACGCTGTTTGCCGCCAGACGCCGAAGTGCATAATTTCTCTGGAGGTAATGTCCAACTTAATGGAAATATGCGTGATTAAAATCGAGATCCTGGACGTGAACGATAACGCCCCCCGATTCCCCACAAGCCATATCGACATCGAGATCTCAGAAAACGCCGCTCCAGGCACGCGGTTTCCCCTAGAGGGTGCAAGCGATCCGGACTCGGGAAGCAATGGCGTTCAGACTTACACCATCACCCCCAACGATATTTTCGGCCTGGAGATCAAGACCAGGGGAGACGGATCTAAAATAGCCGAGCTCATAGTAGAAAAGACTCTAGACAGGGAGACGCAGTCTCATTATAAGTTTGAAATCACAGCTGAAGACGGAGGGGAACCACCAAAAACTGGGAATGTACAACTTAACATCAAAGTAATTGACTCCAATGATAATAATCCTGTGTTTGATGAGCCTGTTTACACTGTTAATGTGATGGAGAATTCTCCTCTAAATACATTAGTAATAGACTTGAATGCTACTGATCCAGATGAAGGATCAAACGGTGAGGTCGTATACTCATTTATTAATTTTGTGTCCAACCTGACTAAACAAATTTTCAAAATTGATCCCAAAACTGGTGTCATAAGTGTTAATGGAATTTTAGACCACGAAGAAATGCATGTACATGAAATAGATGTGCAAGCCAAAGATCTAGGTCCAAATTCCATTCCAGCTCACTGCAAAGTGATTGTTAATGTAATAGATGTCAATGACAATGCACCAGAAATTAAGCTTTTGTCTGAAAACAGTGAGATGGTAGAGGTCAGTGAGAATGCACCTCTTGGATATGTCATTGCACTGGTTAGAGTTTCAGACAGTGATTCGGGTGCAAACGGCAAAGTGCAGTGTAGACTGCAGGGCAACGTGCCTTTCAGACTCAATGAGTTTGAGAGCTTCTCCACGCTACTTGTTGATGGCCGACTAGACAGGGAGCAGAGAGACATGTACAATCTTACAATCTTGGCTGAGGATAGTGGTTATCCCCCCCTGAGAAGTTCAAAATCTTTTGCAGTTAAAGTAACAGATGAAAATGACAACCCTCCTTATTTCACAAAGCCACATTACCAAGCAATGGTGTTGGAAAACAATGTACCAGGTGCGTTCCTACTTGCAGTGTCTGCTAGGGATCCTGACATGGGAATGAATGGCACAGTGTCTTATGAAATCATTAAGTCAGACGTTCGGGGAATGTCAGTGGAGTCATATGTTACAGTAAATTCAAATGGTGAAATTTATGGGGTCAGGGCTTTTAATCATGAAGACACAAGGACATTCGAATTTAAGGTCTCTGCCAAAGATGGGGGAGATCCCTCCTTAACAAGTAATGCTACTGTGCGCATTGTTGTTCTGGATGTAAATGACAATACACCTGTGATGACAACCCCATCACTTATTAATGGCACCGCAGAAATTTCAATCCCCAAAAATGCTGGAGCTGGTTATTTGGTTACTCAAATCAAGGCTGATGACTATGATGAGGGTGAAAATGGAAGACTGACCTATTCCATCTCAGAGGGAGACATGGCATACTTTGAAATTGACCAGATTAACGGTGAAGTGCGGACCACTAAAATATTTGGAGAAAACGCCAAACCCTCCTATCAAATCACTGTTGTGGCCCATGACCATGGCCAGACATCTTTATCTGCTTCTGCATACATCATTGTCTACCTTTCTTCAGACCTTAACACACAGGAACAGATTGGACCAGTAAACCTGTCCCTCATCTTCATCATCGCTCTGGGTTCTATTGCTGCAATTTTGTTTGTCACAATGATCTTTGTAGCTGTGAAGTGTAAAAGGGATAACAAGGAAATTCGCACATACAACTGCAGGTATCTTAGCTGTTTTTTAAGCAGCTCATTTTGTTTAACTAACACAATCATGGTACTGAGTAGTTTTCATGGTGAAATGTGCATGAGAAGTGTTGAAGTAGAACGTACTGCATATTTGAGCTTTAATTTAACTTGACACGATCTCCGTTCTGTGGTTTTGTGTGCTTGTGACAAGGCCTTACTGAAAAGGTGGCCAAGCAATATTGCACATCAAAAGGCCCAAGTAAATTTTGCAGCTATATCTTAAAAGTGATTAATTGTTATAGTGGAATAAAACAATGAAGTTTTTATTTCTCAAGCTAAATATAAATTTTAAAAATAAATACTCTTATAAGTGGGATTACAAAAGTCTCACATACTAATTTTACCTGTAAAAGATGCCTATTAAAGTTAGAAAAAAAGATGCTTCATGTTTCATACACAAAAAGATTAAAACCAATTTAAAGAAAACAAGTAGAGTGATAAGGATTAAGTTGTTGTTATCCAGTGATTTAGATAGCCCTCCTTTAATACCCATTAGCATAAATCAATAGATTTTGTATAGAAGTTGATGCCTTTTTTAGTTATCTACTAGAAAATTTGTGATTTCGGGTTGTGAAAATAGCCATGTACTCAACCATGCTGTGTGGGATCGTCTCCATTTATACATATTGCATAATACATATATACAAATCAATTTGCAAAAACAGAATAAAAATATTTTCTCTAAAATAAAGAGTATAAAGCTGTTTTAGATAACATCCATTAGAATAAGTTCTATTAATTTATTTGCATTTTTGATATACTAAATATATAAATTAAATTGCACTTTTTTCTTTTCCTAAAAAAGCTGGATACATCTAATCAAAGGAATTAAAAAATATATATTGTAAAGAAATCTGAACATTTATGAAACTAATAGGCTAGTAAAATAAAATTCAGTTGGGAGAGATGGCTACAACACAAGCCTCACTTATGAGCTCATAGGTTTCTCTCCAACAAAACATGTGCCATTGCCACATTTGTACTGTAATTGCAATTATATTATTGTGCTCGAATTAGGAACAGCCATATAGATATGTGCTGATTTTGTTTTTATTTTAAAAGGCGTAATTGTCAAGTGATATAGTGTTGCTTATTTGCCAGATTCAGTGTTTTTACATTGTGTTCTGCTGTGGTCTAGCATGTTTGTGTTCAGCTGCTTATTTATGGCAAACAAAGGAATGATGGCTCCAATGGTGGCCAGAGATAACTTGACCGTGGCTTTGCCAGTGAGTCTCGGGAATTGCAAGTGAGTCTAGGTCTGGTAGTAGAGTTGACACCTTAACTGTAAGGGCTCAATGTTCATGCTGATGTAAATATAAACTGTTTTGCTAGAACTGTTCAGCATAGGCATTTTTATTTCGTTCTCTCACAGTTGGTATTTTTGTACTCAGAAACAGACTTTCACTGATGTGGTTGGAGTGGCACAAGAGGAAGTGTGACATTGAACATTTACCAAAATGGTTCCCTTTCTTAGTGCATATAAAATAAATAAATAAATGAATAAATAAATAAACAAACAAATTTTGCTCACTTTAAGTGAAGCCTTCATGTCTCATTTCTCACAACCCAGTTTATGATTTTAAGTCATTTATGTCTCTCACTTCAACATATGTAGGCTTATAAATATTGAATATAATTGAAAAATAATGTAACCAAATTAAATACATTTAGGCAGAAAAATTCTAAATTGTCCTCATTAAAGGTGCCCCATTAAGCACGACACTCGGTTGAATTTAGACAGTCACTGTGAAGTCAATAAGTGAAATATTATATTTCATTAAGAAAATATCATTGTTATTCAATGCACACATATTAAGAAGAAGTAGAAGAGGTGATTTGTTTTGATATTGCAGAAGTATGCCTGACCTAATTATATGTCTTTATAATATATTTATTATAGAATCCCATTCTTTTATGCCACATTATTGTCCAAATGATAAAAAAATATCTGCCATGACTGCACATTTTAGCATTGCGATCATATACTTTATGTTTATGTTTGCATTATGATCATAAAATATGGCCCTGCATTTAGAGCACTGCTTTATTGAGTCTGTTCAGTTTTCTTTACTTGCGCAGGGTGGCAGAGTACTCATATGGAAACCAGAAGAAGTCGAGCAAGAAAAAGAAACTGAGCAAGAATGACATTCGCCTGGTGCCACGTGACGTGGAGGAGACAGACAAAATGAATGTGGTGAGCTGCTCTTCCCTCACATCCTCACTCAACTACTTTGACTACCACCAGCAGACACTGCCACTGGGTTGCAGACGCTCTGAGAGCACCTTTCTCAATGTAGAAAGCCAGAACTCAAGAAATTCTGCGCCAAACCATGGCTACCACCACACCTTTACTCGGCAAGGCCCACAGCAGCCTGATCTCATCATCAACGGCATGCCACTGCCAGAGGTGAGAGCCACTCTGAATGTAAGTCTTGGAGTCCTACATGGGATTTTAGTGTGTCTTTTGTTTAAGGATCTGGTCTAGCTCCTACAGGATTTATATCCTATAGTATATGTATTTACACAACATGCTTACAATTTCTGAGATGCAAAATATTTTTTATTGTGGAAGCAAGTCAAAAATTAGACCAAAAAGCAGAAAATTTTCAGTTTCATCTCTTGAGCAGACTGAAATAGGTTTTCTTCAAGAATTGCCCTGCATTTAGCACCATCCATTACTCCTTCATTTCTGATCATTTTCCCAGTACCTGCTGATAAAAAAAACACCTCCACAGCATCATACTGCCACTACCATGCTTCACTGTAGGGATGGTGATGGGGGGTGATGAGAGGTGTTAGGTTTGCACCAGATGGCACAGTCTTTGCTGTGATGTTCTCCAACTCCTCCAGGGTTATTGTTGGTCTTTTGGATGCCTTCTCGAATTGTGCTGCACGATTAATCATATCGCAATCGCGATATCAAGCCTGTGCGATTATATGACGCAAAATGCTGCGATTTTATGAAATAAATAAATGCATGTGTGGACATGACAACCCATTCTCTCTGAAAGCTGTTTGCCTATTTCATACACTACACCGCTATCCGCTAATAAAAAAAAGACCAGTGAGTTTCAGTTTAGGCAGTGGCACATGTGGCGCGTATGGTCATGTCGTGACTTTTGCCGGTGTGCAGCCCAGAACGGGTGAAGATGGATGCCGAGCAGACGGACACTGAACTGGTGGCCAGAAAAAATGCTACCTCTGTTATATGTAGTGGTAATTTCGTCAGACGAGACGAGACGAAATATGTTCGTCAACAATCTTTTTTTTCATGACTAAGACGAGACGATGACAAGACTGCACCACTGTCCAAAAACGCTGACTAAGACTAAATTAACATGCGTTATTGTTGACGAAAAAAGACGAGACGAAAATGTTTTGTATAAAATAAAAACTAGGATAAAATCTCGTCATTTTAGTATACAATTGTCTCTGCTTTTTCATCAGCTGTTACTCCTTTAAAATATTCAGAACGAGTTCACGGCTTCTCGCTGTTGCTCAAGTTACCGGTCTCATACGCCTGTGGCTGCAACATGAAACTGCTGAACAATTGTATTGCTTCCGCTAAAGAAAATAGTGCACTCTGTCTCTATGGTTAGAATCCTGTGTGTCCATTCCAACGCTCTGTTTTTCATGGAAACGGTGTGTCATAGTCTGTTATCAAGAAATAAAATAGTGTGTGCATAGAAAGAAGTCGTTCACACGCCGCTCAATAAATAAATAAATAAATAAGTCCTGAGCGCAATTCCACCATCTAGGCGGCTTTTTGTGTACATGGCAGCTTTTATTGTACATGACAGCTTATGTCCCGATGACCGGTCTTTACATTACGATTAAAAGCAGTATCAATAAAGCAAAAAATGTGATGTGCAGTCAAGTTCGAGTGTATGCACTGTTTAAACGAGTGTTCTCAACTTCTCACTGATACTTTTGTGATTCGTGGAGTTTTGACAAGTTTTATAGCCTTGATATTGTTTCTTATTCAAAAGTGGTGACAGAAGAAACTCAGCACCCCCAACCTGAAACCTCTTCCCACGCCTCTGTCACAATCACATCATAATCAAAATTAATAATTAGGCTTAAAAGCAAATGTATATGTAAGGGAAATATCACCAATAATGCTGTGTGCAATACCATGTATAACTTGTTGGTAATTTACTTATATTAAAATATATATATATATATATACATATATATATATATATATATATATATATATATATATATATATATATATATATATATATATATATATATATATATATACACACTGTACAACTACAGTTCTGATCTTAGGCTTTTCATTAATCAGCATTAATATGTTATTATATATTTTAATTTGCAAACATTTTGCATTTGTTTGTTGTTGTTGCTAGTTTGATTTTAGAAATACAAATTTCAGCATTATAAGTAATCTGTGTGTGCATTTTCCTTGAGAACCAAGCAAGTTGACTCATGATACCATTTGTTTATTATATCGCAATCGCATATCGCAATATTGACCTCAATAATCACAATATTACATTTTCCCTAAATCGTGCAGCCCTATTCTCGAATTAATGCCCTCCTTGGTCGGTCTGTGAGTTTTGGTCAGTGGACCTCTCATGGCACATTAACCCAACCCTGATTAACAAATCTCCAATCTCCAAAATTTTGGCCCTGACCTGTTTGGAGAGCTTCTTGGTCTTCATCGTGCTGCTTGCTTGATGCTGCCTTTTGCTCAGTGGTGTTGCAGGCTTTTATATATATATATATATATATATATATATATATATATATATATATATATATATATATATATATATATGTTGAGATGATGTGACACTTAGACTGAAGACAGGTAGACTTAATTTGTTTTAAATAGAGTTTTTTTCATTTCACATTATTAACTTGGAAACTTATAAAGTATTTTGCATAGATCCACTACGTAAAAGCCAAATAACAATCCTTTAAATTCCAGGTTGAAATAGAAAAAAAGCAAAAAGGGGTGAATACTATATACTTTATGTATTTTATATAGATAGATAGATAGATAGATAGATAGATAGATAGATAGATAGATAGATAGATAGATAGATAGATAGATAATCCATAATCAGTTACACACACACACACACACACACACACACACACACACACACACACAGTATACGTGTGTGTTTGTGTGTATGTATTTGTGTGTGTATACTTTTATGATTTTTTTTCTAAATGTAACAAACTAACAAGTAACCCGCATAAATTATTATTAGATGTCTGTTGAGAGGGCAAGCAGCTTAGTTGTTAGCTCATTTGTTTCTCATTTGTCTAAGGACTCTAGATTGGGGTTAGATTCCTGTTAGATGTTCTGGAGTTTACATGTTCATACTCTGTTTCATGGTTTCCTACATGTACTCCCCAAGTCCAAAGACATGCCTGCTTGGAATCTCTTAATTGTCTGTAGTCTGAGATTGGGTTATTGTGTGATTGCCATATTGGGTGGCACTCTGTACAGGGTGTCTCCCACCATGCTTGCAGAGTCACCTGAGAGAGGTTTCAGACTTCCAGTTGTTCCTGCATAGGATAATTGGTACAGGGTGGATAGATAGCGTTGTTGTCAACTGTAGACTACTGTACATAACTTTTTTTTTTTATTTGGGGTAGGCTTAAATTGAAACAGGTCACATGATTAAGAATAAGTAAGTAAAAAACTAGGAAAAAGACTGCTCCTGTGGTGAGCTACTACAGTACATAGGATCTCAATAAATGTGCTCATTGTGGAGCTTATACATTATCTATGCCATTTCCATGTATTTGGATAGAGAGTACAAGAAGAAAAAATAGATGGACCACTTGAAAAAAGGAGAACATTTGAGGATATTAAAAATCATGCAAAAGGTAGAATATTTAATTCTGTTTAAAATCCAAGGACTAGAGAATCACAATGTGGTATTGCTGGAATCTTGTTTCTAGTAGTGTATACTAAAAGCAAAGGTATCATTTTTTTTGCACCTCTAATAAAAGCACCATGAAAGAAGTATTGTCCTGTAATACTGCTTTCATGGTGCTTTTATTAGAGGTGCAAGAAATTTTTAAATGCGGATACATTTAAAAAAACAAAAAAACAAAAAAAAAAACAGAATAATAAAGTGAAAATAGGTTTTGTGTGTGTGATACCTCAAAAACACCAAAAAAAATCACAGCATTTGTCAATGAATAACGTTCGTTTCAACTAAGTTTTAGCTTCTTCTTTTTAATAATTGTCAATTGATAAATAGCAAAGGGGGCACACATTTCTGGATTTCTGCATGGATTAATTCAAGTCATAATAATACACTCATTCGTCTAAACTAATAACATTGTTAAAAAGTCTTTAATGAATAATTCACAGCCCTGGTACAGCATCTTTTACCAGGAATAGCCTTCACCAAAGATTTCCTGATTAGTTTTTATAGCTCTAGGGTGAGGGTCATTTGAAAACTACTGCCAGTTCTTTTTCACTACTTAGTGACACAGACATAAAGGTTGTCTGGGATTTAAAGCGTCCCACCACTCCACAGTCAGCAAACCTGTGCGATTTTTGAGTGCGGTAAGGCAATAGCATGCAGAGATCCTAGATAACCAAACACTCTATGCCCAGGAAACCTCCAGAACTGCTCCTTTACATAAGAAAGGCTATGCATAAATAGGACTTGAACAATGAGTCCAGAACATTAATTGGAAGGCTGTTCCATAACTGTTGAGCTCTGTAAAAAAATGCCCCCTGCTGTAGCCTTTTGTACTTGAGTAACTACCAAATAAGATGACCATTAAGTGCTTTATATGATTGTAATAGTATTTTATAATCAATGCGAAATATCACTGGGAGCCAGTGCATTGTGTTTAAGGTAGATCATCTATACCTATATCTATATCTTCTGGTTCTAGTTAGAACTCTAGCTGCTGCATTCTGGACTAAGTGGAGCTTGTTTATGCCCCTACAGGAACAACCAGACAGTAAAGCATTGTAACAAATGCACGAACTAGTGTTTCTGCATCATATAGTGACATCGTACTTCTTATCCTAGCAATATTTCTGAAATGAATAAAGGCTAGCCTAGTGATATTATTGGTGGCATTATTGTATTGTACAACCAGCAATACAAATTAAGACCCGTACTGTAGCTGGTCCTCTGTTTACTTCATTTGAATGTCTCGTTTTGACAGTTTCTGAGTTCTGAGCACTCAACTGCTATAGCTACTGTCTACCGGCCTCCTTAAGCAAACAAACACTTTTTATCAGAGTTTGCGGATCTGCTGTCGTATCTGTTTTTTAACATTCAGATGGACAAAAAGGAGTCTGCTTTAACAAAGGATTTCTTGGCTTTGCTGGAGTGCTTTGGATTGTATCAGTCTGTTGAGTGTACGACACATAACAAAGGACATATATTAGATCTTGTGATTATCTAATGGATCTTTTGTGTCTCAGTTATCTACTATTGACTTAGGGCAGTCTTTTTTGATATGCACATACCTGTTGCCAACACTGTCTCCTCTCGTATCTTGACATACCGGAAATGGGGGTCAGTTGACCCTTCAGACTTTTCTGTTTTCATCGACTCTTCACTAAGTAGTTTCTCTCCATCTGATTCTCTAGAGACAAGGGTTTCCATGTTAAATTCTGCTCTATCTGGCCTGGACTTATTTGTATGTCCTGCTCCTGTTTTATTTGTATGTCCTGCTCCTTGGTATAATGAAGATTTGCGTATGATGAAGACATCTTGCCGTAAAATGGAGCATAGGTGGCGTCTCTCAGGTCTGACTGTACATCATCAAATTTGGAAAGACTGCTTACAAGAATATAAGGCTGATATTGTTTCTGCCAGATCTGATTATTTTCTAATATGATTAACGACAATCAAGGAAATTCAAGACAACTTTTCAATTCTCTTAACAAATTGCTAAATCATAAAACTGTCTCTCGTGTTACTGCTTCTGATCATCTCTGTAATAAGTTCATGCATTTTTTTTGGCACAAAGGTTGATAATGGTCGTAGAGGTTTTTGTGCTTCTTCTTCATTGTCTTCTGTTGTTTTCACTCCTTGTTATTTTGTACACTTGACACGAATTGTCTTTTTGTAGAGGTTTTTAAAATGAAAGCAGCCATTTCTTTACTAGATCCCATACCCACTGGTTTGTTTCAGGCATGTTTTGCTTCTCTGGGTCCCATTGTTCTGAGTACTCTGTGTACTGGGGTAAATGACTCTCTGTGTACTGGGGTTGTCCCAACAGATTTTAAAATGGCTGCAATCACCCTGGTACCTTAAAAGACAAATATAGACTATGAGCCTTTCTCTTTGAGCCTTTGCAATCTGGCTTTCATAAATTCCATAGTACAGAAACTGCCCTGGTCAGGGTTACCAATGACTTATTAACTACCTCAGATTCAGGCTGTCTTTCAGTTTTGATCCTTCTTGATCTCAGTGCCGCTTTTGTCACTGTTGATCATTCAGTTTTAATTACTCGTCTTGAAACTGTTTCTGGTGTCTCTGATACTGTTTCAAATTGGTTTAAGTCCTACTTCAATGATCGGAAGCAGTTTGTTTTATAATATTTTTACATTTTTAAATGTGTAATCATATCTAATAAAATTAACACTTACTTTCATAGCTCACATGTCCATGTTGTAAAAAGTTTTTTGATTTTGCATATTTTGGGGGAGGGGCTGCGGGACAACTGAAAGGCCAGTCAGTACACCAATTGAAAACTTTGTTCAGAGTATCACCCTAAAGGAGCTGACCGACTTTGGTGTAGATAGTTTGAAAGCTTGCCGAGTTATTAACCTCCAAAGTCTATAATGGGAGTCTATGGGAAAAAAGGCCAATTTGAGACTCGGTACCGGAAGTACTGGTACTCGGATCGCTTAAAAAAGTAATAACAACTAACTTCAGACCAGGGTCTATAACATATCCGAATTTGGTGCATGTGGCTCGAAAGCCCTAGGAGGAGTTACTCTTGATAATTTTTTGTCTAAGCTTAAATAGGAAAACAGAATGTTGGCTTCTACAAAGCCAACATAATAATATTCTGAGACCAAAAATTTCTTAATGCTACCCTTCACCAGTGAGTTTTCCCGTAATGGAAGCTGATAGTGGCCAAAATTCCAATTGATTCCAACAAGTATTGGCCCCATACCTACATACCTACCTACCTACCTACCTATCTATCTATCTATCTATCTATCTATCTATCTATCTATCTATCTATCTATCTATCTATCTATCTATCTATCTATCTATCTATCTATCTATCCATCCATCCATCTCTCTCTGTTTTTTTTTTTTAACTGCCTTTAATATTACTAATTGATAATTTAATATTTCAGACTGGCATTGTAATAACATCAAAGTTTGTGGTGACAAACCTTTTACCTATATACTTCTCCTCATGCTTTTCATGTGGACTTGGCTCATTTTTTCTTGGAGGACAAACAGGCTGCCATCTGATACAGCCATAATAGTCTGGTGGTCCTCTTACTCTAGTTTTTAAGTGAAGAGCTAGAGACCTCTTTAAATCTCCTGTTCTATGTTAATGTGTCTCAATTGAGGTGTCCAGTACAGGTTTTCAGATGTTTCACAAGGGAGAGTTATCCATTCCCAGTTCTGGTACCATCTATCCCAGGGGTCGGCAACCCGTGGCTCCGGAGCCGCAAGTGGCTCTTTCATCCCTCTGCTGCGGCTCCTTGTAGATTTGGAAAATAAATATTTAATTTAAATTTTTTATTTTTGTTAGTTAGTTTTTTAAAAAAAAAATTAACAACTCTAAATTCTAAGATCATGATGCTCTTAAAATAACATTAAAATAAACCGTGTTTAATTTTTTTTTTTTTGGTCGCTCAAAATATGCGTCATAACTGTCGACTTGCAAAACTTGACACACAGAAACAGGCGCATTTTTGGTTTGCTGCAGCCGGCAAGTTAATTTTTTTATGTCATGCATGGCTGCCAAGTGCCACGCATTGAGAGTGACAGTCACGCATTTCGGTCTTTTCTCACGCTCTCCCGCCGCACATCGTATTCTCACGCAGAAAAACTATCATATATTTAATAAGCCGCAGCGCCCAAAATGTATCAGTCCGCACCGCTGTCTCTGTGGAACCGGGCAGGAATCAAGCGCGTCTCCGTTCTTAGTCGAGCCTGACACTTATCAGCCAATCAAAAAAGAGGCTACACAATAGCCAATCAGAAAATAGCACTATCTGGGAAAGATTTAACGCAACATCCAATGAAAAAAAGCGAGGGGTTGGAGATGTCATGCTTGCCTGTCTTCAAAACTTGAGAACCCTGGTCATGAATACGGATGACTCAATTATATATTAAACATTTTATTTGAAAGTAACCTTCAACCCAGCGTCTTTTTTCTTAAGGTTAGTTCAAACTGTTCAAAATATTTTTGTTTGCCTGCAGAAATAAAATTGCGTTTACTCGGTAGCAGTTAATTGATTTCATAAATGCGACACACTACAGTTTTTTCTATACTTTCCATAAAGGTAAAAAAACGATATATGCAGTGTTCTCTTCATTTCAGATGTCAAAAGGGTTTTGTGGCTCCCTGTGGTATTTTTTCTGTGGGAAACGGGTCCAAATGGCTCTTTGAGTGTTTAAGGTTGCCGACCCCTGATCTATCCCAATGACTGCAGAGAATTTTGGTAACAGTAAGGCAACCTTACAAAGTATGATTTCAGCAAAAAGTATTCAAACATTTTTTTATGCTCTCTAAGAGTTGGATGCTGCTCTTTGGTTATATACATTTTTACTCAGTATTATTAACATACTCTATTGAAACTGAAAACTGTCAGTCCAAGTATTAAAGTATACTGTGCTGGAGTTGCTCTTTCTCAGACTGGACTTGATATGGCAGAGGTAGAAGAAAGTCCAAAGAAATGGACTAAAACATCTAACCAAGCATGATTTACTTGCATTGTGCTGTCTGAAATATAAAATATATAATGTTATCTATATTCTGTATGATACTCTGTTAAGTGGAATTTAAATAAGTTACACAACAAATATCAGACATGCTTTTGCAGTTTGTGAGCAGTATCTAAAACAATTAAATCCAAACACAATTTAAAAAAATAATCCTATTCTTGGAAGCTTCTTCAGGATGGATGACAAGTTGTGTTATGGATTTATCTCTGAAATTCAGTATGCTGGCAATAGGTAATAATAGGTAATAGCAAGATATTCTTGCTGAAGGCTAAGAATTAGTTCAGGTCTACTTGTTATAGTGACTAGTGACTAGACAACCAAATGAATTAGATGAGCTGCTTAATGGGTCTCTACAAGAAAATGACAATAGATAAAGGATCTCCATCTATCTCTCCAAATAACAATATATTTCTTTTGCACTTTAAAGATGTCATTAGCAGCAATGTCTCGTTATATTCAAATTCAGATAGAGAACATGGAATTTTTATTTAAGCCATTTAAGTCACTGCAGTAATTTTAATTTTTTTTTTTAATTTAAAATATGCAAGTTGGATCAACATGTAATTGAAATTTTTTAGTTTGATATCTGTTGTGATTTTGAAATAGCTTTAGGTGGGTCGTGGACTTTGATCTTCATTGATCATTGTTAATTCATTTTTTTCTCATTGAATTACACAATGTATATACTGTAAGTACAACTTTTTGTACTGAATATTTTGTTCAAGAGCCAATGTCTGTTTTAAATCTTGCATTAATTTTTTGAGTAGTATATGTAGCAAGCACAAAAATATGCTTGAAGTTGATTTTGCTCTGCAAGGATTGCCCATAGGTTTTTAAAATTGTAATATTCAAGCACACTGTTTATATGTCTGTCCATGCAAACCTAATGATCAGATCAGAGTAGTGACAAAGTGGTAATGGTGCTTTGGTTTGAGTGGGTGCCCTTGAAAGTTCTGAAATCAATATATTCGTCAATGGGAACATTAAAATAGGCCATGCAATCTGACGTGATTACAGGCACATTAATGCAGCCTAGAATTTATCGCCGACCTAATATCAATTTTCATGCTGCATGATCCCACTGCTGGATTTTCTATCCTGTTCTCAACTAAAAGATAGTGTTCTCTAAAGAGACACCAATTTTGTACAGAATATCTAGACAACCTCTTTCTCTGGGCTGATTTCAAAACATTTATTGTTGGCATCAGAAGAAAGATTTGAATTGGTTTGAACTGAATGATCCATGAGTTTAATTCTGCATATTCCTAAGAAAAGTGCTAAATCTCATTGCTAAATCAAATGACACAATACTCTCAAATAGTTCATCTGTCCGACACGTATGAAAGTACTCAAATTAGTTAAATACAGAATCAACTTTGATCCTCACTGCACTGCCCTTGTGAATTTTGGTTCACTCAGATTTGTAGAAACGTCTAAAGTTGCACTGTTGCCACTATTTGATATCATGAACAAGAGTTCCAAAAGAACCACACATTTACAGTGATTGAATAGCAAACCTCTTCAAAGTTTACTGAGATCAACAGGGAGTATTTATAAAGATAAGATAGGGTTAGCAGCAAAAGAAAACGTCAGTCTCTTCCTGTCTGCAGCAGAGATGTCACTGCCCCAGCAGACAACCCCATAAAAATGTCAGATGTGTTGTAAACTTTTTCCAGAGAAGACCAGGAGAATTGGATTTCATTGTGCAGTGGTCTTTATTGTGGAGACACGATGAACGCGTCTTCAAGTCAGAGCGTACTGGCATGGGTGCTGCAGTCATCAAGTTTTACTTTTTAGGGGCAGTCCCTTCAGATAGAAAAAAACACCACCCCCTTAATTCCATTAACATAACAGTCTTACTCAGACCACTTCTTATCATAGGAATGAGTTCACCTCTTTTGCTTTGCATTCCTTCTTGACACAGAAAAATGGGACCTTAAACAATGGGACAAATGGCACAGAGACAGATAATATCCTGGAGTTACCTTGCCCTTTCCTTGCATAATAATGTAAGACAGGAGCCAAAAGACTAATGTAAAGTTTGAATTTAACCAGCATTGTCACTTGATTTAGCTTCTACATGATACAACAAAAATATACTAGAAATAAAAGGAAAAAAAGAATGACTTAAAATTATTTTCCCACAATTCCCCATTTAGAGTAAATAATAATAAAACATTTTTAAAGTCATTCTGTTTTCTATTTACAAACCTTCTGGCCTGAGTACTTTAACAAAGAGCCAGTATTCTTGCAACTTTGAGTTGCAGGCAAAGAAATACTTCTTTCTTTTTCTTTTTTTTTTTGGTGTCCCTTATTGTGATTAAGGGTAATAGTTCTTTGTTGTTTTCTGGAGTCCAAAGCTTCAGCAGTGCACACTGTAGCTTGGTATATGATGTCCAGATTGTCATTAGGTAAATGAAGACAGGAAGAATTGTCTTCCAGTCCTGACGAGTTGTTCTGCAGATGTCTTCCGATATCAGTGCTTTGGTGATTCTATTGCCTCTGTTGTTGCAGTGATTTCCAGTCCTTTTATCTATAACACAAAAAAACAAAAGGAGAGCAAGAGAGGAGCAGGACAGCAGTATTTCCATACTACAGTTTAAATTCAGGATCCATGTGATGGTATGTGATCCTTGTGATCGCCTACTGCCTTTGGTTCCTCCCTGGGCTCCTTACTGGTCCGTGTGTCCTAATCTATCCCTGCAGGTGATGGAACTACTTTACAGTGTGAGACATGAGTCCATGTTCTTTTTCCTTTACTTAGTAGCATTTTGGCAACTTGTATATTACAATCACATCCCCAGTGTCACCCATATGAGGATGGGTACCCCTTGAGTCCGGTTCCTCTCAAGGTTTCTTCCTTTACCAATTTAAGGGAGTTTTTCCTTGCCACTGCTGCCTGAGTCACCTCAGACTTGCTCATAGGGGGATAAATACATACAGATTGTGAACTATTTATATCTAATAATAATCTAGAATTTTTTATTCTGTCAATTCTTTTACTTTTATTATTCTTTATTTCCTTTATCATTAATTATGTTTACCTTCTGCTCTATGTTTATGTTCTGTAAAGCTGCTTTGAGACAATGTCTATTGTAAAAAGCGCTATACAAATAAACTTGAATTGAATTGAACTTCCTTCACTACTTCTGTAAAATGTCTCTTGTTTGCTCTCTCTACTTGACCTGATGCTTGTGGTCTATATGGACAATGAAGATTCCACTTCTACAACCATCAGTCTTTCTCTTAAATTTGGCATTGAGATGTAATCTACCTGTAAGTGTCAGAAAGGCCCTGGTGTTGCTGGGGTATGTGATGCTGCTGTGACAGTTGATGGGATGTTGTTATTCTGTTGGCATACAACACAACGTTTGGCTGTCTCTGTGGTTATACCTCTAAAATTTGGATTCCACCACTGATTTGACAAAGGTTGCTGCTGGACTAATGTGACCCAAGTTATGCAGCTGCTGAGCCAAATATGACAGAAGTGATTCAAGTGCCACATTTTTTCCCCTTTGGTCCAGCAGCCAAACAACCATGGCTCCCTTATCTAAACATTTTCATGCTTCATACAATGGAGCATCTTTCTAGAGGTCTGTTAGAGAGTCTGGGGTCATGATGACACTGGTTGTTGTCATTCCAGTACACACTTACACTGTACTGTATGAACAGGCTTTTATAGCATTTAATGTCTGCAAGAGCATTTCCCTGAGATGGTGCAGTGTTAGGTTTGTGATACAGAGGTCATTGCATTTCCTGCTTGCCTATTCCATCTAATCACCTGAGCTGAACCATCAAGAAACAATTCGAAATCAGCATTATTTAGCGGGGTATCTGCAATAGCATTTGAGTGTGTAAGAATAAAACAATCATGAGTAATTTCTTCATCCTCTAAAGAAACATCAGTCATTGCAGACATCATACAAGAGGATGGGTTAGTGACAGACATTTTGCAAACAAACGTTCAGGGCTGTGAGTGTAGTTCATCTGTTTTCCCACAGATGCTACCACAGAGACAAAATAGGTCATGAGGAGTTCCCCCTGCACTCCAAAGGGTCTGAGTCTTATCAGCAGGTGCAAACTCTGTCCTTTGTTGCAAAGTGCATTGGAATTGAGTGTTATCTTAATGTCCTGAGTGTTATCTTAATGTCCATTCTCTGAGTATTCAATGGGGCTGGGTGTGGGGTGTTGGGGTGTATCTGCATCTATGAAAATTTACCACCAGCTGCTTGCTCTTACTTGCATTGATCTGTAGGCAGTTAATCTGGCACCAGAGAACAGTTTTCTGTACTCTGTGTCATCCACCTCATTAATAAGACAGGTGTTTGCAGAGTCGTCAGAGAACCTCTGCAGGTGACAGCCAGTTGTGTCCTATCTGAAGTCGAGAGTATAGAGTGTGAAGAGGAAAGGAGCCAGTACCGTTCCCTGCAGGGCCAATGTAATGCAGAGCTACTGTACTTCAAACTATCATGTAAGACATACTTTTCTGAGCACCGGGAACCTCACAAGATGTTGTCCATAATTGTGGCACTCTCCCTAGTTTCAGACTCATGGTAAAGATGTACCACACTGTCCCACATAGCTGATCTACACCACAATCTTTGCATTTATTCTCCTGAGCTCAGCTCTCACCTGGTCAGTAGTGATAGATATGCTAGTACAAAGTCTGTGTGCTAGATCGTAAGGGGATAGTATTGTGGTAGAAGTGACAGAGGGAGGTGGCTGTCAGCTAAAATCCAGGAGAGGCCAGGGATGGGGTGGGGTGAGGCAGATTGAGTACAGAGACGGTGGGGTACTGTAGCAAATATGGATGGTTGGGGTGGAATCGTGCAACTGATCAAACCTATTGAAGAAAAGATCCAAGTCATTCACTCACTTTTTTTGTAGCGTGAGATGGCATTTAGGCCTTTCCGCACTTCATTGATATTATTCAGTTGCAGAGAATCCTCCAGCTTCCTTCCTTCCACTCCCTGATCTTACTCCTTAGATCATTCTGCAGGGCCCTCTTTACTTCTTTGTTTCCTGATTTAAAGACCCTCTTTTTCTCCTTGATGAGTCTCTTCATATCAGGAGGGGATGTAGCTCAGTGGTAGAGTGCATGCTTCGCATGTATGAGGTCCTGGGCCCCAGCCCTCCTGCCGTCTGGAAAAAGCTACCGAAGCATTATGGACCTCACGACTAGAATGTGTAACAGATTCTTTCCAAAAGCCATCTGACTCTTCAATAACTGAACTGAACTGTACTGAGTACAATACACACACACAACCAACTGTATGGACTGCACTGACCTACACCATATATACACACTTCCAATGCACATGTCTTCCACACATCCATTTTTACAGCATCACCCATATCAAACTGTTTACATGATGTTTTTGCACTGGTTTGCACAATAATAAACAAAAATGCACAAACGTACAGTATGTACACCTGGTTGCCGCTGCTTTTGTGTATTGTCTTTGGTTTAATGTGTTGTATTTTTAGTTTGCACTGTCTTTTGTCCTGCACTGTTTGCACCAGGTTGCACAGATGGACTTTATGTGGCTAGGACTGACATAAATCCTTACTTAAATCCTTAGCTCTTTGTTTTATGTACAGTAGCACCATGGTCCTGGGGACATGTCTCATTTCACTGTGTACTGCAAAAGCTATATATGGATGAAATGACAATAAAAGCTTCTTGAATTGACTTGATCCAGGGTTTGCTGTTAGAGAAACACCATAGTTGGTAGTGAATTCTTCACACAGCAATTTATATAGTTATGCAGTTATGCAGTGTGTAAGACTATCAATGTCCTTCCCATGAGGGTCACAAAGTACTTCTCACACAGTAGAGTCAAAACATTTTTAAGAGCCTCTTCAGTCTCTTCAGACCATCTCTTTAATGTATACATGAAAGCTGGTTGCCTCTATATTATCAGTTTGTACACAGGCAGTGAATGAACCAGGTTGTAATCCAATCTTCACAGGGAAAGAGAGGGGTAGAGTTTTATGCTTTCTTGGTGTTGGCATATAATAAATGTATTTTATTGCCTCTGGTGGGGCAGGTAACATATTGTCTAAAAGTGGACAACATGTGGGAAGGAGATGGAGTTCCTAGAGATAAGGGAAAAAAAATTGTGCTGTTAACAGCCTGCTTATTGGTGTAGGACATCACAGGACAGATCAGCGTTAGCAGATGGGAAACATACAAGGCAATTAAAATGGGGAATTACATGCGAGAATTCTCTCTTAAGATATTGCACATACTAACTGCTAACAACTCAGTGTCCCTAGAGCAGTATAGCAAGACCTTCTTTATCGTGTCGAGTGTATACTGTTATGACTGTTATGTAAATGTCATTCACTGTGGCATATATGGATCACCTAACACAAGCTGAAATACACTGATAAATGCATGGTAACAACAAAAATGTCAAAATGGGTGTAATCACAACTAGTACAACAAAATGCAAAATCCAATATTGCCAACCATCCCAAAGAGAAGAGAGACAAGTAAAACATGGATTCATAAGTCAATGGTGGCATAACTATAGCTTCTCTCATATTTTGAATGTTATTGGTGAAGTTGTGAGAGTTGTATTGATCAGGAATAAAGAAAAAGCATGAGATGTTTGTCTAGTGTCTTTTTCTTTGTCTAGTGGAGTCAAAATATGTGTAAACAAAATAATTTTGCTGCTTTGTGCAAAAAAGTCAAAAGTGCAGCCCATTTGGCTACTGCATCAGAGAGAGAGAGTTACAACGAGCCATTTCAGAATCTCCTGGATATTTAACAGTCCTATGGATATTTAACAGTGATATGGCTGAAAACTGTATCACGATATCAGTGTTTCATATCAGTCGATATGGATAATTATTGATATTTTTTATGACCCCTTTAAAATAAATACCGGGAGAAAAATATATTACATTTAAACATTGTTATTTTAAACTTAACCTTCCTCTGATCATAATCCCCTCAGTTATTAAGACAGAAATGTCAACAATCATGGAAAACTCAAATAATTAAAATATAAACATAAGTCTAAAGTCACAATGAACTCTTAACAATTATCTCAACATTTAAGGTGCAAAATGAAAGAAAATGTAAGAAATGCTTAATAAAGTGTAATAAGTGCAAAGTGTTAATATAAACATAGAGAAACCTGAAGATTTATTGCAAGTTTAGTGCTAGGAAGTTCACTAGCTGTTCAGCTTCTGGTGAATAAAGTGTTTTAAAATATGTGCAGTGTTTTTTAAACATAAATAAAACTGAGGTAGACTGAGATTAGGGCTGTAGCTATCGAATATTTTAGTAATCGAGTATTCAACTGAAAATTTCATATATTAATCGAGTAATCGGATAAAATGTATTTTTGCTTAATTAAAGAGCAATATTAAATATACAAGAGAAAATAAGATGGGTCTCTTAAAATGAACAACTATTTTGGTTATATTGGTTTCCTTTTTTAGAAAAATTAACTTTTATTTTTTAAATGCATTTTATATGCAATGCATACAACAATATTTTCTATCAGAAATAAACATTTAGATTTTACCCATTGTTTCTCTGTCTGTACTTGTACTGTGAACAATGACAAAGTTGACTGAGAAGGATTAAGTACATTTAAGTGCCAAACATCCTGGGTTTTAAATGAACCCTTTTCTGAGATGCAGAAACAAAAAAATGTATTACTTTCAAATTACTTTTTTAAAGTATCAAAACTAAGGCATACATTAAAATAAATAAATAAATAATAATAATAATAATAATAATAATAATAATAATAATAATAATAATAATAATAATAATGGCTTTAAGTCATGCAACTTAACTTCGAACTAAAAGATTCAAAATCTACAGCTCAGGCATAACATAAGCCTTTACTGTCTTCTTGGAAGGATTTGTGGTATTTAAAAGGCAAAAACATGGACAGGAACTTGGAACTAGAGACCATGCATGGTTTCACACCGAGTGCTTTAAGCATATATAAGCATGGAGGACAAGCTGTTGTGGTATGCCAGCTCAATCTTGCAATGGACACGCCACAGCGTTTTCTTTACTTTTCGATTTGAAATGATCCCAAACCTTGGACGTTTTCTCCTGTTTGTTTCTTCTCTTTGCTCATTGACATTATCCATTTGCAGCCCGCACTAGCACGTGCCCGTGCCCTTAAATCAAAAGACTGCTACCTCCTCGCGTCTCCTTCCACTTTGACGTAAGTGCGTTGTCTGTCTCTCCACACACACACACAAAACAATTGCTATATAAATGAGTTACTCGAGGAATCGTTTCCGCCCTAACTGAGATACATCTGTAATATAAAAAACAAACCTGAAACAGTACAGTAACATTGTTTGAAATATAAAACCTGCAGAAATATGAAAAAGTAGCTGACTTTTCCTCTTTTATTTACAATTTTCTTGCTCGCTGCAGTGCTCATTTTCTGCTTATCAGTTGCCAGTTACTGAAGCAGAATCTAGCAGACTGGCACGAGACAACAATATGGCGCAATCAAACTTGATACTGTTATATGATTGGCTGTTAGCGTGTCACTCCCTACGTTGCTAGGTTACAAGAGAGCGATTGCCTTTGTTAATGCAACCAACTTGCTTCGCAACCTGTTTTCTTCCGACCAAGGCTAAAAAATATCGAACGTTTTATCGAGCACATTTTTTATCGCTATCGTTCACATGTCTATCGGGATACATATCGTTATCGTTTTATCACCCAGCCCTAGTCCAGCATAGCAAAAACATCACAAACCAATATAATGAACAGCGAGGATGGAATAACAACATATCCATGATATAAGAGAACTTGAGGAATACTGAACTGGATGCTAATAAAAATTCAGCACACCCCCTTCTAAGGTTAAAATAACAAAGCTAGAATATATTAAACACAATTACACACAGTCATACACAAATAGAAAAAATAGGACATCCCATTAAATATTAAGTTCTTTATTAAGAAATGTCAACATTGTTTAATTTGTACCTATTTGAGAAAAATGAGTATTTCAACTAAGGAAAAAGTTAGGACACCCTATGCCCACCTATTTTCTTAAAGGTCAAACACATGGCAAACCATACATGAAACAGAGAAACGGCTTGGCAGGCTTGGTATGTAGTTAGAATAACAATGCTTTGTGCTAAATGCTGGCTTGCATGTGGTTTAAATGTCCAAAAAGCCCAGAACTGACCTTGACCCAGAAGCAATTCAATACTCGAACGAGGACTCCCTCTGGTTGTTTTGGGTGGCGTTGCAGGGCGGGATGTTACAGCTGAGTAGCTTGTCAGCAATATACTTCTTCCTAGGATCAGATTTAAGAAAACACTAATCTGTGCTGTAATGTACTTGTCCTGTTCTAAGCAAAGTGTTTTGGCTGATCTAAGATGTCTGCCTATGTCTGTGAGCTCTTCTTCCTGTACCTTCTTCATTGTAATTTGGATCTTTATTCTCTTACATCACAATATGCGTGCAACATGTGTGCATTTAAGTGTAGTGGCAGGTTAGATGAACCATTTTGATATTTTTTCCTAGGTCTATAACCTTTGTCATATATATTTGTGATTTAAGAGGTTGTGATTAAAGGTTAATTTCATCCTGATTAGTACAATTGTTGTCTGAAGACCTACGTCTTCAGACAACAATTGTAAGCGGAACTTGTGTTCATTACTGACCTCTGGCAATTTATTGTAATTTATGAGCTGTTTACTTCAGGTCCTGGCTCCCTGGTAGCCTTTCACTGGCTGTACCCACACTGCTGTTGCTGCTGTCCAGCTATGTGACCCCCACACATTTCATTGCTGGCTGCAGCTCTGTCCTGGCAGACAAGCTTATTGTGTCCATTGTCTCCACACTCATGCTATTGTAGCAAACAGCATGTAGTTGCTGTCTCCATGTTTGCATTTAAAGCTTACATCCAAGGTATCCTCAGTTCTGTTTAAGAATATAGAGTATAAACTTGCAGGTGGAAATACAGAACATGCTTTAATATGGTGTTTTCATGGAACTTTCCAAAACACGGAAGTACCTGTACCACCTCATCTTTTAGGTTTTACAACATATTTGAAATCATAACTCATGTTGCAGATACTGTACAGTGGGGAAAGCTGTATCATGGCTATGTTTAGCAATATTCACATTCACATTAACATAACTAAATGTGACAACCCTTTAGTTTCGGATTATAATATTCTTCATTTTATTATTAGCTCCCCAAATAAACATGACAGATCTCTCATTAGCCATACATTAAATTTTTGTTTACTTTTTTAAATAATTGGTGTAAAATTCAAAATATTTATTTACTTTTGCTCTTTATATATCTTAATACCTAAATAAACTACCATCTCCTTTCCTTTACTGTATATATATATATATATATATATATATATATATATATATATATATATATATATATATATATATATATATATATATTAAACATAAACCAGACAAAAATGAGAAAATATTCTTACTTTTGTTTTTTAATGGCAGTATTGTCATCGTCGTATTTATCATTAGAATATAAATTTCTCAATAGAATTCTTTCACATATCTTGATATTTCTTAAGTGTTTTCTGTTAATTTACCATTAATATTCAGTTTGACCAATGTAAATTCTATGTTCCAATTTTTAATGTTAAAAAAATATTTTTAAATATTTTTAAAAAGCTTTTCTTCTTCCTCTAACCATTTCTTTCTTGATCTTATGAAGGCACTTTGCTTTATATTCCATGTATGCATCCTTTATCTATACATCCTTTACATCCTTCGATAATCTTTATTGCTTCATTTCTAAACTGTGAACATGTTAATGCTTACCTGTAGTAATAATAGTATTCATAATAATAAATATTATTATTAATGTGCTTGCAAAGCACATTCTTATTCTCTTGCATACTTATTATTAATGTGCTTGCAAAGCACATTCTTATTCTCTTGCATACTTCTTCTTCTTCTTCTTCTTCTTCTTCTTCTTCTTCTTCTTCCGGACACTTTTTCGGCGCGTAACTTGTCCCGCAGCTTTTGTCCTAGACCCATACATGAGGTGTCAAATCGACACCTCATTGAGGAGAGGTGTGCTATCTATTTTGTAAGCTATCAGAATTCCAGAATTCCCAGTATGGAAGTTCTAAGGGGTGTTTTTTTCCACATAGACTTGAATGGGGAATCTCTCTGTAGATGTGCTAACATCCAAAAGAGGGCAGCAGACACCAGTGAATCTGTCAGATCACACAACGTTGGAAGTACAGAACTAGGACGGAAGTACAACGCATTTTGGATTAAAAGGCTTACATATTCCAGTTCCTTAGACTCTTGGGGATTTTTTTACAAGCATTTGTTTTGGAAAATAAAGTGAGAGCCGAAAACAAAGGACGGAAGTGGATTGTTGTTTACACATTTCGGTCAGAAACGCGTTTTGGATTAAAGCGTTTTGGATTAAAAGGCTTACATATTCCAGTTCCTTAGATTCTTGGGGATTTTTTACAAGCATGTGTTTTGGAAAATATTACCCCAGTGAAGAAAGGTAAGCGCCGCCAATTTCCGGTGACTATCAACTTGGATTAAATTAGTATGATGGCTATAAATCATATTATGCTTTGTGTGTGGGCTTAATAAAATCCCGAGAGTCTAAGCTTTCAAACACTATAACATTTAACCGTGTATTTAATGCTTAAACCTAGTGCTGGGGTGCCTTGGACAGCATGGCGGTCACATATGTTGTTGTTTCTGCCATTTGTTTAACGTTTTGTTGTTTTCAACTATCAGTGTAGTTTTTATAATTTTTTATTTCACTTTAAACTAATGTCCTTTTAAGAGCAGCAACGGCTCTTTTAAGAGCCACCCATTAATTAAAATTAAGCGCATTTTTTCTTTGTCTCCTCACATTACATAATTTTTTTTGACATGATATGACACGTATATCACAAAAATGATAAGAATGACTTTAATATAGTAAAGCTTGGGTACTATTAGACGCGCCATTCTTCACATTAGTGAATTAATACATAAACCGCAAAGGCTTTTTCGTGTTCCTAGATGGCATAGTGGATAGTGAATCCGTTTAGCATGCAGAGATTCGGAGTTCGATTCCACCGTTGGACAGTTTTTTTTCTAAAACTTTATAATACAGGTTCATTAGTTGACATTAGTTACCACATTACTTAACATGAACTAATAATGAACTGCACTTCTACAGCATTTATTCATTTTGTTCATGTTAATTTCAACATTTACTAATACATTATTAACACCGTGTTAACATTACTTAATATACTGTGAACTAACATGAACAAAGAATAAACTTTATTTTAACAAAGATTACTAAATACAATAATTTATTACTCATGGTCAGTAAATGTTAGTTAATACATTACATTTGAACTAATGATCCTTATTGTAATGTGATTATATTTTTTCCCAGTAGTTAATATACTGTGAACTAACATGAACAAAGAATAAACTTTATTTTAACAAAGATTACTACATACAATAATTTATTGCTCATGGTTAGTAAATGTTAGTTAATACATTAGATTTGAACTAATGATCCTTATTGTAATGTGATTATATTTTTTCCCAGTAAAATCACTGATTGATGCTTTAGTTCAAGATCTTCATGGCGCTTGTTTCAGGAAAAGATAAATGGATTTTCAGGTGTGCTCTTTTGTTGCAGGTGAGAAACTAGTCTGCAAATATAACCATAGTAACTGTGCAGCCATACCTTAGCAACCATGTAGTGCACCTTATGAACCATATTGCAATATAAAGAAGCCATATCTCAGTTACACAACATAAAACACTCAGCACGATGAGGGGAACTGATGTCACGTGTGGCCCCGCCCCCAAAATAAGCGAAATAAAAAATTTTGCACAACATGGACATGTCATATATCAAAACACTCAGCACGATGAAGGGAACTGACGTCACGTGCAAGCACATTCACATTTTCTTTAGGAAATGTACCGTTCTAGTTATTAATGTGCTTGCTAAATCACATTCTTATTCTCTTGCATACTTCTTCTTCTTCTTCTTCTTCCGGACACTTTTTCAGCGCGTAACTTGTCCCGCAGCTTTTGTCCTAGACCCATAAATGAGGTATCAAATCGACCGGCTCATTGAGGAGAGGTGTGCTATCTATTTTGTAAGCGATCAGAATTCCAGAATTCCCAGTATGGAAGTTCAAAGGGGTGTTTTTTCCCCATAGACTTGAATGGGAAATCTCTCTGTAGATGTGCTAACATCCAAAAGAGGGCAGCAGACACCAGTGAATCTGTCAGATCTCACAACGTTGGAAGAAAAAGATCAAGGAGTGAAGTACATTTTTCAGTCAGAAACGTGTTTTGGTTTAAAGCGTTTTGGATTAAAAGGCTTACATATTCCAGTTCCTTAGACTCTTGGGGATTTTTTACAAGCATTTGTTTTGGAAAATATTACCCCAGTGAAGAAAGGTAAGCGCCGCCTATTTCCGGTGACTATCAAGTTGGATTAAATTAGTATGATGGCTATAAATCATATTATGCTTTGTGTGTGGGCTTAATAAAATCCTGAGAGTCTAAGCTTTCAAACAATATAACATTTAACCGTGTATTTAATGCTTAAACCTAGTGGTCGCGTGCCTTGGACAGCACGGCGGTCACATATGTTGTTGTTTCTGCCATTTGTATAACTTTTTGTTGTTTTCAACTATCAGTGTAGTTTTTATAATTTTTTATTTCAGTTTAAACTAATGTCCTTTTAAGAACAGCAACGGCTCATTTAAGAGCCACCCATTAATTAAAATTAAGCGCATTTTTTCTTTGTCTCCTCACATTACATAATTATTTTTTAAACATATGACACGTATATCACAAAGAATGATAAGAATGACTGTAATATAATAAAGCTTGGGTATTGTTAGACGCGCCATTCTTCACATTAGTGAATTAATACATACAACCGCAAAGGCTTTCTCATGTTCCTAGATGGCCTAGTGGATAGCAAATCCGTTTAGCATGCCGAGATTTGGGGTTTGAATCCACTGTTGGACAGTTTTTTTTTTTCTTAAAGATTTTCAGGTGTGCTCTTTTGTTGCAGGTGAGAAACTAGTCTGCAAATATAACCATAGTAACTGTGCAGGAGTAAAAGCACATAGCATTATATATAAACACTGATAATATTTAAAATTTCCATTACATTTCCGTCCTTTTTATCTTTTAGAACAAACTACATAAACAAAATTTTAACATAATGCCTTAATTCATTAAGGCATTTAAAAGGCCGCATTTAGACGGAACATCAGACATCATCTTTTCCCTTGGGCTTTATAATGACACCTTTATTAACTAAAACTAAGATGTTGGATATACTGTTTTTTCTTTGAGGGATAGGCCCTTCTAGTTTGAGCACAGGAAAGAATAGGAAGAGAAGAAGCATGACTCCAATTAGTAGCAAAACATTAGTCATCAAAACCATACCTACAACTAAACTTAAGGAAATGTTGCTGTTTTTGTGAGGGAAAGACCACAGTCTATAGCAGGGGTGTCAAACTCTGGTGTAATTATATTTGGCCCACGAGATCATATCAAATGTGCATTACAGCTGGCTAGCCACATGCTCCGCTAATACTACAAATCCCAGAATCCCTTGCCACTATATTGATGCGTAGTCACGAACAGCAAGCTCCCCTCATTCTCTGTTGACAGTCGTTAACAACCATGCTACAGTCACATCGGGCTTACAAGTTAATTCCACCCTCCACAAAAATGGGCAAACGAAAGATGGACAATAGGAGCTTTCAAGACAGGAGGGAGGCAGATTATCTTTTCACAAATATAAAGGACAGACCTGTTTGTCTTGTGTGCTAATGGAGCTAACGTGTCTGTAACAAAAGAATATAACATAAGAAGACACTATGACACGAAACATTATGAGAAGTATTATGAGAAGGACCTGGACGTAAAGCAGAAGCTCCAGAAGGGCTGGTTTCCCGGCAGACTATGTTCATGAAAGCAAAATGAAAATGTGAAGCTGCTGTAAAGGCTGTAAAGCTTTATTGTGGCAGCAGAGACAGCAAAATCTGCCCGGACCTTTAATGAGGGAGAGTTTGTCAAAAAGTGTATGGTCAAAGTTTGCGAAATGAACACCACTGATGTGTCTTTTATTTCAAATTTAATTTCTTATGTGTTTGTAATATCAAGCTCTGGTTGTTCCAAATCCTGTATTTAAGCAAAACTAAAGTTTGTTTCCATATGAAAAAGGTTGAACATTACATATCAGTTGCAGTTAATTTTTCAATAAATATTCAGTTTTGCTTAAATACAGGATTTGGAACAACCAGAGCTTGATATTACAAACACATAAGAAATTAAATTTGAAATAAAAGACACATCAGTGGTGTTCATTTCGCAAACTTTGACCATATGGCTGCCCACTGCTCTGGGTGTGTGTTCACGGTGTGTTCACGGTGTGTTCACGGTGTGTTCACGGTGTGTTCACGGTGTGTTCACGGTGTGTTCACGGTGTGTTCACGGTGTGTTCACGGTGTGTTCACGGTGTGTGTGTTCACTGCTTTGTGTGTGAACTTTGGATGGGTTAAATGCAGAGAACAAATTCTGAGTGTGGGTCACCATACTTGGCCGTATGTCACGTCACTACTGGATCTCTGGCTTCCCAGTGGACCCATTCCTGTGATTAACAGCCTGCAAAAAAGAATTTCAAATGGACTCAGGTTAGCTCTACCTCTTGCTCATGCTTGCATGTGCATCAACACTATTGGGAGGGTTGACCCACGACAAGCCTGTTTCTGCACAGACTTTTGCAAAAAATTTTTAATGTGCCATTTTCCCTTTCTACTGTTCCACCACTAGCTGGATGATAGGCACAGTGTTGTTTTAGGTTGATCCCAAAGTATTAACTGACTTTTTGTAGATCCTGATTTATGAATCACTCACACAATCATGATGTTCTCCATCCTGCTCTGTGGGAAGAACGGTGGCAGGGTTAAGAGTTGTTCATCATTTAACTGTGACATTCGGCATTTGGCACACAGTGTTATATCTCAATCATGCAGCCGTCATACTGTATGTGCTGTTTTTTTGTTCTTAAAGCAGTTGCAACACTGTGTGAGGTACCAACGTTAATTTGCTGTAGTATAATGAATATGTATGAGTTGGGGTCTGATTTTTCATCAAGAGCTCCACATCTCTTTTTGCTCTAGCCAGCCAATTTAGTGGTGTGCTATATGCATTCAATTTTGGGCTTTCAAAAACAGCTGGCTGCACGGTTGTTCCCAATCATGAGTCCGAGCGTCCTGTAACATCCATTTTCTCAAGGTTTTCCACTCATCATCGACGGATTTGGCTAGGGAGAGATGCGGAGATGCATGGTTCATTTGGAATGGGTGTGGATAACCAGCTCAAGCTAAAACTCTACCTCCACCTCCACAGCACATCTGTTCTCACTCCATATCAAACATTACAACATCAGTATATCTGGTTTATCTAACTTCCATTACCACTCTTTCTCATAGCTTTCATCTGGTTTGTGTACAAGTCAAAGTTGTGTACTAGTTGAGTACAATGCAAAGCTTCTGGTGTCATGTAGTCTGTGTGAGAAGAGGAGGTAAGAGTTTTTGCTTTTTTCCACAAGAGAGTGTGTGACGTCAGTACGAGAAAAATTGCATAGTTTCCATTCGTACACATAGAGCAGGGGTCTGGGATATTGTTTTATAAAGCAAGCGTCATCTCACCGTTCTATCTTAAGGCGTAGTGATGTGCTGATCAGATTTAAATGTAGTTTGCACATCAATTCTCGAACCAACAGATTTATTGGGCAACACTGATCAAAAAATAGAATTCAAATTGTTTCTGTGTAGTTACCGTTTCGCACCTTAGGGCACTGAGAATGTCTCAATGACTGACATTCCTGATGCTCCCTTTGTAGACAGGGAGCGATTGCTTATTCTAGGTGAAGTAAAAAAATTCACACAATTGTATCACAGACTGCCCTGGTCCTGAGTAATATAGTGCGCCTTTTTGACAGTGTTGTTATGCCTAGTTAATTTTGCTACAGTATTAAATTACAATTTAGGATTATTTTTGTTATCTTCAAATAGGCTTGAGAAATACACCAAAATAGCAGCAATAAGAGATTTTTTGGCTGGAGAAATACATCAAAATAGCAGCAATAAGAGATTTTTTGTAGCTATGAAGGCTTTCCTTTCATGCTAATCGAAATACTAATTATTAGTTTGACACTATTTTCATTATAATTTCCTAGCTGATTGTTTTAAAGTAGAAGGTGATTGCTCTCAACTATAAACAGCAGTTGCCAGTTAATTGGAAGAAAAAAGCAGGTCATCTGGGTGATTATCATGTATGCTTGTGAAGTACACTACTTTTTAGTTACACAACTATTAATAGTATTGTTGACTCAAACTTCACATATTTTATACATATATACACATATATTATATTGCAAATCTATGTAAAGCTGATTGAACCAAGCTCTGTAAAGGAGAATGACCAGAGTGTTTCAAGCTGACAACATGAGGAAGAAATGCAATTGTAGTGGCTTTGATAGTGACATGTTCCAAGTGCTTCCTCGTGTGCATGCGTGTTAACAATACATTATGAAAAGTATATTGCTACCTATTTGCATGTATTTGTTAATGGCCAAGAAGAGTGTGTGTTGCATACTGTGGTGAGCAAATAATACATTTGTAAAGACTCGCAAGAAAATGGCATTCAAATCTAGTTTCTCTTTAGAGGTACTGGAGCATGTTTGACACAAGCTCAAAACAAGTAATACTGTAAAGGTAGCTTTGTTTCTCTGTGCAATGAAACACTTACCATAATGGCATGAATGCATATTCCTGTTGCAGTATTTTTCGTGGTCTGTTGGCTCTCTTTTTGCTGCTGATCTGCTTTTCAGTCTAAAGCCGCCTTCACACTGTACACGACAAATGACCGCCGGTAAACCGGAAGTCATTCATTTCCTATGGAGAGTCGCAAGGTTGCTGCGTGAGGTGCCGACCATCTTTGGATCCGTAATTTTCGGATCCGTTTTGAGCGTTGGATCCGTTAAAAAAATTTATCTTTTGTGACTACACCGCATCCGATATGCCGACCGGATGTGATGTATTCCAATTTTGTCCAATCAGGTTCGTGTGCCCGAGGTGATAAGAATTATTAAAAACTATTAACATAAACTTTAGTAATTTTTAAACTTTATCCAAAACAATCTTTTTGTTTTAAATACATTGTTATTGATAAAAAAGTAATACATTATTAATATTTATATTGTGTTATGAGATGTGTTATGATATGTATTATTTTTAATGTTGTCCCCATGTTTCCTCAAAAATTATTCACGGTCTTTCTGGATTGCATTGATTGTTTGTACTTCTAACTTCATTCACCATGATAAATGCTAATCAAGTTTGCAAACATTTAGCCCATTTCAGTAACACGCTTCCATGCTTCATTTTTCCTGTAAGCATCTCTGTATGATTCAAGAGTTGGATCATAAAGTAACGGGTGTTCTGAGACCGCTAATTTTCGGATCCGTTTTGAGCGTTGGATCCGTTAAAAAATTTTAACTTTTGCGACTACACCGCATCCAATATGCCGACCGGATGTGATGTATTCCAATGTTGTCCAATCAGGTTCCTGTGCGCAAGGTGATAAGAATTATTAAAAAATATTAACATAAACTTTAGTAATTTTTAAACTTCATCCAAAACAATCTTTTTGTTTTAAATACATTGTTATTGATAAAAAAGTAATACATTATTAATATTTGTATTGTGTTATGATATGTGTTATGATATGTATTATTTTTAATGTTGTTCCCATGTTTCCTCAAAAATTATTCGCGGTCATTCTGGATTGCATTGATTGTTTGTACTCCTAACTTCATTCACCATGATAAATGCTAATTAAGTTTGCAAACATTTAGCCCATTTCTGTAACACGCTTCCATGCTTCATTTTTCCTGTAAGCATCTCTGTATGATTCAAGAGTTGGATCATAAAGTAACGGGTGTTCGGAGACCGCGAGAATCACGCTTCTCTCCCATGTTGACGTCTGCACGATAATATTGCACATTACGTGCGACTGTCACTAGGGGGCCAAAACCGACAGTCGTGTCCGTTTGTCGTGTGCAGTGAAAATGACATGATTAGATGTAATCAATCCTGCTGCTGACATCTGCTTAAAAAGTCTGTCTCAAATTTAGAAATGGCAGATGTACCCAATCATAGTGCTAACTAGACTTCAGTTAGTCTATCATGATTTGGGTTAGGGAGCTTAAGTTAGCCTTGTTGTGATTTGTGTGATCTTTCTAGTATTTCAGTGTATACACAACCTTGGAGATTGTAAAATGTTACTGGGTGCCTTTAAAGATACAGATTCAGTCATGTTAATCATGTTAAGAGGTAAGATTCACAAAACAGACCTAATAATGTGGTCCATGGCATTATCTCCCATAATCAGTGTGACTAACTGAAACGTCTAGAGAACAGCAAAATAAGTGATAATTTGTGTAAAATAGGCTGGGGTGGAGAGGTAAATGAGCAGTAATGAAGTGTACCTGCATGAGGAAGCATGGGCATAGCTTAGCATTGGTTTGTAAATGGAATTTGTGCCAACTTATGCCAATGACCGTTCTCTATTGCAGTGAGCTGTGGCGAAGAGAGACAAGGCGAGAACGAGCCAGTCACTTTGAGCTGTATCTGTCAGTGAGTGAGTGAGTGAGTGAGTGAGTGAGTGAGTGAGTGAGTGAGTGAGAGTGTGTGCATGCATGTAAAGTGCTGAAAATTTCAAGTAAATTATGTAAGTGTACTGTTGAGTTATTCCAATTCCACCTCCAGATTTAGTTGCATTGTATTCCTTAGGACTGTTTCTAGAGTGGCAGAAAACAGATATGTAAGCAAACAGTAAATGAAAAGAATGAAAGTGAAGTACTGAAGAACTCTCACTCACTCATTTTCTACCGCTTATCCGAACTACCTCGGGTCACGGGGAGCCTGTGCCTATCTCAGGCGTCATCGGGCAGAACTGAAGTTACAATGGAATATTTTAAAGAATGCTAAGGTTTATATCGAAATGTACTGTATGGAATATAGTTAGAACATGACCTAAGTGAAACATTGCTGCATTAATAGTTCAATTCAATTCAATTCAAGTTTATTTGTATAGCGCTTTTTACAATAGACATTGTCTCAAAGCAGCTTTACAGAACATAAACACAGAGCAGAAGGTAAACATAATTAATGATAAAGGAATTAACGAATAATAAAAGAAATAAGAATTAACAGAATGAAAATTCTAGATTATTATTAGTTGTATATAGTTCACAGTGTGTATGTATTTATTCCCCTATGAGCAAGTCTGAGGTGACTCAGGCAGCAGTGGCAAGGAAAAACTCCCTTAAATTGGTAAAGGAAGAAACCTTGAGAGGAACCAGACTCAAGGGGGAACCCATCCTCATATGGGTGACACTGGGCGTGTGATTGTAATATACAGTCAGTTAAATGTTGTATTGGTGTAAGGTTCAAGGACTTCTGATCTCCTGAGTACCAAAGAGTCTAACTGGAGATGTCTCAGGATTCTTAGAGTCGGCCTCGGCTCAGTGGACGTCCAAAGGCTTCGTCCCACAGAGGACGTTGGGAGCTGGTACAGTGTCTGGATGCCTCGGGATGGGTACAAAGAGAGAAGCAGTGGAAAGGGATTAACATATCTGCTGTTCATAAAAATGTGCTGGTCTGATGTACTGGTGCATGATATTATGGGATGTATTATGTGTACGCCTGACTAAAGAGATGAGTTTTTAATCTACATTTAAACTGGACATTTGCCCCGAACACTATCAGGAAGACTATTCCAAAGTTTGTGAGCTAAATAAGAAAACGCTCTACCACCTTTAGTAGACTTAGATATTCTGGGAACTACCAAAAGTCCTGAGTTTTGGGATCTCAGAGAGCGTGAAGGATTGTAACGTGTTAGAAGACTAGTTAGATACATAGGAGCTAAACCATTAAGAGCCTTGTACGTAAGTAGCAGCAGTTTGTAGTCAATTCTATACTTAACAGGTAGCCAGTGTAGAGATGATAAAATTGGGGTTATATGGTCATACTTTCTTGTCCTAGTGAGAACTCTGGCAGCTGCATTTTGGACTAACTGTAACCTATTTATTAAAGATGCAGGACAACCACCTAGTAATGCATTACAATAGTCCAGTCTAGAGGTCATGAACGCATGAACTAGCTTCTCAGCATCAGATACAGACAGGATGTTTCTCAGCTTGGCAATGTTTCTAAGGTGGAAGAAGGCTGTTTTGGTAGTATGAGCGATATGATTTTTAAAAGACAAGTTACTGTCTAATATAACACCAAGGTCTTTCACTGTCGAGCTACTAGTAACAGTACATCCCTCTAAATGGGAGTTAAGTTGTGAGAGTTTATGTGCACTGGTTTTTGGACCTATGAGTAGTATTTCTGTCTTATCGGAGTTTAACAATAGAAAGTTGCAGCTCATCCAGTCTTTTATCTCTCTAAGGCACTGAGTTAATTTGGACACTGAGGCTATTTCATCTGGTTTTGATGAGATATATAACTGTGTGTCATCAGCATAACAATGGAAACTAATCCCATGTCTTCTAATAATGTTCCCTAATGGAAGCATGTATATAGAGAAAAGCAGAGGTCCTAGAACTGATCCTTGAGGGACCCCATAATTAACTGGTAGTAAACTGGAGGATTCACCATTTAATTCTACAAAATGGTATCGGTCAGACAGGTAGGATCTAAACCAGCTTAAAGCCTGACCATGAATACCTGTGTAATATTGTAAGCGATCTAGAAGAATGTTGTGATCTATAGTGTCGAATGCAGCACTAAGGTCAAGTAGAATTAATAGTGACATACAGTCTTGGTCCGAAGCTAAGAACAAGTCGTTTGTAACTTTAACAAGTGCAGTTTCTGTGCTATGATGGGGCCTGAAACCTGACTGAAACTCTTCAAGGATGTTGCTCTCCTGTAAGAAGGAGCTCAGTTGAACAGACACAACCTTTTCAAGTATTTTAGACATAAACGGAAGGTGTGAGATAGGCCTGTAATTTGATAGTTCATTAGGGTCTAAGTTAGGTTTTTTGATGAGTGGCCTAATAACTGCCAACTTAAAAGACTTCGGGACGTAACCTAAAGATAACGAGGAGTTAATGATATTAAGAAGAGGCTCACCAGCTTTATGTAACACTTCTTTCAGTAGTTTAGTTGGGATGGGGTCTAGTGAACATGTTGTTGATTTAGCTGTAGTAATAAGTTTATCTAACTCTTCCTGTCCTGTACTTGTAAAGCTGTGTAAAGCCTTAGGTGAGATTGTGTCACTGGTTGCTCTCATATGTTGAGCGTCACCTATTTTATTCCTGATACTTTCGATTTTATCAGTGAAGAATCTCATAAAGTCCTCACTACTGAAATGTGATGGAATAGTGTGTTCAGATTTCTGATTTTTTGTTAAACTAGCCACTGTGCTAAATAAAAACCTGGGATTGTTCTGGTTATTTTCTATGAGTTTGCTCAGGTGCTCAGCCCTAGCAGCTTTTAGAGCCTGTCTGTAGCTGGACATACTGTCCTTATACGCAATTCTAAACACCTCTAATTTAGTTGTTCTCCATTTCCGTTCGAGGTTACGGGTCTCCCTCTTGAGGGTGTGAGTATGACTATTATACCATGGTGCAAGTGTTTTATCTCTAACCTTCTGTAATCTGACAACAGTGTCTAATGTGCTAGTGAATATAGCGTCTATGCTGTTAGTCATTGCATCTAGGTCGTTTGAGTTTGAGGGTACAGTAAGAAGTCCAGACAGATCAGGCAGGTTATTTGTGAATCTGTCTTTGGTGGTCGGAATAATGGTTCTACCGAGTCGATAACGTGGTGAGACACAGTTAGTTTGTTCTATAGGTAGTGTGTACATTATGAGGTAATGGTCTGTGATGTCATCACTTTGAGGTATGATATCTATATCAGTGACTTCTATTCTGTGTGATATTATTAAATCTAATGTGTGGTTACGTCGATGAGTTGCACTAGTGATGTTTTGTTTGAGCCCAAGTGAGTTTAGTAAGTCCATAAATGTGAGTCCTAAAGCGTCGTTTGTGTCATCAACATGAATGTTAAAGTCTCCTACAATTAATGCTTTGTCAAAGTTAACCGATAGGTCTGAGAGAAAATCTGTGAATTCTCTAAGAAAAACTGTGTAGGGCCCTGGGGGTCTGTACACGGTCGCTAGAGCAAGAGACATCAGGGATTTCTTCGTGTGCATATGCGATAGTGTAACATTAAGGACGAGCACTTCAAAAGAACTAAATCTATGCTGTGTTCTCTGGGTAACAGTGAGGTAATCACTAAGGATAGTGGCGACACCACGTCCACGACCAGTCAGACGAGGCTCGTGCTTATAGATATATCCTGATGGTGTAGACTCGTTTAGACTGATGTATTCATTTGGTTTAATCCACGTTTCGGTGAGGCAGAGTGCAGTAAGGCTATTATCTAAGATCATTTCATTTACAATAAGTGCTTTGGGTGCAAGAGATCTAATGTTCAGAAGTCCAAACCTTAAGAACTGTTTTTGTTTGTTTCTTTGGCATTTTTCTGGTCTAATTACAGTAAGATTATTTTGAGAACTTCTCGTGTATTTACTTTTGGATCTCACTGCTCGGGGAACAGACACAGTTTCTATAGGGTGAGCTATGTGTGCATTTTCTGTGTCAATGTGCTGAGGTGAAGGATGGCTATTGAAATTTAAATTTAAAGAGTAGTTTACCAGTCAGAAGGTGTTCAGCGCCCTGGAGATGTGGTCCGAGAGGATCTCCGCTCCAACTCTGCTGGGGTGCAGGCCGTCAGCACGGAATAGCTTAGGACACTCCCAGAAAACATTCCAATTATCGATAAAGAGTAGTTTCTGAGCCTGACACCATGACTGTAACCATTCATTTAGTAACCATTGTAACCATTCAAAAAGTCTACTGAACCTTTCAATTCCTCGCTGGTAAGTTGGAAGCGGTCCAGACACGATGATCCTCGTTGTGGGCGCTGTGCTGCGAACCGTCTCCACCAGGGTGTTGAAGTCCCTCTTCAGGATCTCCGACTGCCTCAGGCTGGTGTCATTCGAGCCGACATGAAGAACCACAGCTCTGGTGTTTCTGCTCACAACTCTAGGTACCTGTGCAGAGACATCAAGAACACGAGCACCAGGTAAGCAGTGAGTGCGAGCCTTACCTTTAGCCACCGTAGCACGGACGTGGCGGACGATGGAGTCTCCGATGATCACGTTGTCGCAGTCCGTCTTGCGAAGGGGGCAAAGCGGTTCCGGGTGGGGATCTCGAAGACCGGCGGTGGTGGAGGGGGAGAGGTCCTAGGCCGGGGACCGGCACGCGTCCTTCGCTGCTGCACCCAGGGCCTGCGGTGTCCTGGCGCCGGAGTGAACAGCTCCTGGGCAGACCACTTCATCGGTGTGTTGGGCCTTGACAGAGAAACACGCGGGGTAGAGGTGGAGGGAGTGGTAATTACATCCTGGGAGTTTACCTGAGACAGGTGAGCGACCGACCGGGGAGCTTCCAGCGCGGCTTTCCGCTCCCGCAGCTCGGCCTGCTTCACCTGTAGTTCGCGGATCTGCTTCTCCACAGCACCCAGCTGGAGTTCTACCGAGTGCAGCTCCAATGCGTCCTCACCTGCACTCAAAGGCAGAGACGTAACCGGCATGGTGTTACAGAGCAAGTACAACAGATTGTAGTAGCGGTAGCCGAGCTAGCCGGCTAGAAGTGGACTATTTAACCTGTTTATTTATTTATTTATTGTATATCACTTGATTCTAAAAGATGAGAAAGGACATGGAGGAGAGCAGGGTGGGAGCGAGCCACTGGACTGAGCAGGTCAACTCCCTGCCTCTCACTCCAGTCTGTGAAATGAAAATGTGGAAGATGCGAGAGCTTGTACTAGCGGTAGCCAAGCTAACAGGCCAGTTATGCTCGCTGGCTAAAAGCTGATGCTGCGGGACAAGTAAATACGATGTCAAGAATTAAAGTGTAGACTCAAGATAACTCGGAATTGAATAAAAAATACTCAGCCAGGCATATAAATTGGAAGATGCGAGAGCTTCCTGTGTGCAGCTTGTTTCCTGTGTGCAGCTTGCTTCCTGTGTGCAGCTTGCTTCCTGTGTCCCATTAGCTACAGGGTATGAATATTCAATAGTAACCCATGTACTCTCCTCACTGGATTGTAAAGCTCTTAATTTTTCCTGGACCTGCTAATAACAGTGGGGTGATGTCTTACTTTCATTACCTTTATATGGTAGATGGTGTGATTGTATTGTCCACAGTGGTCAGAAGGACTAGATGAATTTGTGTCAGAGATCTGAAGGAGATGATCATGATTAAAGGCTGGTATAGACTATTCATTGTATAGCCTTTGTGGTAATAACCTATTGAACATTGATAAAAAGAAAAGAAAGTAAAGAATGCCATGACTGAGTAAACAAAGACGAACAAATGAGACAATAAAGACTTTAATCAAAGTTTAAAGCTAGCTCAGTGATTTGCACTGATCACTGAATTTTAGCCCTTTCTTTCAATGTGTCAGGACTCAGCCCGGACTTGTGGCCATGTGCCTTTGTTTACGTTCCTCGTCACATGTCTGCCCCATCTTTGTCTGCCCCTCCCTGTCTCCACATCTGTTCCTAATCGTGTCTCATTATCTTTTGTATTTAACTGTGCCGCGTTGCCTTGTGCAGTGCGGAATCAACTGTTGTCTTTGTCCGGTCTAGTCTGTGTTATGTTTCATGTTTTCCGTTATCAAACGCTTCACATCCGGTTTCCGTGGAGGACGCCGCCCCACTTCCTGTCCGTGGGGGGTGTTGCAGGCCCGTGTTTTGCTCCATGGATTTTTTTTTTTTTTGACTTTTCTGTTTTGTGGAGGATTTTTTTCTCCCTGCCCTCCCTCCCCTTTTCCTGGTTCGAGAGAGTGGGGTCTGGCCGCGGTGCGTCGGGGTTGCGCTCGGCCCTCCTGTTCGGCTGTGGACGTCGCTCGGCCCTCTAGCTTGGCTGTGGACGTCGCTCGACCCTCTCTGGCTGTGCGACCGTGTGCCTTGCTCCCCCCCACCTGCCTCGCCGTGTGCCTTGCCCCCCCCACCTGCCTCGCCGTGTGCCTTGCTCCCCCACCTGCCTCGCCGTGTGCCTTGCTCCCCCACCTGCCTCGCCATGTGCCTTGCTCCCCCACCTGCCTCGCCGTGTTCCTTGCTCCCCCACCTGCCTCGTCGTGTGCCTTGATGTATTCCGTTATTAAACCCTGTTACGCCATCCTGCGTTTGGGTCCCTTTTATTCAGCGTTCATGACACAATGCAGATTCTAACACATCCAAGTTATCTTTGGGACAACATAGCATAATGTTTTGTTAATTGTCAAGTCACTTTTGGGTCACAGGCAATGCATTTTCCTATTATTTCTTAGGGTTATTTGGTACTATAAATAACATTAATGTTACTATAATGTTATTTGGTACTGTAAATAACATTAATGTTACTATAATTAAATTGTAATTGTAACTGGAGTAAGAGAAAATATGCAATCCATCAACATTCTGGATAGGTAAAATCCTGCTCATAGATACTAGACATGACATACTTTTGTTTGGACAATGAATCTTCCGGTGTATCATGAATATGGACAAGAAATAATTAATGGATTATATTTTAGTTTTGGGCACTGATAATATTGGTTATGGGTCTTAATGATGTGGTTATTACGGTTGTCATTATATTAGGCAATATGAGGTGACTTGATATGTTCATTTAGGTGTTAGGGACTGAGATGTGATTTTTTTGGTGTTACTTCTGTGAACAAGTGAAGCTTGGTGGACCTGGGATTTAAACTCACAACCTTCCGAACAGTAATCCAACACCTTAACCACTAAGATTCAACAAAGTTTCCTTGAATCTGCATTCTGCAAAGACAATCAGAACAGTACCTTTGATATTTTCCCCAGACTCATTTACATGCAAACCCTCTCTCTGTTCATTCTTTATTACTGGATCAAAAATAGGTTATAGCCTAATTATCTTACATCTCTACTCTTCCTCATCAAAGCTAGTTTTGCTCTGAACAGTGCTGTTTGTTGTGAGGGCCAGTTCATGATCACACATAAATTCCAGTAATTTCCAGTGTGTTTTACATGATGTTCCCAAAGGATTGGTGTCTTTGAAGTCATCAATGTATAAAATGCAGGAGCTACATTCTCATCACAGAGCACAGGATGCAGCAGATGATCCTTACTTTTTAAAAATTGTGGTCAAATTGAATATGGAAAAAGTGAGAATAGACAAGGGAAAGACGGTGGAAGGAGTGAGATAATGTAGGGGAACAGGCTTACTGAAGCAAAGCAGAATACATGTGCTCAGAAAGGAAAAAAGTACTTGCCTTTGTCAGCAAAGCTTATTTGTATATAATAACATTTTTACTGAATGGCAGTTAGCAATAACTTAATTTTATTTGCTGTATAATTAAATGCATCTACCTTTCTTTCTCCAGACAGAGAATTATTCCATTGACTCCAGCTATGTAAACAGCAGAGCACATCTCATCAAAAGGTATGCTTTTTGTTTGCTTATTTGTTTTAATATTTTACTTTCATTTAATAATTCATTGATTTTGCAGGTGATGTCTAATTTTAATTACTGCCTGATTAAAATATGTAAGATTAAAAGATTTTTAGTTCTTAACAATTGATTGTATCACTTAATACATCTTATGTTTTTTGTACTATTTTAAATTATCCTTTTAAATCTTCTAAGCATGTATAAGTTTTTCTTGTTAAACAAAGTTCAACTTACTAGCCAGAGTATAATAACTATAATAACTATACAACATTGAACCTCACATGTTGATAAAAGGCTTTTGGATGCAGAATCAGTGCACACAGGCAGTTAGGGCATTGTAAGGCCACTGAGATAAGAAGAAAGGTCATTTCATTTTGTGGAAGGAAGCAACAAGGAACAGTGTATGTTCTGCCCTGCAATGACCTTGCTGGCATTTCTTGGTCCACCTGACCAAGAAATGGTCCATTAAAATCCTAGTGAAAATTTAGTCAGTAAACCTTTGCATAGTGAAGTGTCACTATGCAAAGGTTTACTGACTAAATTTTCACTAGGATTTTAATTATGTCTAACTTTCAAACTTAGCCTGAATTAAGGCAATGGCACTTAATTTAAACTTATTTGTAACAATTCTGTTCTTTTTTGGCAGGTGGCAAATAATATTACTGTACTTATAGTGCAATACTCTCCTGGGGCACAGGAGCAATTAGACAATATCAAAACGATTTTTTTCCAGTTTAAGAAATGCCCAGACTGCTTTCTTTTTTTTCTGTTTTCCGCCTATTTCAGGGTGGTGAGGTGGTGGGATAGATAGTGCATGTCAGCGTCTGTGTTAGATATGGGAGATGGCTATCAAATAAAAGAAAATCAGGCCTGATCAACTGCGAGAATTTTTCACCCCTTTATACATAGCCACTCAATTCCTTTTTTATTATCATTACAGTTAGTGGTGATTTTCAATGATGAAAATATTGTACCAAGAGAAAACAGAGGTGTCATAATGGTGTCTGGAACAATGGTTACATTCTGTTCAGGTGTCTGAACACAATGTAAAAGCAGATTAAAAACTTTGTTTCTTACCTCCTTTTAGTACATCAACATTTAAGGACATGGAGGGTAACAGCCTAAAGGACAGTGGTCATGAAGAAAGTGACCAGACTGACAGCGAGCATGATGTACAAAGGGGCCATTATGCTGATACAGCTGTGAATGATGCAATCAATATGACTGTGACCCCCAGCAGCTGCCAGCTATCAGATCCAGGTATGAGTGTTTGTGATAGGGTACAATCGGGGGAAAAAGAGAGAAGCGGCAGGGAGAAGTAAAGAAGATGTTTCAATATGACCACATTTTTACACTTACCTCACATTGATGCTTGACCAAGGCCTCTGAAATTAAAAATTATTATATAATGTTATGGTCATCTATGAACTCTCTATATTAAAATAGGAGGAGCTTACAATGAACCCAGAGTATTTGCTGATACATGGATAGTAGCAATAGTAGAAACTAGCTCTAGACCGTCCTGAATGACAGTAATTAGGCTGGCGATGGTTAAAGGTTGGAGATCTGCATTGCTCATGCAATATTTTTCAATAATCAGATGGCTAATTTAGCAGGGATGTCAGGAATGGTGGAACTATTCCATGCCTGGACACTAGGGGGACATTCTTGCAGTTTTTGTGTGTCTTGTACCATGTGCCTTTATTTTTGTTTTGTGTTCACGTGTCTTAGCCCTGCCATATCCTTAATCAGTTCTCGCCTTGTGTTTACATGTTTTGTGTTTACATGTTCATAGCGTTTCCAGCCTTTGTTATTTTTCCGAATAAAGCCCCTTTTTTATGTAATCCCTGGGTCTGAATTTTGGGCATGTGGTAGATTAGTGGTTAAGGTCTTGAGCTACCAATTGAAAGGTTGTGAGTTTGATCCCAGGTCCACCAAGCTGCCACTGTTGGGCCCCTGAGCAAAGCACTTAACCATCAATTGCTCGGCTGTATAAAAAAATTAGATAATGTAAGTCGCTCTGGATAAGGGCGTCTGCCAAATGCTGTAAATGTAAATTTTATCAGTGAAGACTCCCCCATTCTCTTACAAGGGATTTAATATTCATATATCTTTTTGAGTCCCATTTACAAAGACAGTTCTTTTAGTTCTTGACATTCACTTATCCCAGGTTAGAGAGTGATTGGAGTGGTACTGCAATAAATAAGAGTGTAATTTAATTCCCTTGCAAGGGATCTCATAAAAATTGTAGGCTGCTCGTACTAATACATTTCTCAAAATTCAAAACTGTTAATAAAATGAAAAAAAAAAACATTTCTCTGAAGAATTAATAACATTTTTATTTTTTAAAAAATCATTCTGTAATGAACAGCATCTAATGCCTTCAGAGCTACAACATCCCTTTTGTCTGGAGAAGGCACCTTTCTCATTAAAACTCCTCAATTTCCACTCTCTTATCTGAATGTAAAACACTTTCAGTAAACTGAACTGTATGTACTGAATAATTTCATTAATTACAACAACATCCCCTTGTGGGGCAATAACCTTCCATGTTAAAACATTGAAGGCTTGACTTCAATTTAAACAATTTATGAAGCACTACACTAAATGAGATACAGTAAATAAGTCTTAGAATTCAGAATTGCTAAAGATACTATCCAGGAAAAAAATTCTATTGAAATCAATTTGACTTTAAAAATGCACATGGCCATTGCCCTAGGTTGTCATCTTGACACAATGTGAACACTTGATAAGCATTTCTTTGTTATAGCCCAACAGTTTTTCAAGGTCAGTAATTGTGGACTGAGTTTTCCCTCACCTAATTGTAAAATCACCTTCTGTACAAAGTGAGTACATGCCTGCTTGATAGTATGTGTGATAGCATGAGACTTTGGGTAACTTTCCAAGTTATGAAGCACACTTTTTTACTAAGAATTCAATGAGTAGTTCATGGATCAACTTTTTTTCCATCAAAATGCCAACTGGTATCTAAGTGAAGTCCTCAGAAATGTCAGTGACTTACATGTGAACAACAGTAAGGAGTTAGATTTTTCTGTGATGTTCAAATGATCACCTGCTCAGATGGCACAACAAAGTCTGTTTATTCAGGTGGCTGAAAAACAGCAAAGATTTTGAGCAGAAATGGTGCAAAACTACACCAGGTTACATATGTAACCCGGTTTCCTGAGAAGGGAACGAGGTGCTACGTTAAGGCTGCCGCCCATGGGTTAAGGTTTCTAGAAGTGTCCTTCCCATGGCAGCTTCCCCTACTTCATGTATGGGGTATATTTGTTGTTCCCAAGAAAGACAGTTGGCTGCATCAAATTTTGGACCTGCGGGCTCTGAACTGTACTCTGAAGAGATGCTCATGCTTAAGCTTATGCATCACAGACCAGGTACAAGGTCCATGGTTACCTACAGTGGTAACTTTATTCATCACACAGACCATTTTGTACTGTACCACCCTGTAATAACCCTATTAATTCCATAATTATTACCAATTTATGTTATTATGTTTCATTATATGCATAGTCTGCTGAGTAGAGTGACACACATTTGTGAAGAGACATTTTTTCCAAAATTCTTTTACAATTGCAGAAGTCTTTCAGCACATTCTGTGCTTGGACCCCTAATTACTATAATGAGCTGCACTCTTAGCAGATCTGTGCTTTGTCATATAATTCTTTAAACACTTTTCTTTATAGAATGCACATTAGATTAACAAAATATACTGGCATTTTAATAATTCAGCAATTCAATTACAATGAAAATGGTATGTGCTAAATCAAGTGCTATTTAATAATTCTCCAAATTGTGATAATGGAACTTAAATCAGACCATATTTGCAGCAATTTAAGACAATTAGAACTTCATTATGGACACTCTAAGGTGCTGGTCATTTCAATTGAGTTTGTAACAATCAATGAAAAGTCAGTATGATACTCTATAATCCAACAAATCATTCAGTGAGTAACTATGTAAATAATATTTACAAATAATATTTTTTAATTCAAGATTGTTTTGTTTTTCCCTCCATTATTATGGAAACAAATCAAAGATAGCAATAAAAACTAGAATGGTACATTTCGGTACATGGGCTGGGACCTATACAGCTGTTTAGCCAATAAGCAGACGATTCCAACGGTATGCGGCATGCTGTATGTTCTTTGCCTGTGTCTGCGTGAACTGGATGCGCAAAAGAATTCTTGCGTAATCCCTGACTTTTGTCCCTCTCACAGCTCAGGGTGTCAAGTTACAGGCCTTTTTTCACACCAGAGTGATAGAGAGAGAGTCTATGCTTGTTTTAGGCCTTTCAGACTGAGCATGCAGCCTTTTATTTCAAAGTTATACAAACAAGTACACAAAAACGCTGCACCCGACGACCATGGCCGTAGAAAAATATTCATATAAAATCCATTTTTGGGTCTTTTGACTTGAAATTTTTTTTGGTGAAAGCCAAGACATGAGGCTATGACACTCAGTTGTTATTTTGTCCTCAAAAAATAAGATTAATCAGTTTATCAGGTAAACAACCCAGGCGGAAATGAAAACCTTCCATTCTATCCCCTGTAACTTTGTGCCAGTAAGGCCTAGAATCAATCTGAAACTAGTTCCTGAAACTAGAGAATCTCTTCTTTCAAGCTGTGCTGTCCAAGGCACGCAACACTAGTTTTAAACATCAAATACACGGTTAAATGTTATATTGTTTTGAAAGCTTAGACTCTCAGGATTTTATTAAGCCCACACACAAAGCATAATATGATTTATAGCCATCATACTAATTTAATCCATCTTGATAGTCACCGGAAATTGGCGGCGCTTACCTTTCTTCACTGGGGTAATATTCTCCAAAACAAATGCTTGTAAAAATACCCCAAGAGTCTAAGGAACTGGAATATGTAAGCCTTTTAATCCAAAACGCTTTAATCCAAAACGCGTTTCTGACCGAAAAATGTACTTCCGTCCTTGATCTTTTTCTTCCAAAGTTGTGTGATCTGACAGATTCACTGGTGTCTGCTGCCCTCTTTTGGATGTTAGCACATCTACAGAGAGATTCCCCATTCAAGTCTATGGGGAAAAAACACCCCTTTGAACTTCCATACTGGGAATTCTGGAATTCTGATCGCTTACAAAATGGATAGCACACCTCTCCTCAATGAGCCGGTCGATTGGACACCTCATTTATGGGTCTAGGACAAAAGCTGCGGGACAAGTTACGCGCCGAAAAAGTGTCCGGAAGAAGAAGAAGAATAACTAGAACGGTACATTTCCTAAAGAAAATGTGAATGTGCTTGCACGTGACGTCAGTTCCCCTCATCGTGCTGAGTGTTTTATGTTGTGTAACCGAGATATGGCTTCTTTATATTGCAATATGGTTCGTAAGGTGCACTACATGGTTGCTAGGGTATGGCTGCACAGTTACTATGGTTATATTTGCAGACTAGTTTCTCACCTGCAACAAAAGAGCACACCTGAAAATCCATTTATCTTTTCCTGAAACAAGCACCATGAAGATCTTGAACTAAAGCATCAATCAGTGATTTTATTGGGAAAAAATATAATCACGTTACAATAAGGATCATTAGTTCAAATGTAATGTATTAACTAACATTTACTAACCGTGAGCAATAAATTACTGTATTTAGTAATCTTTGTTAAAATAAAGTTTATTCTTTGTTCATGTTAGTTCACAGTATATTAACTACTGGGAAAAAATATAATCACATTACAATAAGGATCATTAGTTCAAATCTAATGTATTAACTAACATTTACTAACCATGAGCAATAAATTATTGTATTTAGTAATCTTTGTTAAAATAAAGTTTATTCTTTGTTCATGTTAGTTCACAGTATATTAAGTAATGTTAACACAGTGTTAATAATGTATTAGTAAATGTTGAAATTAACATGAACAAAATGAATAAATGCTGTAGAAGTGCAGTTCATTATTAGTTCATGTTAAGTATTGTGGTAACTAATGTCAACTAATGAACCTTTATTATAAAGTTTTAGAAAAAAAAAAACGTCCGAGGGTGGATTCGAACCCCGAATGTCTGCATGCTCAACGGATTCGCTATCCACTAAGCCATCCAGGAATACGAAAAAGACTTTGCGGTTTTATGTATTAATTCACTAATGTGAAGAATGGCGCGTCTAACAATACCACAGCTTTATTATATTAAAGTCATTCTTATCATTCTTTGTGATATCCGTGTCATATCATGTCAAAAAATACTTATGTAATGTGAGGAGACAAAGAAAAAATGCGCTTAATTTTAATTAATGGGTGGGTCTTAAATGAGCCGTTGCTGTTCTTAAAAGGACATTAGTTTAAAGTGAAATAAAAAATTATAAAAACTACACTGATAGTTGAAAACAACAAAAAGTTATACAAATGGCAGTAACAACAACATATGTGACCGCCGTGCTTTCCAAGGCACCCCAGCACTAGGTTTAAGCATTAAATACACGGTTAAATGTTATAGTGTTTGTAAGCTTAGACTTTCAGGATTTTATTAAGCCCACACACAAAGCATAATATGATTTATAGCCATCATACTAATTTAATCCAAGTTGATAGTCACCGGAAATAGGCGGCACTTACCTTTCTTCACTGGGGTAATATTTTCCAAAACAAATGCTTGTAAAAAATACCCCAAGAGTCTAAGGAACTGGAATATGTAAGCCTTTTAATCCAAAACGCTTTAATCCAAAACGCGTTTCTGACCGAAAAATGTACTTCCGTCCTTGATCTTTTTCTTCCAACGTTGTGTGATCAGACAGATTCACTGGTGTCTGCTGCCCTCTATTGGATGTTAGCACATCTACAGAGAGATTCCCCATTCAAGTCTATGGGGAAAAAACACCCCTTTGAGATTCCATACTGGGAATTCTGGAATTCTGATCGCTTACAAAATAGATAGCACACCTCTCCTCAATGAGCCGGTCGATTGGACACCTCATTTATGGGTCTAGGACAAAAGCTGCGGGACAAGTTACGCGCCGAAAAAGTGTCCGGAAGAAGAAGAATAATAAGAATAACTAGAATGTACATTTCCTGAGGAAAATGTGAATGGTGCTTGCACGTGGCAAGTTCCCCTCATCGTGCTGAGTGTTTTGATACATGACATGTCCATGTTGTGCTGACGTTTTGATTTCGCTTATTTTGGGGGCGGGGCTACACGTGACATCAGTTCCCCTCATCGGGCTGAGTCTTTTGATATACAGTATGACATGTCCATGTTGTGCTTATTTTGGGGGCAGGGCTACACTTGATGTCACGTGATTACCTGGTGGGGTGCCAATACTTTTGGACAAAAGTTGCTACTGAAAATAAAACTTCGCCCAGAGTAAGGTCCCAAAGGAGCTGGTCGAGTTTGGTTTAAATCACTCGAAAAATTGCCGAGTTATAAACCTCCAAAATTGATAATGGAAGTCTATCGGGAAAAAAAGCCACTTTGAGCTTCCGTACCGGGAATTCCGGACTTCCGATCTCTTATAAAAGTCATAGCACACCTCTCCTCAATGAGCCGGTTGATTTGACACCTCATTCATGGGACTAGGACAAAAGCTGCGGGACAAGTTACGCGCCGAAAAAGTGTCCGGTACAATAACAAGAATGTTGCTTTGCAAGCACCATTAATAATAATTAGTATGCAAGAGAATAAGAATGTGCTTTAGCAAGCACATTAATAATAATAAGTATGCAAGAGAATAAGAATGTGCTTTGCAAGCACATTAATAATAATAATAAGTATGAAAGAGAATAAGAATGTGCTTTAGCAAGCACATTAATAATAATAATAAGTATGCAAGAGAATAAGAATGTGCTTTGCAAGCACATTAATAATAATAAGTATGCAAGAGAATAAGAATGTGCTTTGCAAGCACATTAACAAGTGAATCTGGAATGATTTGTGCAGGTTTTTTACTGTAGAACTGTGAAACTTTTTTGTACAAAACCAATTTATAAAAGTGTACCCTTTTTATGTAGCTACTATACTGCTGTTTTGTCTTTATTAACATAAAGTCTCGGACACACCCAACCTCTTATTGACTGTGTTTTACTTACACGTGCACACTTTACTTCCTCATCCAGTTACAGCCATATATATACATATATACATACACACATCAGGAACATACCAACTACACAGAAACTCTGGGGGTGACCTGGAATAACCCATTCACTGCATATACTACAACTACAGAACCTTGAAAGCTCCAAGTACATGATTGCTAATATGAATATTCCCACCTACAGTATATCCTTCTTGAACCTGAAATGGTGGAATTCCATTGTTTGTCACAATTTTTAAAGGAATATTGTGAGCATGAAAAATCTATACCACACAAGCCTACAACACTAAACTATGAGTAGCAATAAGCTATTAGCATTAAGCTATTAGTAGCTGCACTGTGACTTCATGGAGGAGACTGTGTGTAAAGCTTGTTCCTGAGTGTGTTGGTGCAACAGCAAAGACTCCTATAAGGTCTCCCAAATGGGAGAGGAGTAAATAATACATGGTTGGGGCTCACCCCAACCATGTATTATTTACTTCTCTCCCATCTCAAGTCTTTGAGAATACTTTTCACGCCTATGGAGTAGTATTCACTACTTGCTGCAGGGCCTATTGGTCTGAGACAGTGCAGTTGCCATACCACACTGTGATGCAGTTTGTAAGAATGCTTTCAGTAGTGCAACAGGAGTTCTGCAAGATGTGGGGGGACATTTGATACTCCCTTCGTTTCTATATAAATAAAATAAAATTGCTGTTGCATCTTCTGGATTAGAATTGATGTGTTGATGGACCAGGAAAGATCTGGCTTGAAGCTAGTTGTGGGCTTCACTTCAGCATCATCAATATGGTTTGGAAAGCGTGCAATAAAGATATATTAAATATTAAAATGACAAAGTACAAACAAGTTTTTTTCTCTATTTGTATAGAAATTTTTAGATAGCATATGAATTTTATTGGCAAAATATGTTATAGTCTATGACATTTTTCTCATTTTCTACTGTATAATAAGAACAAAAAATCTTGAACACACAGCAAAAAGTCCAGTCTTGAATTAAATCTCACAGCGATCAAGTAAAAAAATTGATAGAAAGAACCAGGATAGTAACTATGTTCACCTCTTTTATGTGAAATCAACCGTTGACTAAGATCAGCATTCTTAGAATCATATTGCCCAGACTAGGTTAGTTAGGTCTAAGTTAGGTTTAAGTTAGGTTACTGTCTGGCAGTCTAGATCAAGTCTTTGACTCTGGGTGACTCATTTTCCCATCATCAATGTTGTACAATGTTGTCTGAAGGAATGTGTAAATGTTGACAAGGGCACTATCATATGACCACAAAATGTGTCTTGAAGTTTATGTTCAGTGCTCCAAGGGAGCAGTTTGCCTGGCATGGGAACATGTCAATCTTGCTTTTCTGATGTCCAACAGCAAGGAAGTATGGATGCTGACACTGGTTATTGCTGAGGTGTGCCTCCAAACTGTAGCATGACTAAAATTTAAATGAACATTAGACATTATGAAATTGTCATTACCTTATGAAAGACTACAAGTCTTTTAGCAGCATTACATGCACTAACTTTCAGAGACTTATGTCCTTCTGAAGACAAGGATTCACATGAATTAATTAACAGAAAACTTTAAATGTAAGTTTAAGAACAGAGAGCATTTTTTAAGCATTCATCTACCTGTTGTGTTTTTGTAATAATTCATCTCATAGGTTGCGATGTATTCATTAAAACAATACAAGAGTTCATTGGACCTGAAAATATAGCAAATGCAAAAATAAATAAAATACAGAATACTTCTAGTCTCGTTAAGATCAATTCCTTCTGTAGACAGCAACAACTAGCTCAGCTATGCTGATGAAGTAAGCTACTTTGCCTCTTTTATGACATTTGGCCTGAAAAACATGTCCCACTTTTAAAGCAGCCTGGAGGCTGTCTCGGGGCAGAGAGTATATCAAAACTACAATCTGGATTTTTAACCAGCTTCTGGTGATGATGAAATGTCTATTTCATCTTCTGGAATATTATGGACTTGTCTGTGGTGTATTTGAGCAAAGACATGGCCTCTTTGCAAGCATCTTACTTCAAAATTAGTAGCCCTTTGGGATTTTGGGCATCTTTCTGTGGACTGTTTCTATCCTGCGTTGCTTAAAGCATCATAAAAGTGTTCCTGAAATACAGTGGTGTGAAAAGTGTTGGCATCTTCATGATTTTTTATTTTTTTGCATGTTTCTCACACTTTAATATTTTAGATCATCAAAACAAATTTAAATATTAGTCAAAGATAACACAAGTAAACACAACAATCTCTACACGGCGAGAAATTAGAAACTGCTGCGTGTTTGTTTTCACGGAGACGTGGCTCAGCAACAGAGTTCCAGACGCCGGCATTCAGCTGGACAGGCTAACTTCATTTAGAGCTGACAGAAATGCAGCTCTGTGCGGTAAGACTCGTGGTGGTGGTCTGTGTTTATATCAACACGGAATGGTGCAAGAACTTTGTGCTTGTTTCTACTTACTGCTCATCGTCAGTGGAGTTTGTGACTGTTAAATGCAGGCCATTTTATTTACCACGGGAATTTACTACTGTTTTCATTGTCAGAGTTTACATTCCTCCTAGCACTAATACTAAAGAGGCGCTAAGTGAGCTATACAGAGCTAATAGCGACCTACAGAATGTTCCCCCCCGATGTACTGTTTATCATCTCCAGAGATTTCAATCACGCAAATCTCAAGTCAGTGCTCCCTAAATTCCATCAACATGTGGACTTTGCTACGAGAGGTGAAACGATGCTGGATCTTGTTTACACAAACATTCCTGGCGCGTACCGTGCAGAGCCCTGCCCCCACCTCGGTTACTCAGACCACATCTCTGTTATGCTAATTCCAGCATACAGACCACTCATCAGATGCCCAAAACTGGTTCTGAAGCAGGTGAAAAGGTCCTGCTCTTCAGGACTGCTTTGAGTGCACTGACTGGAACATCTTCAGGGAGGCTGCAACCAACAGCAGCAAGGGCAAAACTGTCCAGAGCCATCAAAGAGGCAAAGCGCACACACTCCAAGACAATCCACAGCCACTTCCAAGACAGCAGGGACACCCGGCGCATGTGGCAGGGCATACAGGCGATCATGAACTACAAGACAGCTTCACCTGCTTGTGATAGCGACGCCTCCCTCCCAGATGCGCTGAATGACTACTACACTCGGTTTGAGGTGCAGAACAACGTTGCAGCAAGGAAGATCATCCCTCCCCCCGAAGAACAGATACTCTGTCTATGTTTATGTTCTGTAAAGCTGCTTTGAGACAATGTCTATTGTAAAAAGTGCTATACAAATAAACTTGAATTGAATTGAATTGAATTGATACTCTGTCTATTCACGGCCGACGTGAGGAGAACTCTATGCAGAGTTAACCCACAGAAGGCTGCTGGAGACATCAAGACCCAGCTACCACCCTCACTGGACCCGCTACAGTTCGCGTATCGTCCAAACCGCTCCACAGACGATGCCATTGCTCAGCCCTCCACTTAGCCCTCACCCACCTGGGCAATAAAGGCACTTATGTACGAATAAGCTGAGCCTTATTAAGTGAGTCCACCTCTTAATGGCTGAGGAAAAACTAAATGAAGACTTTGGAGTCTTCAGTTTTCAGACTAGTCAATGTCCTGACCTGAATCCTATTGGGATGCTGTGGCATGATCTTAAAAAGGAGGTTCAAACCCCTCCAATGTGACTGAATTACAACAATTTTGCAAAGATAAGTGGACCAAAATTCTTCCACAGCACTGTAACAGACTCATTGCAAGTTATTGTTGCTAAGGGTGGCCCAACCAGTTATTAGGCCTTCTTCACAAAGGGCCATGTAGGTTTAGATTTTGATTTGTTTGATTTGAAACATTAAAGTGTGACAAACATGCAAAAAAATAGAAAATCCATGGGGAAACACTAAAATCCTAAGAAAAACTTCTCACTAAAAGTAAGAGAAGATGGAATGCAGCAAAAATAAAAAAGTAAAAATTCTGCCTGACGCAATTTGACAATTTTAGACAGTATATCTCTTTGAATTCATGCGGTGAAAGCCTGAAAACTCAAGATATCTATTTTAACATCTGACCATTAATTGTTTCAAGTTTGATTTATCTATTGAGATTTATCTCATTTTCAGCATTTAAAAAGCAAAAAAACATGATAAATCCTGTAGTAAATTTAAAGGTCCAGGGCATTTAAAAGTGTTTTAAACTTTGACGCATCATCCAGAAAAGGCAGAAAATTTAGTGTGTGAGGAATTATGGCCAATCGACTTCTTTGCTTGTAAGTCTCACACATACACAGGAAGTAACCGGGACAATAAACAAAATTTCTTGGGTCAGATTTTGTACGTACGAAATGTTTACTTTTTTTCTGTCTGTCCTTTTAACTGCTTGGTGTTGGAATTATGCTTTATTTCAGCCAAAAAATTGCGTTGTAGACGAATAGTTAAGTTTCTTCAAATATATACTTTAAAATAAAATATATAAATCTAAACTCAAATATGTAAATGTATTTATTTTTATTAATGTTTTCATTATTAACAAACATGTTAACAAACTTAATTTCTTCACTGTATATTGGTTCATTTTTTTTTATTTATTACAGAAATTGGCAGATCACAAAGCTCCATAACACTGCATGCAGTGTTTTTTGTTGTTGTTGTTGTTGTGTTTGTTGATGGGGCTTAGTGGGTAGCACGTTCGCCAGGGTTGGGGGTTCGATTCTCGCCTCAGCCTTGTGTGTGCGGAGTTAGCATGTTCTCCCCGTGCCTCGGGGGTTTCCTCCGGGTACTCCGGTTTCCTCCCCCGGTCCAAAGACATGCATGGTAGGTTGATTGGCATCTCTGGAAAATTGTCCGTAGTGTGTGAGTGAATGAGAGTGTGTGTGTGTGCCCTGCGATGGGTTGGCACTCCGTCCAGGGTGTATCCTTGCCTTGATGCCCGATGACGCCTTGAGATAGGCACAGGCTCCCCGTGACCCGAGGTAGTTCGGATAAAGCGGTAGAAAATGAGTGAGTGAGTGAGTGTTTGTTGTTGTTTTGTTTTTTCATTCAGTGAGATAGGACTAGTGTTGTTTCTAGGGCCAAAGCTGACTTCAAGAGGTGCCTTGGATGCTGCTCTGAGTTCCAAATGGGGGAGGATCTACTCGGTCTTCCACTTTTGTTTATCGGCATGAAAATAGTATTTGTTTATCTGCATGATAATTGTATCCTAGCAAACAATTATAGCCTTATGATAAAGAAGATCTGTATTTTCCAGTCCTGACATTTAAGAATTAAATTCCTTTTTGATACAGTAAATCATTTGATAATTCAATTCCTTGCAATTCGTCTTTGTCTGGATCAGGGCAACGGACAAATGCCATAAATTTAATTGTAAATGATGCTTGTGCCAGGCATTTACAATGGTCACATCTAGAAAGTGAAAGAACACTCTAATGTATCACTGTTTGTTTATGCCCCTGTTAGTATACATCGCAACAAATTGATTCATGAGATTTAATCCCTCATGTGTTGCTTTACTAAGCCTTACTGAAATGCCCTTTAAACACTAACTGTGTTTTTTTCTTTTTTTGCTTTATCTCTGGGGTGAGCAGTAATAATCAGGTGAGCAGTAATTAACAGAGGATGAAGCCATGTGGACCAGTGAACTGTCTAACAACAGAACATGCTCCTTGTCCATCTTCTTTGAACAGTTTTAGCTGCACTGCCTGGAGCCTGTTAGTTCTGCATGTGCCATTGCTGTAAATGCCCTTTTGTTTTAGTGTCTAAAGGGATGGAATGTTGCATAAGAAACCCTGTACGTCTAAATACTTTTGTATGTCATTTCTGTATGTCATTACAGAGGCACATAATTATATTTATACCCATTCCTAATTTACTGAACTAACTATGTCTCGCTAAACTATAAATCTATACATTTATCCAGAGGAACTTGCCCCACCCAAATTGCAGGGTTTGGGTTTTTGGGATTGCACTGCTTTATAGACAGGTGGTCATTGAAAGGAATTATCTGATAAAGTATGATAAATTTTCTCGAGTATCTTAGACTGGTATGATTTTGAAGAGCTTGTCAGTGTTTCCTGGGATTGGAGAATAAATATCCACAAGGTGAAGGTACCAATACCTTTACTGCTAATACCTGTTAACAGGCATGGCATCTGCTATCATATCAAGATGAAGCCCTTCATCTGATGACTATTGCATTCTTTATCTTGGGTACCTGAGATTTGACATAACCATATTTATTCAAACTATTACAGTTTTTTTCAATCGCTAACAAGCGCTTACCTATACTTAAGATAATTTTTCTAAACTTTTAACACAGACTTACACCTACAAAACACAATTGGCCAAATTGATAATTTTCCTCTCAAAAACACATTTTGTTAAATATATACTAACTCTCCATTTCAAAACAGAACACATCTTTCTCTGCACACACTAACTTTACCGAAACACTGGAAATCTGACTCAAAATGAAATTATTCTGTCAAAGAATAACACTTGTTTTCACTTCACAAGATATATGCAGTCAATCAAAGTACACCAGGTTTCAAAATACTGGCTATTGTTGACATTAGAAAAACTGCATAGACTACACAAAATTTCTTAGTTGGGAACTGTATGTCCACATGTACAGTAATGTTCACATTCAAACGCATTCCAGTAAAAAGCAAATCAGTTATTTTTTTCTTTACTGTTTACTAAAGGAGGTACAGTAGTAACACAATATAATCGAACAGAAAAAGTTTTACAGTATTGCTTACAGTGAACAAAATATCATATATAAGAGCATTCTGAAAAACAAAACAAAACAGCAAAAAGCCCAGATAAGAAGGGGGGAACTAAAAATAGCACAAAATTAATGTATCTAATCGCTGCGATCTTCAGAGTTAGACCACATGTTTTCGTCAACATCACATCTGATATTATCCAAGGCGATGCACCTGGGATAAAACCGCTTGGTATGTCGGATGCACCCTTGGCAATCTTGAACTGTGATCTCCCTGCAGCCAGCATCCATGGCTTCAAGGAGGGACATCTGGTCATGTGGCTGATGGTCATAAACCTTCCACCTCCATGCAGAAAAAATGCAATACTTACCTGTTGGTTTGTTGAAAGATGCGAGTAATGGAGGCAACCGTTGACCGCCTCAAATCGGGTTGCACTTTTTCACCAGCCTCTTTTATTGAGAGACCGTGGTTGATTACATGGTCAATGATAGTGGCGCGAATTAATACTGTTCTTGCAGCCCTTGGAATGCCACCACCATGCATTCTTACACCTCTACCTTGCCCTCTCCTTAGGCCTGCTCCTCTTCCTGCACCTGCACCTCCTACTGCACCTCTCACTGCACCTCTTACTGCACCTCTCACTGCACATCTCACTGCACCTCTCCCTGGCGCTGCATCTCTCACTGGAGGTGGTCTTCTCCCTGGGCCCCTTGCTCTTCCTCTTCCACGTCCAGACATTACAGTGTTTGTCTTTTTCTGTTTCTGTTTCCAAAAACATCACTCCTCAAAGTCCTCATTTTATAGTAATAGAAAAAAATAACCCCTGCCACTGAGTCTAAGCCAGACTGGAATCAGCTGTGGTTGGCCCATTTCACCCAACATAAATCAGCTGAGTGTCAATTATTCAATTGTTTGTTTATTATCAGCTGAGATATATTGTTTTTGAACTGATATCATTGCAGAAGCAGAGGTTTTTATACTGTATCTAAGGTTTGGAATATTGTTTTTTCTATTGTGGGATGTTGTGTGTTAACATTCGTGAATACTACAAAAACAATCCATAATTTTGTTGGGAGGTATAGCTTGTCTGGTAAGAAAATGTAAGCATTGTGGAAATGTGTTCACTGATTGCATATTGTGTGAAAACGACATGAAATGTGTGAATGGTATGGCCACAAAAGACTGATGCTGTGCTAATTGTGTTTAGAGTTTTGAAAATGTGACAACTGTTTGGACAAACACTTGTTAGCGACTGAAAAAAACTGTATTGAGTTCTTCATTTTCTTTTTGGAGTAAATAAAGATATAAACCTAAATGGTTACCAGGTCATTTGGAAATAAATGGTAAAAAGAAATCGGCTGGTTTTCCCTTAAAAATTCAGTTTGTATGTTTCCAAAAAATGAGGCAGGTTTCCTTAAAAAAGGTTGTCCTTTTATTCTGCTCTTAATTGCTGGAGAGTGGCTTGTATCCCTAAACATCCTCAGTGTCTCTCTCACTACTGCACTTGCTAGAAACTTATCATCATTATCATAATAATCATCATCATCATCATCATCAATGTCACTACCTTTACTTAACAGCCTCAATGAGATAACTCTCATCTACAATCTTGTATGCTTCTCTGTTTTTTTGCAACTCTACAAAATATTGAGAATTAAAATTACACAGTAGCACTAATTACAGTAATTGCTAAAATTTAAATAGAAAATTGTATTAGAATTAAAGATCAGTTAATTTAAGCATTAAGATCAAAGAAAAAGAATAAAAAAATACTCAAAACTATAACTTATAATTATGGTTCGGTTGCTGTAGCCAAATTTTGGTCACTTGTGCCAATGCCAAGTTGGTTTTACTGGCATAAATCTTGGGCTGTGGACAATGTGTAATATATAGTGTCACTTGAAAGTGTGTGAACCCATTTGAAATCCCTAGATTTCTGCATAAATATGACTCAAAACATCATCAGACACAAGTCTTAAAACTAAACAAAGTTAACACAATCAAACAAATGAGCCAAAAATATTACACTTATTCATTTACTTATTTAAAAAATCCAGTATTACATATTGCAAAATTTATAATAGACTTCTTTTTGACTTGCAAAAGTATGTTAACCTTTGCTTTCAGTATCTGCTGTGATCCCCTTGTGCAGCAATAACTGCAAGTAAAGGGTCCGGTAACTATTGATCAGTCGTGCACAACAGCTTGGAAGAATTTTATCCCATTCTTCAGTACAGAACAACTTCGCTCTGGGATTTTGATGGGTTTCCTCACATGAAATGCTTGCTTCAGGTCCTTCCACATCATTTGTTTTCTATTAAGGTACTTGGCAATTCCAAAACATTATCTTTGTTTGGCCTTAATCATTTGTTTGGTAGACCGATTTGGGTGTTTGTGATCATTGTCTTGGTGTATGACCCATTTTCCGAGATTCAGTTATGGACAGATGTCATGACATTTTTCTTTACAAATTGACTGGTATCATTACCAGTATCATGAATTCATTGTTCCATCAATGATGGCAAGCTGTCCCAGATGTAGCAAGACAAGCCCAAAGCATGATACTACCACAACCATGTATCACAGAAGGTATAATTTATTATGCTGGCTTGCAAAATCTGATCTTTAGCAAAGCTCTGATGGGCAGCAATGTTCTTTTTAGAGAGTAATAGCTTTCTCCTTGCAACTTTGGCTTGCACACCGAGGTTGTTCTGTGTCCACCTGATGGCAGAATCATGAACATTAACATTTGCCAAAGTAAAGAGGCCCAAAATTTGCATAGAATCTATCCTGTGTTCCTTTCTGACCCAACAGACTATTCCATGTCTTGCTTTTTCAGTGATCTTTGTTGGTTTGACACTTCTGTGGACGGTAGCAATGGTCTCCATTTGTACAGAATGTGTCTATAGATTTGTGGAGTCCAAACCTTTAGAGATGGTTTTATAACCCTTTCCAGCCCAATGAGCAACAATAACTATTTTTCTGAAGTCCTCAGAAACCTCCCATGTTTTTGCCAAGATCCACTTCGACAAACATGTATCATGAACACCAAACTTTGATTTATCTCTGTTCTTTTAATAAAATAGAGCTCTCATGGGCACCTGATTGTCATCCCATTGACTGAAATCAGATGGACTCTAATATGACCTTGAAATTAAATCCTAATCCTAGAGGTTCACATACTTTTGCCTCTCATAGATATACAATAATGGAACATTTTCCTGAATAAAAAAATTACCAAGAATAATATATATGTCCGATTTGTTTGATTGTGTTTACTTTTTTGCTTTTGGGAAAATCTGATTATGATTTGGGTCATATTTATGCAGAAATATATAAATTAGAAATATATATAGTATATTGTTCTCTGATGAGTCCACCTTCACTGTCTTTTCCATATCTGGGTGAATTACTATGTGGAGAACACTCAAAGAAACTTGCGAACTGGATTGTTGTGTGCCCAGAGTAAAGCACAGTGATGGATTAGTGATAGGGTGGGCTACTGTATCATTTCTTAGCCCCGCTATTTTTCACACCTTTCTTTGGGACCATGTGCACCCAATAGTTCAAACACTAAACGGAGAAGGTGTTGCCATGTATTACAAAATAATGCACCAATACACACAAGAAGGCAGACAGTGGTTTGATGAACATGATGCACAAGCACCAGATTACTGAGCAACTTTGAGGTGTTTTTCACGAGTGAATAAATTAAATCAGGAAATATTTTTCTCCACTAGAATCACATAACCAGGCCACTGTTCTGCAAGAGGAATGGCTCAAAATCTTTCTGGCTATTTTCTTTATACATTCTTCAACTATTAAGGAATGTTAACCTGGTGACTATCATCTCACTTATCAGCCGTCAACAGCATCAACAGTGGAATCGAATACCATGTTTATGAATAAATTATCCTTAGGAAGCATATATAAGAATGCTTGAATCAGTGGACCTAAAACACAATTTTGTGGAATAATGACCTTTACCTTGGTATGCGTAGTGAAGTTATCATTTACATCTACAAACAGATAAGTCAAACCATTATTTGGTCAATTTAAAAAACAAATATTTCTATTTTTTATCCATTCAGTTCTTGCAGAAGGATTCCACTGCCAGGAAGAGTGTCGGATCCTGGGCCATTCAGACCGCTGCTGGATGCCACGTGTGCCAATGCCAGCACATATCAAGTCACCTGAGCACAGTCGTGACATCATTGCCCTGTCTATTGAGGCTACTGGCATGGACGTGTCACATTATGAGGACTGTGGAACCACAAAAAGGACTTTTGCTACATTTGGTAAGGATGGGCCTGAAGAGGAGCCAAAAAGCAAGAGGACAAATGAGATGACCACAGGCATTTGCAGCCCTAAAGCTAACAGTGGTATTCGTGAGGCTGGAAATGGGCGTGAAGCCATCAGCCCCATAACTTCACCTTCACATGGTAAGAGTCCGCAGTCCAAACCACCCACCGGCCACAATGCATTGAAATACTGCGATGTTGACCGCATTGCAAACCACGGTCTGCTGCGTCAGCCAGAGGGCAAAGACAGTGAGATGGCCATGCGTGAGATCAACACAATACTGAAGGATGGGCGGGAGAAGGAATCTCCTTGTAGTACACGCCTGAAGGACATTGTGCTTTAACTAGCTTGCAGATAGCCACACCTAGACTGCAAATGCTTTTCTGAGTGTGGGTTTATCTGGGACTGAAAGAAGGGGTTAGGGATTCTCTAGGGATAGAAAATGCATACTTTTATTAGGTACCAAGAAAGTGTGTGCAGGTCTAAAATGTGTCTGCCAGACTAAGGGGGGAACCATGCTTTGTAGTTTTGTTTTTCTTCTGATCCTCTTTTGGCAAACAGTGGACATGCAGGTCAGTGTTAATCCTTAAGGGGGAAAGACCTAGTCATGGACCAGGAGTGCCATCTGAGTGCAATCATTGCATTTTTGACTCATAATAGACTGCTTTTAGATAATGCTTTTTTGAGTGTGCTTCAGTTGCCAAATGGTCCCACTGTACCCAGAGAGAATAATCTATTGTTCTGGAGACTTTCCAATGTCCTGCACTGCCCAGCTCAAATCTCCCAGCATTGGTTGTACGTGAATATAAGAATGCTCTGCAAGTACACATTTCTTTATTTCTTTCCTCATCCAAGAGGAGAATGCTGTTCGAGTTTCCTCAAAACATTTCAATATGTTTAATATGAGTAAATAAAGCTGTTATATGTGTTTATTAGGACAAATTAAGCTAACTCTCACAATTCTCTGGTGTGGTGCATTGTGATGTGGTCTTGTTTTTTCACTTGTTTTTTGTTTCATTTTATTTATTTATTTATTTTACGTATCTATGGGACTAGGATAGAGGGGGTCATAGCTCATGTACAGGGGTTACTGTAGACATTTTTAATAACCTGTTGTAATGTGACAATCCCTTTAATGTTTTGATCCAAGAAAAAAAAAAAATACACGCTGGTGTTCAAATAAAGTTACAGTAGCATTTGTTACATACTCTCTAAACAAAGAAATGTGAAAATATATTTTATAAATAATTAAAAATATCTATTATTTAATGCTGTTGTTTTATCAGCAAAATACACTTGATAGGTTTTTTGAAAGACAGAATACTTTTGCTTTCAGCTGATCTTAGATTTTGATTTCATGTGTTATCCCTGTTTATTTCAGTCTTGTAAAAAGTTTCTTATTGGTCAGTTCTTGTGCAATTAAGTTTATATGTGGGGAAAAATACAGGGAAAAGGCTGAAAGCACCAAAAGTTGTGCATCAGCTCAATGAGCTTAGAGTGTTGTAGGAAAAGAATGTTAAAAATGAAAAAGTAATCCAGTTGTCACTGGTTGTTGCTCATTGTTAAAATGCACTTAATGACATGGATCAGGCCTGATTTTGTAGTAAGGAAAGGTACTCTACTTACCAGTGAAGTACTATCTGGGGCACTCAATATATTTCATGGGTATTAACTTTTATGTAGCTACATTCGTCTGAATAGATTTGAAAAGCATTCCAGTTATGACTAGTACAGTGATGCCAGTATGTATTTTATTGTATACTGCATAAATTAGTTGGAAATGTTGGAATGGAAGGTGGTGTAATTAAAAATTTGAAAACTGACTGTTTGAGGATCAATTGAGGTGGTTAAAATGCAAATTATATAGATCCTGTACCTGAATGTCTTTGCTGGTTTTAACAACAGTGAGAACACTGAATTATCACTGAATGTACATTGTAGATTATTATTAAACTATTAAATGTTGTCCATATTGTCTCCTTATTGTCTCAGTTTTTGACTGTATCATTGCTGCATCACATGTCTAATAATGCACTTGATCCACTTTGACTGGAAAATGTGTGAGTGAATGTGCATTGTTGAAAAGTAATAAGCATATATTTTTGCCTTGCAATAAGCAAAAGATTAAATTCTGTAATGTAATCTGAATAAGCACTGAAAGCATTTTTGAAAAATACATGATAATTAAGAATTAAGATGAAACTTCTGCAACTCTGAAGGTGACTCTGATGGTTTACGTTAAGAGCCTTTATAGATTTTTTTTATTGTTTTATTGACTCTTAGGGGACCAGATAGCAGATAATTAATCTGTATAGCACAGGTTTTATAACTTCCCCCTGGATTGTGTCTTGAGTCCCCTGCTATACTCAAAATATACACATCCATCTCTTCTGTCTTTGTCAAGTTTGCTGACAACACAAGTTTAGCCTGATCTCTAAAAACGATGAAAAGACCTACCAGGAGGAGATTAAGGGTGCTTTCACACCTGCCTTGTTTAGTTCGGTTGAATCGTACCAGAGTTTGATTGCTCATTTGGTGCGGTTTGTTTGGGCAGGTGAGAATGCAGTAATCGAACTCTGGTGCGCACCAAAAGCGGACCAAACAAGCGTACCAAGACCTCCTTGAAGAGGAGCTTCATCCGCGCTTCATTCAGAAAATTAAGACTTTGCATAGAATGCTGTATACAAGCTATTTAGTAGATTACAACCACGAACATAATTGCAGCGCGCAGTCGTCTCTCCATGGTGTACTGTATGCTGTATTTTCCTGTATTTTCCTCTTTTTGTTTTCTTCCGGAGTTTCGTTGAAATTTCCCGCACGTTTATTCTGACCAATCGAGAAGCAGTTTAGGAAATACGCTCAAAGACATGTGGCCAATGAGTGATGTGGATGTTATCACATGATTGCATTTTGGTTTGTTTCAACTGGTGCGGAACAGAACGATCAGTGTGGTGTGAAAAGACACCAAAACTGCTAAAAAGCTACAATGTATAATTTTTTGCTTTTGGTCCGGACCAAATGAACCAAACTATAGGTGTGAAAGCACCCTAAAAGCAGAGAGAAATAATTCTTGGAGAATAATATTCTCCAGAATGTGAGCAAGACAAAGGAGTTGATAGTGGACTTCAGCATAAAGCAGGAGAAGAGTATCAATGGGACTCCAGGTGGTGCTGGACCAAGGCCAGTAAGATCATGTAGGGCCTCATGGAATTAGTCATACTGTTCTACAACCAATTATATAATTAGAATTAAATATTAAAATTATTATATTATTATATATTCAAATAATTATATACATACTAATATATATATATATATATTATATTATATACATACTAATATATATATATATATATATAATATATATATATATATGTATGTATATATATATATATATATATATCACATGACATGATATATATATAATGAAAAGTCTCAATATATTGAATGAAAAGTCTCAATATATTGGTTGAAAAACTCGGAATATATTGAATGAAAAGTCTTAATATATTGATTGAATTCTGAATATATGAAATTGTTTATATTTTTCCATTTTTAAAATGGCATTTGATTACAATTAAATGGAGGTAATCCATCTGGAGCATTTTTCACATCACCTTGAGGATCATATTTCTATTATTGCAATGTTCATTATGGTTATGAGTAATCATGCTTAACCAAACAATGCAAAATTAAATTTGCACATAATTTGAAATAAGGACATAACCTTAGCTTAAAAAAGCATTTTTCTCGATATTATACACCCCCCATCACAAAGCTGACATCAGATGTTATTTATTTGTAAAATATTAATTGCATTAATTGGAGAAAAGTCAAAACCTTTGCAGCGAGTTATCCATTGATTTTCATGTATCAGACATTCCACTCATTTAACGCTCACGGGAACGACTATAGTGGGCTCCGAGCCACCTCGGCCAGGTTTGTCATTTACGGACAGATTCGCAGAGGACAATGAATGAGCATGTTCAAAATAGAAACAACAAACTATTTATTTGCAGGGCTTTATTCAGTGATTACAGGAGGTCTGAGCAACATTTACACATCAAGGTGTCACAACACTAAACATTTCTGTTGCCCAAAAAATAAAAAAAATGTTCCTATATAACAACCATTAAACTAATTTAACTAAAGTTTGGTGGCCAGCAACACAGATAACATAGTGTCCAAAAAGTTAGCTCAGAACCTCAAACCATGGCATGAAATAAACTCTGAACATTTGCTTATGATGTTTAACTTTTCACATTTATTTTACAGAAAAAATAAATATGGGAAACGGTCTGAACAGAAACTGCAGTCCATCATTTTTACTTCAGAATTGAAAAAAGCAAAAAATAAAAGTACTATAAGCCCTCCAAGAAAAAAACTGTAAAGCCCTGCCAAAACCTGGGGAGTTGTGTATAGCAAAATCCATGTCAGATTTGAAATGAGTATATTCTACATGGATTGGTATGCGACGAATATTTTCAAAAGTGCCGGCCAGTGGAAACATTTCTCAACTGTGAAAAACAGAATTAGAGCAACAAGAAAAAAATAATGACTTCTATTGCCGCTGAATTGACATAATATGGAAAAGTGATGCACATATTATATAATTTATTATAAAAATAAAATTATTTACAATTTACAACCAAATCTGCTATTACAAACCTACAATACCCTACCTACCTAGCATCAGACAATAGACAGACAGGGTTCCCAAAAAGCTGGTAAAGAGAGTGGAATGTTTAGGGGCTAAAAATATATACATATTTTTCCTATGGTATGGTGGACACAAAAAGAGATCAAAATTAGTGATCTTGATCCATGACTGCTAGACATCTAAATAGGCAATTGTATTTTTCACAGTAGGCATAACAGGCATAACAGATGCTCACTCTTTGTCAGCTTGATGTGACGTTTAAGTGAAACCTCAAGGTTAAAAATCATCTTCTAACAATGCTTAAAATATGCTATATTTACAATAAAATAAATGGTAAAATGTCACAAGGAACGAGTTACATTAAAAAAAATTGTGAAATGCAACCAAAACAATTTGGAGAGTAAAGAACAATTGATTGAAATATTATTTTTATTCTGAAACATTGTACTATCAGGAAACTTAAATTCAGCATCCTGAAGATAGTCTTGCCAAAAAGCAAGAGTGTGGCACTCCTGTTGAAATTGATTACTCCCCATTTCTGAATGAATTATTTGGAACAGACTCTCCAGCTCAGCTGCTGTTAAAGACTTCTTACGCTTCATGAAAAAACACATAATTTGCAGAGGGTATCTCTCGAGAGCATCTAAGGCACCAAGCGCCTTTATGCCATCACAGAACCTAGAAGAAAAATAAGTTTGAATGTCTTTGACAAAAGGTCTACCCTCTTACAATGCTAAAAATCCTAAGCTATTCCCCTACATGTATAAATGCCACTGGTTTAAGCTTCAACTACAACAGAAAACAGAGCCAAAATTCAAGAAAAAAAACATTATATAAATGTTATAAATTGAGTTGCATTTCAATGAGAAAAATAAGTATTTGATCCCCTACAAAACAACAATAATTTTGACTCACACTGTCCACATATGTATATATATATATATAAATGAAAATGTTACAATACAATTACATGTATATACACATATACAGTATACACACATGTAATTGGATTGTAATTGGATTGCACATTAGGGATAGATTAACATCTTAAAAAATTGTATTGTTTATATGCGTCTATAAAGCTGCTTTAAAACAATGACAACTGTTAAAATCCCTATACAAATAAACTGAATTCAACTGAATTAAATCAGGTAAACTAATTAGCTGCATGAACTGAACAGGAAGAAATGAAATGTAAAATCAAAAACTCAACGTGCAAGGTTGCCCTCTAGTGGTCTGGCAGGAAGTGTCAAATATGGACCATATATAAATTTTTAATCTACTTTTATGACACACACAGTTGAAAAGTATTTCATTACGTGGTATATTGTGTATAGTTGTGTATATAACATTTAAATGCAATTAAAATTTAAATTTGAACCCTCCCATTTTTTGCCTGGGCTTGGGACAGGCACTGGAAGCAATATAAAATAAAAAAATATTAAATGACTACAATAAAGAACAGGTTAATGCATCCTAATTATTTCAGAGGGAAAAATAAGCATTAATTTGACTAATGGTCGGTGTAATTGTCTGAAACCAGTTTAATTTCTTGGAAGAATTTTCCTTTGTATTTTAATAATCACTGGGAATATATGACAGCTAGTCTTAGTGAGCATAGTCAAAATAATGTTACAAGTTGTTGTAGTTTGGTTGGTTTAGAGCAGAGGTATTCAACTAAAATTTAAAGAGGTCCAGTAAGAGAAAATTGCTTGAAACAAAGGTCTGGAAGATCATAATGTCTCTCTCTCTCTCTCTCTCTCTCTCTCTATATATATATATATATATATATATATATATATATATATATATATATATATATATATACATTATGATCTTCCAGCCTAGTAGTTGTATCAACATCTACTGTACAAGCAATATTGATTGCTTGTACAGTAGATGTTGATACAACTACTAAGCTAGGGTGACTGTCAAATCAAATAAATTCAGTAAAATTCAAAAACCTTTTGACAATATTTATTGTCACGTAACATAGAACTGAACATATGTATGATTGTAGATATATATAACATTCTCATTAAAAGTAGGGTTACATTTCAAAGTAAGAGAAAATAATTAAAATGTGAAAATCGTGTATGTTTAAATAAAGTGCTTAACTTTCCCTTTTATATCTCAGTGAGAGAACTGAGCTCTAGCTTGGCTTGCCAGGATTTATACCTGGGCATGAATGGAGTCAGGGCCATTTCCATACACATGTGGAGGTGCTCATTAGTGACCCTGGAATGATATTTAGATTTGATTATGTTCATTGTAGAGAAAGCTGCCTCGCAGTTGTATGTGGAGCCAGACATGGTCAGGATGTATAGGGCTACTTTCCTCAGACCTGGGAAAGCTGTTTCAGAGACGCTGTCTTCAGATTTGAGTGTATATGTTTGTTCAAAACCTTATGTTTTGTCTCATAATGGCATTTCACATTGCCACTTTTAATAAGTGCCACGGTTTCTGAACATATGAGAAACACTGGTGTAGGGCTCCCAGTGGAAAGTGTGAACAGAAATGAGTCTGTCCATGCTGGAGTAAATCTTTTCGCTGTCCACTTTTTTTCTTTTTTTTTTTTTGGAGAGCATCATTTGTTTTTTATTCTTTCTTTTTCCGTCTCACTCGTCTGTTTCTCTCCCTTTCTCTGCCTCAATCGTCTGTTTCTCTCCCTTTCTCCGTCTCACTCGTCTGTTCCACTCCCTTTGTTTTCTACATGTACCTTTCTTTCATGTGTAACTTTACTCTAATTCTCTCTCATCTGTATTGCGCTGTTGAGTCGCAGTGTTTACTTCAGGTATGCACAGATTTGACTGGCTAAGTGGTATCATGTGGGCTCACATGACTTACAGTAACTCGCGTGCAATTGATCTGTGTTTTCACTACCACTATTTGAAAAAGTTGCGCCGGTTAAAATAGAAGCGTCCCGTCAAGTTTTAAATCATAACTTTTTGGTATGGCTCTAGGTCCGGGTCTGTATTGGACAGCTTCAAGGTCCGGACCCGGACCGCGGTCCGCCTGTTAGTGACCTATGGTTTAGAGCAAAGGAACTTGTAGGCAGGCTTCCACTGTGCTTTTATTTTTACTTTCTATACCTATATACTATATCAATTCAACAATCAAACCCAGTGCTTTGTTTTGTCTGTTTGCCCTAGGCTGCACACAATACACTTCATGTGGCTTACTTTAAGTGCCTTACTTTAAGTCCTTAGCTTTGTGTTGTTTTATATTTGTTTATGTAGTTTTATATAGCTTTATGTCTTTTAGGTCTTGATGAAACATTGTTTTATTTCAGCTAAATATGTTTGAAATGAAAATCAAAGCTTTTTGATTTGGAGACTTCCAAACAATTAGGCACAAACTAGAGATAATAGCCAGCCAGGACAGGAAATGTCTCACCTTTTTTTTTAAACCTTCGGTCTTGGGCAGACTGTAAACGTGGACTTGTACTGCAATTGCTGAGGTTTTGGTGCCCTGGGATTGACCAGCCACTGTGTGACTCCTTGATTAGCCCTAGAAATCCTTGTTTCCCTTGTTTCTTGTGTTTGGTCAAACAACAGGGTCAGCTGTGTACTATGACCCCTGTAGGTGTCTCAATGTGGTGTTCTATGAGAGTGACTGCAGATTTTAAAATGACCTCTATCTATCTATCTATCTATCTATCTATCTATCTATCTATCTATCTATCTATCTATCTATCTATCTATCTATGCCTCCATCCATCAATTTATCAATCTAGCCATCCATCCATCCATCACTCACATCAATTATCGAAGCATTGGAACTCGATTAATCTACGTAATCGAAACTAACTCAATCATATCTGCAATAAATCTATCTATCTATCTATCTATCTATCTATCTATCTATCTATCTATCTATCTATCTATCTATCTATCTATCTATCTATCTATCTATCTATCTATCTATCCATCCATCCATCTATCTATCTATTTATCTTTATTAATATTAATTAACAAAGCATTTATTAATGCTTTGGTACATCATTTAATGGATTGTGTACAAGTGTCTGCAGTTTCCTACATTATCAGTTGTTTATGTCATGTTGATCAAAATGTATTATACTGGTTTCACCTAAATGGTCTGAACCCCCAAAACATTTAGGCATCAGTTCATTGCAGAAGTCATTGAGTGCAAAATGGTTAAACCAGTTTTCAAAATTTGTCAAGCTTTGTCACAGTTCTATTAAACTTTTCTTGTAAATGTGTCTTGAATTGATGAATTGTGCAGATGAATCTTGAATGTCACTAATGAAGGGGCATGCACACCTTCAGACCTACCAATAATCAACTAGTTCTCTTATGTAGGTCAAGGCTGAATCTTGTGAACCTTTAAATTGGTGAGTGTAGGTAATAAGAGCAAAGCACAGATTTACAATTGTTGAAAATGGATGAACAAGTAGGAAATGAACATGGTCGAGAGCCAAGAATAAGGATGCATGCTGGAAGGGTAAAGAGGCAAAATAGAGGAGGAGGAAGAAGAGGCCAGAGACATAGACACATTTCAGATGAAATTAGAGCCACTATTGTGGAAAATGTTGTCAATCATGGCCTCACAATGGCTGAGGTGGGTCAGAGGGTACAGCCGAATATTGGGAGATCAACTGTGTCTTCAATAATTCAAACATTTCATAGAGAGAACAGGTATTTAAACCACCAGTGTGGACTGTGCTGTTATAGTGTGCGTATACATTCTCTAACACATCTAAGTATAAATGTATTGAGCCTATTTGCACCATGGGCCGTGCAAACAATGCCATTAGGTTAAGGGAAATACAAAAGGCTATCGATAGGGTGTTGAAGAGACACCACATGAGCATGAAACAGCTGTACCGTGTACCATTTCAAAGGAATGGTGACAGAGTGAAGGAACAACGGTACCAGTAAGTACAGGTAAAACATCTATGGGCATACTTTGTCTAATTTACATAAACTTCTTATAGTGACTTATATATAATACAGCATGTGTGACCTATGTACATTTGCTATAGCTATAGGAAAAAACATGCATTATGTGTACATTTGCTATAACTGTATCTTGTGAAATGAAATGAATGTGCATAACTAATTTGGTATCTTCTGGGTTGTAGCGTATAATGGAATTGGAGTAAAGTGAACCACCTTACAACTTTATATATGTGGATGAGGCTGGCTTCATTCTGAGCAGAAGCAGAAGACGTGGTCGGAATGTCATCAGCCACAGAGCTACTGTTGATTTGGAAGGCCAAATATCACTACAGTATGTGCGCTGCTATGTCAGAGCAGGGTGTGCTATCTCATATTCCCCTTATAGGCCCATACTGTATAACACACAGCATCTCCTCACCTTCTTAGAGACCCTCTATAGGGCTTTCATCAATGATGATGAGAGGGGTCCATTTCGAGATGATTTACCAAAGTATGTGGTACTTTGGGATAATGTGAGTTTCCATCACTCAAACACCATCAGGCAGTGGTTTCTGAACCATAACAGGATGCTGATGCATTATCTCCCACCCTATTCCCCATTCCACAACCCAATTGAGGAATTCTATTCAGCATGGAGGTGGAAGGTCTATGATTGCCAGCCACATACTCTGATGACTGCTGGCTGCTATGGATGCAGCATGTGAGGACATCACAGTGGAAGCCTGCAGAGACTGGATATGACATTCTAGAAGATTTTTTCCACGCTGTATTTCAAGGGATGATATCTGTTGTGATGTGGATGAAAATCTGTGCCCTGACAGACTCATCAGGGGGTAGAGACAGTTCTGCCTAACTGCATTCGCAGTTCTGCCTAAGAAGTGTTTCTTATGTTTACCTTTTGCAATTTTAATTTGTGTCTTTTTATTTTCTATCACAATGACATTATATTGTATAAGTATGTATAAGTATAAATAATATATACATGTAATATATTCAGTATATGTAACATGTAAGGTGCAACAGACTGTACAGATACAGAAATGTCCTGTGGTACTGATAGCTTATTGTCAGATAGATTGTTATATTAAATTAAATGCAGTGTGTGTGTATAGTCCTGTAGGCCGTCTCATCGTTGTCGGTGATCAGACCTGTCACCGTTGTATCATCAGCGAATTTGACGATGACGTTGGAGCTGTGTGTGGCTGTACAGTCATGTGTATACAGGGAATACAGGAGTGAGCTGAGGACACAGCCCTGAGGAGCACCGGTGTTGAGGATCAGAGGGGATGAAGTATTGCTGCCCATTCTTACCACCTGATTTCTGCCTGTCAGGAAGTCCAAAATCCAGTTGCACAGAGATCTGTTTAGTCCCAGAGTCTGGAGCTTCGCAACAACTGTGGCAGGCACTATTGTGTTAAATGCTGAGCTGTAGTCCACAAACAACATTCTCACATAGGTGTTCTTATTTTCCAGGTGGGAGAGAGCAGTGTGTAGAGTGTAAGCGATAACATCGTCTGTGGAATGGCTGCTGCGGTATGCAAACTGTAGCGGATCAAGTGAGGCAGGCAGCACAGAGCAGATGTATTCTCTGATGAGCATAGTTTACATCAGGAAATACTAAAATAAAGCATTGTCATATTGAAAAAAATGACTAAACATTTTGACTATCTTGTTCGTAAACAATGATAAAAGGACTTGTTATTTTGATGGCAATGATATGTTCATAAACATACACACCACCACTGTGAGCCTTGCTGCACAGAGCTGCATGTCTGTTGGCGCAAAACAAGCTGAGCCCATCTAGCTGAATAGCAGTGTCCGGAACTCTTTCGCTGAGCCACGTCTCTGTGAAAACAAAGATGCAGCAGTTTCTAAACTCTTGCAGTGTACTTCATGCAAGTCAGATGTTGTCCCGTTTATTGGCCAAGGAGCAAATGTTGGGAAGTAGAATGGACGTTAGAGCTGGCCAGTTTATTTTTAGCCTAGCACGGACACCCGCCCATTTACCGTGCTTCTGCTTCCTCGAGCACCGTGTTTAGCATCTCCCCTCTCCAACACATCATTGCACAGGTTGGATGTTGCAGGATTTCTGTTTTGACTTCTGGTGGTTGTATACATGATCACCACTGTCTCTGTTGTCCATGTAGTAGCAATAATCTGGCTACTCGATTAATCTAAGTAATCCATACTAACTCAATCATCACTGCAATTAGTTCTACTTTCTATCTCGGTGTTCCAGCATCTAATCATTTTGTTCATTTCTCTACAGCACTTTTATATGAACATCCATTCTTTTGTCCACTGCAAAAATCTTTCAACCATGTCCTGTATTTTTCATCAATTTTTTTGTTTGTCCACCACCATGTCTACCAGTGGTGGCTGGTTGGTCTTTCCCAGTTTAGCCATGACCATACATCTGTCAAGCCCTATTGGCACTCTTTCTCTCTCTTAGGTTTTGATTTTGCCTTGACTGCACTGTCCGGCCCCCAGATTTTACATAAAGGGCAATGATAGCCTTCTTTTTCTGCCTCAGTAGGCCAAGCTGGTCCACTGCCATGTAGGTGCCACCTCAGTGTCAGAGACACCTGCATGAAAGTAAAAGTTAGGTAACAGTCATCAACACAAGTTATTTGTAACTTTAACAATTGCAGTTTCTGTGCTATGATGGGGCCGGAAACTTGACTGAAATTCTTCAAAGATACAGACACAACCTTTTATAATATTTTGGATATAAACAGAAGGTTTGAAATGGTTCTGTAATTTGATAGTTTGTTAGGATCTAATTTAGGTTTCTTAATTAGGGGTTTACTCCATCCAGGGTGTATCCTGCCTTGATGCCCAATGACGCCTGAGATAGGTACAGGCTCGATGTGACCCAAGAATTTCAGATAAACGGTAGAAAATGAACAAATGAATGAATGAATGAATGAATTAGGAGCTTAATAACTGCCAACTTTTAGGATTTAGGGACATGACCTAAATATAACAAGGAGTTAATAATGTTAAGAGGCTCATCGGCTGTGTGTAACACTGCTTTCAGTAATTTAGTTGGAATGGGATCTAACAAACACGTTGCTGATTTAGTTGAAGTAATAACTTAAGTCCCTGTCGAATACTTGTAAAGCACTGTAGTTATGAGTGTAGATCTTTAGGTAAGACTGGATCACAAGATGCTCTCACAGGTTGAACCTTTTTTGTTCCTGATACTTTAAATTTTATCTGTGAAGAATCTCATAAAGTCCTCACTACTGAACTGTAAGGAAATAGTGTTTTTAGATATCTGATTTGTTGTTTAATCTAGCCACTGTGCTAATAAGAACATGGGATTGTTTTGGTTATCGTCTATGAGTTTGTTCAGGTGCTCAGCCCTAGCAGTTGTGTTTTGTTTTGTTTTTTTCACTGAACATAGAGAAGATACCCTGTAAGATCAGGTTAAGTGAGAGGAAGGCACCTCTATTTAAGATAACCTGTAAGATCAGGTTAAGTGAGAGGAAGGCACCTCTCTCATATGCTTATTTTGTGTGTGTATTAGAAATGTCACTCTACAAAGAATAAAGTTATTTACTGTTTTATCATCTGTTACCAGTCTCCCTGGTCTTTTGACAAATTTTTTTCTTAGATTTCCACCAAAATTCTGTGGCACCACAGATGGGATCTTGCAGTTGAGCAGCTGGAGAAAATCTAGGAGGGTGTAGTGCCTCGAAGGCTTTACTTCGTCCAGCATGTGAAATTGGCATTACTTCACTCTATTGGCACTTTACTCTATTCAGCACCGACGTCAGAGGAATCTGAGTAAGTAAACTTTATGAAATGTCCCACTGGGGAATGAAAGACATTTCTTAAACCTAGGATTTGTCAGCTTTGGTTGGATAGAAGGCTGTGAAAAATTTTAAGCTATATTTTGTAAAGAAAATCTGCCTTTAAAGTGACAACTTCATCATATAGTCCTCTAGAGGAAAAAGCAGGTCAGTGACAGTTCGTGATTTAAAGTATAGAGAGACATGGGCACTTACAGTATAACAGCAAACAACGTAAAGACAAATGGCAAAATGATAAATGATTAGATTGGTCAAAATATACTAATGTTAAGTTTATTAAAGTTGATGAACTGTTCTTCCAACAGCCCCATCCACAGGAGGAACAGGCATCAACTCAACATGATCCAGAGTACCAGACCCCGGGCTACGATGAAGTCAGAAGAGCTGGTGAAAAGTCACTCCTGGTGGCCCTGGGCACTCATTTAAAAGCTTTTAGGAAAACAGCCACCAGATGACACTTTTTCTTCCACGATCGAAGAGCATGAAGGCGAGGTGGATCCAGATGGCCAGTATTAATGAGAAAAAAGCTCAGCTCCCTGTTATGGAGGTAGCGGGGCCAGATGGCCACTCGGCTCTTGTTCACCACCCTTTGACTATTACGGACATTGAAGAGGTACATAAACAGCTTATGAACCCAAGAAGTCGACAGCAAAAATTCGACGAGGAACTGGAAGGAGTTTGGTCTGACTTTGAGTGAGCTTAGGCACCTCCTGGGATGGAAGTTATGTGTAGATATTACTCGTGGAATGGCCAAACGTGGACGGGATACAACAAACACTGACTGGGCTCATGGGGACAATGCGCAATTTTGAGACGTGATTCTGCCTTGTGTAATGCATGTGAGTGTTGTTTTCCCGTAAGAATGTATATGACCCGCATCTCCATGTGTAAACAACAGGACTCTGAGTCAGTCACTCAATACCTGATGCGACTCCCCGAGGTGCATGATGCACACAAGAATTTAGAAGGTGAACGAGTTATGGCCTATGAGTCTCGTTTGAGGAACAGTTTCATAAATGGACTTAAGGAAGATAATTTAGGTGAAGGAAGGTGAAGGATACATGCATCACCTGGGACCCTGGCAAATTGAGTTTAATTGAACAACATGCTATACACGCAGAGAAACTTTTGAACTGTTGAAAAGCAAAAAAGATGCAGGAAATGTAAGGAAGAAACTCATGCTGCCTGCAAGGCGCTGCTTCAAATGGTGTCTGTAAAAAGCTCCCAATGCCAAAGTCGAGGGAAATGCTTAGGCAGAGGAAGAGGACAAGGACGAATAAAAGGATGTTGTCTGTGGCTCTGATGATCATTTGGCCCGGGATTGCCCTAAGATGAATACAGATGGGGAAGTTCGAGTGATGGGGGATTGAGAGTGGTTGAAAGGCTTGGAGAACTATCCAGAAAGGGCAGACATGAATTTTCCTATGCTTAGCAATAAAGACATGCTTAAGCTAACTCCATGTTCTGATACTAATATAGAAGTAATAAACTTTGCTATTGAATTTCTACAACACAAATGTTTCCCAGGAGGAACATACAGTATGCTAAATTCAAATTGACATTTGTTTGTATAGTGCTTGTACCAATGGACATTGTCTCAAAGCTTTACAGAACATAAGCATAAACAAAAAGTTAATATAAAGATTTATATAATAAACAAGTTCAAGATTAGTATCATATTTGTATTTAAATGTTAGAATTCAGAGCCCCCCTCTGCGTGAACACATCGCAGGGTGAACCAGGGTCTTTTGTCTTCAACCAAATATTCATTAAACTTTCTAACACTTTACTGAACTAACTAAAACAGATTAGGAATAAAACAATGAAAAGACTGTCCAGAACTGGATGAGAAGGAGCAAACTTCTTTATTGCAGTCAATCAGCCATCAAATTGCATTGAGTTCAAGAAAAATACCCACAGCCTGATGCAATCACCTCATACAAGGTCCCGTACACGATCTACAATCCCCTTCATATATATCTCTGTGCCTCTCTGCACCTCTGAGTGCCTCCTCTTTTAATTCACATATTTTCAGACAATGTCCCATTATCGCCCCTTGTTGCACCTTGTTGCCCCTCCTATTCATTTACATGGCTTCTCAGAATTCCCATTAATTCCCAGAAATGCACCATATGCCTCTTTTATGACCTAATACCCTGTTCTCTGAAGTCCCCTTATTTCCAGGAATTGATAGCTGCACATTATTCATATACCGATTTGCTGATTTTCCTGCCTATTCAATTAAGTATTATATCTGACCTTTCTTATTAAAAACAAATTTGGATTTGGCCGCTATCACTCTTTAAAGTCTGGAAAAGTTAAATCCCCTGGATCTTTAAATTCACCATCTCAACTCAAAAAGACCAAGAAATCGTGCTAAAAGTTTTTAAACCCCCAGATCATCTCAACTGCTTACATGAATACCTTCAAACAGCTGTAAGGTATGTAAGGGGTTTATTGTGCATTATTTTTTTTATTTTGTCATTTCAGAGCTGTTTTGAAACCTAGCAGTGCTAGTGCTAGAATTTAGATCTATCGTGGATAAAAGATTAAGATGGCATATAGTCATGCATCTTCTTTATTGTAGTTAGAGGTGGGTAGTTAGATTGGTATGCAATGAACACCTATAGTGACATATAAATCAATTAAGTGAATTTTTATAGTTCGGTAGCTAAGAAAACTCATATACAGAGGTGTGCCAAGATTTATTTATCTATTGTGCATTAGAGATATTAGATGGAGGTTTGGTAGAGGCACACACTGTGCCACTGCCAAACCTCCATTTATTTATCTATTGTGCATTAGAGATATTAGATGGAGGTTTGGTAGAGGCACACACTGTGCCAAGTTGGCCAAACCTCTATCTAATATCTCTAATATGCAATAGATAAATAAACCTTGAACCAGTTAATGGTGAGATGTTAAATAGTTTTATTGAGTTTTTAGGCTTTCACTGCATTAATTTAAAGAGATATACTGTATACTTTATACTCTAAAATTTTAATATTTTGTCAGAAACAAATTATGAAATTACACCATGAGAAATTTCAGCTATTGCAGCCTGATGCCAACATGTGCCATCAGAAATCCATCCATCCATCAATCCATCCATCTTCTACCGGGTCGTGGGGGCAGCAGACTAAGCAGGGATCCCCAGACTTCCCTCTCCCCAGACACTTCCTCCAGCTCTTCCAGGGGAATACCGAGGCATTCCCAGGCCAGCCAAGAGACATAGTCCCTCCAGCGTGTCCCAGGTCTTTGCTGAGGATTCCTCCCGGTTGGACGTGCCCGGAACACCTCCCCAGGGAAGCATCCAGGAGGCATCCGAAACAGATGCCCGAGCCACCTCAGCTGACTCCTCTCGATGTGGAGGAGCAGCGGCTCTACTCTGAGCTCCTCCCGAGTGACCGAGCTCCTCACCCTATCTCTAAGGGAGTGCCCATCCACCCTACGGAGGAAACTCATTTCGGCCGCCTGTATCCGGGATCTTGTCCTTTCGGTCATGACCCAAAGCTCATGACCATAGGTGAGGGTATTAACGTAGATCGACTGGTAAATAGAGAGCTTCGCCTTACGGCTCAGCTTTTTCTTCACCACAACAATAGATGAAACAGTTAATGGTGAGAAGTTATAAAATAGGATTATATTTTATTAGGCTTTGATATCAACAATTACATAGAGCTATCCCCTTTGGAATTTGATAACATTTTTGTGAGGTGGAATTTTTTTTAAACTTTTTTCTGTGTTCTGTGTTTTTCTGTATCCTGATCCTGAATTGTAACTTTCTAAGTTTTGATTTCAATAAACTACTTAACCTTTTAATGTATGGCTCAAGTGTGATTTTGTTTTACACTGTTAAAATTTATAATAGCAAACTGCTACAAAATTAATATTTCTACTCTTAAGTTTAGGAATATCTCCTTTAGACTATTCTAAGTGAGCTCATTTATGTTTTAATATTTTATATTTCAAACTTTAAGGCCATCCGAGCTCTCTACCCACAGAACACCTAGATCCAGGTTTCTACAGACTCACCATTCACACATGCCACCACTACCACACATGGACCTTTTTGCACACCTTTTGCACACCATTCATCGCACACATCACTTTGGAACCCTTCTCGCACTGGTCACTTTACATTGTTTTACTTTCAACACTATCATGTACTGTATATACCATAGATCTAAATTATATAAAACATTCTCAAGCACATTATGGTAGAGAAATGAACATTCAATTCACGGACAACAGCTCTGGTGGACATTCTTGCAGTCTGCATTCCAATTGCACGCTCCCTCAAAACCTGTGACATTTGTGGCATTTGTGATAAAAAACTGCACATTTTAGAGTGGCCTTTTACTGTGGCCAGCCTGTGCATACTGTCTATACATCTTGATATGCCACACCTGTGAAGTGGATGGATTATCTTGACAAAGGAGAAGTGCTCCCTAACACAGATTTAGACAGATTTGTGAACAATATTTGGTAGAAATAGGCCTTCATAGAAAGGTAGAAAAAGTAGTGTACATAGAAAAAGTCTTAGATCTTTGAGTTCAGCTAATGAAAAATTTTGGGAAAAACAAAAGTGTTGCGTTTATAATTTTGTTCATTGTATATAGTGATGGTGGAATATGCACCACCTCCTGTCTCAGCAGAAAAATGACTCCTTGCCCATGAAAAGATAAAACGGGCAATTGGAAAAAATCGCAGCGGTGCTCCGTGCTCAGTACTCAATTTTCATGTATGCCTCTCTAGAGAGGCCTACACTGTTGGAGAATGCGGGCATTAGACACAGAAGACACCCGTGCCCTGAGCACGGAGCAGATATGCAGCACTTGTTACAAGTCCAGCTTACACCAACATGCGGTGACCCAGGACCAGGCCAAGAGCATCAAGAGCGCCACCCAGGATCTGCTTAAGTTACAGAGAGGCTCACAGTCAGCGACAACCCCTCTAACTAATTCCAGGCATGGAGCTCAATACCGGCTTACAAAGCTGATGGCAGAGGACAACGTGGCGGGCTTCTTGGGACACAGTGCGATTGGGACACCGTGCTGGCCCTGCTACTCAGTGGAGACACACAACTCGCCTACTACACCATGGAGGCTGAAGATCCCCCAGTCACTGCGGTCGGTCTCTTGTCATCACTGTAGTGATTTTGGCTCGCGAAGCAAGGTAAATATTTAGAAGTCACTATAGTGACTTCTAAATATTTTACCTTGCTTCGCGAGCCAAAATCGCTACATAAAATGGTGGAGAATGCGAGCATGTTGTTCAAACTTTGCTTTGTGAGCTAACTCAGCGTCAATTTACTGGTGTTGATTTACTGTGCGTTTGTGGTGAGATAGGTCGCAATGTAGACTCAGCTAGAGTGATCACTATTTGAGATTATTTTATTTGTTTATTCCTTTTTTTATTTTTATTTATGAGTCACGATTAATCAAAAAAAAAAGAAAAGAAAAGAGAAGAATTAAACTGCAGTCATAATATTAAGAATCCCTCGTAAAGACGAAGAAATCTCTTTACTGCACATTTTAATATTAACAAGATCAGCTGTGGGGACGAAGAAATCTCCCCATAGTTCGATTAAAGATTGATTTGAGCGTGTTCCTCTTATCATCTTTTAAGACCTTGTATTTGTATCGCTGTTGAAGTCATTGCGTGTTCCAATTTCGTTCAACCAGACGATAGCACTCCTATAGGTTTAACCATCAGAGTAGCTAACTGATGTGTGCCTAATGCAGATCCAATCATAAAGATACTGCTGACCAGTTGTTGAGTGATATGTAAAAGGAGTCCCAAACCTTGATCAGGTAACTAATAAGGACAGCGAAGAAACCCTGTTCTTTTGTTTATCTATTTATTTGGGGGGCAGCGAAGAAAACCTGACCCACCCACTGTGTGCCGTTGAATAGCACAAACTGTTGAATTTGTGGAAAGGAGAAACCTTTCCTCAGTTGTTAAACTGTGATTTGAGTAGTGTAACTCTTATCAGCTAAACTCTTAAGACCTAATCTTACATATCAACAGCGAAGGAAACCCTGTTGACTATATTTACTTCTATTTTACCTTTATTATTAAGTTTCGTCCTCTCAGTCTTACAATTTTATAGAGGTATCGAATAAAGCCTGCTTCCTTAATTTGAACCGGTCGAAATAAGGTCGCACGACACGTAGGGTCGAGACTAATCTTACCCCAAACGTTATCAATCACACCCACTAGTGAAATGATTTAGGGCACCACACTTCCAGATAAACACCAAGGGATAGGTTGTTAAGTAACTAGTACCTTTACAAGCACCCCCCACTTCTAACCCCTATATTCAGTGTGTGTAAACTAACTCTCTCTCTCTCTCTCTTTCTCTCTCTCTCTCTCTCTCTCTCTGCCACCTGGTTTTTGTCCCTTCAATTTTATTTCATTTTTATTTTTGTATCTTCATTTATTATTGTTTGTTATTCTTAAATTTTTTAATTATTTACCTTTTTATTATTATCAATTTTGGTTTGGTCACATTTTGTTTTATTACTATTAGTAGAAATTTTTTTCTACTGAATTTCTATTTTGACGTTTTGTTATCTGCTTTTATTGGTCTTTATTATTATCATTATTTGCATCCCTCTCTTTTCTCCCTTCTCATTTATTTTCTTCCCACTTCCCCTCACTTATTTTAAATTAAACTTTAAACAGAAGGTGAAGCTAAATTTAAAATTCAGTTTCAGCTATTTAGTTTCAACTTTATAACTCTTCCCCGTCCAGGCCCCGTCCTGCTCTATCACCTTTGTGTTGTGAGTTGATCAGTTTATGTTCATTCTATTTAGTTGAGGTGTAAGGTAAAGACCTAACTGGGAAATCATCACAGAAAAACTTAGCAAATTAAAGTAGCCAAATTTTTTAGATTACCCATTAGGCAAATTGAGTGGACAGCACGTTATCGCCTATTAGCGTAGGCCACCAATATTGTAAGAACTTGCATTGGCCCTTGTCTCAGTCTCTCTTCGCCAATGAGCCAGCATGTCCAGACCCTCCAGCCATGAGACACACCGGGATCAGCTAGAGACCTGGTTGAACGCCATGACGGGTACCCTGCTATCCGAAACTGCTGCTGATCTGCAACACCTGAGCCGGGAACAGCTTGATGACAACCTGAGTGCGGTGTTGTCTCATAACCCAGCACAGGACTATAGCCACAAGGAGCTGGCCAAGATCTTCGGAGCACTGACCTACAACCTCATCGCCCGGGTAAAATGGATGAAGAAAAAAAATTCTCGTCTGCAACAGGAATCGTTGTCATTACAGATCCAAGTTGAGGAGGCTCAGAGGAACCTGGCACAGGCTCATGACCAGCTAGACCCAGTCCAGGCAGAGACTCGGAGTCAATGAGAAACGGCAGATGAAGAGGACACAGAACTGCAGGAGGAAGAAAAAGGACTACAACAGGCCCTGACCGATCTCCATGCGGACCCAGCACGCAGAGAACAACAGGAAAAGGACACACAGGAGGAACTCCGACAAGCCAAGGCCCTTTTGATAAGAGCAGAGACTGAACTTAAGGATAGAGTTGCCAAAGCTAAGGCATATGAAAGGCATCTACAAAGTGACCCTGAAAAGGAAATACCACATGTGGAAGTTCCCTTAACCAGTGGACTCATACCCCCAAAACAAGATTCAACATTTCAAAAGGGGGGTGAGAAATCCCGACTCAAGAACTCCCCAGGGTGGGAGACTTTTCAAGAAACCCCGCTTTCTAGTCACAGTGTGGCCCCTAAGGAATTGGACAAACTGGCTAGAAACATCCCTACTTTCATGCCAGACCCTGCAGGAGGCTATGACATACATGCCTACCTTCAAAACATCGACTTTCATTTACAGAACGTAGCTAACGTCACTACACGAGACCAACTCTACCTCCTCAGGACCACCTCCACCTCGGCAACCAGACAAGATCAAAAAGGATTACCAGAAGCTTCGAGACAGCCGAAAAGCCTATGCCAAGCAAAGGGGGGAGGCAAATAATCGACATCACTCCAGTCGACATGGCCCTCCAAGCATTGTCCCGGCTGCCAATCCCGACCACCACGATTCACCTGCCTTTGACCATCATAATCTACCTACCAGCCGACCTTCATAACTGTTGGATGACGAAGTTTCCCTTCGTCAGAAACTTCGGCACCCAAAAGGGGGGATATGTAGCGTCTTGTACCAGTCATTTTAGATTTCATGTCCCAGGCACCCTAAATTTCAACATCTACTCCTCAATTAACCGATGAGCAACCCAGTTTTACACACACACCTGGCTCCAGAATGACTGGAGCCTACACAAAGACCAGATAACCCCATGTGGCTTCTCTGATTAGGGGCTCTCAACACACACACACACACACACACACACACACACACACACACACACACACACACACACACAACACAATGAGACATTCCTTTTACTAATAAAACCCGAAGATAAGGTACTCTAAGGTTCTCATTCTTATAACCCTTTTTGTAATGTGTTCTTCTTTTAAGGCTTGCCTGACTTAAAATTATTTGCTCCTTAATTTCCTGACAAGGGTGTATTTTATTCATGTGTCAGAAAACAACATTGTATTTTAAAATCAGTTATACTCTAATTACTGATCATGGCATGTTAATGTATACCTGTTCTAATGCCGTATGCCCCTTTAAGGTCTGATGTCAGAATGTATACGAAGCTATCGTTTTCTTTTTACTTCCCTAATGAAAGTGCATCTTGTTTATGTTTCATTTTTGTTACTTTGCCTTTATAAGAACACAATATCGTATTAACATCAGTTACTGATTACTGATCTGTGTATATAATGTACCGCTGCCTTCATACCGTCATTACCCTTCATGTTTAGTATCCAAATGACCACAAAATTATCGGTTACTCATTTTTCAAACACTGGTGTATTTTATTTGAGCACGAAAGGCGCCATACCATCTTAATACACCCTGGATCAAACTTTAAAGTCATCTAAAAGTTTGATAGCTAAACCACGCCCACAGACACCCGAAACAAAGGGAGTTTTTCCCTCCAAAACCTTGACCGAAGTATTGGTCATCTCCCCAAAGATGGGTGGAGTTCGCGACCTTTAAATTGTCACAAACACCACTAATCCGTGGTCAGACTTTCGGAACAGCTTCAAGACGACTCCATCTTCCTTCAAAGAAGTTCCAGCAAGCTTCACTTCCAAGAACGACAACTGCTCTGATCTTCAGGAGAACTTGGAAGAACGTCTGACCCCACCCTAACTGACTTTTCAGAGATTTCTCTGTTGCATCCGGACTCTTGTGCAGTAAGCCAATGCAAGTAACCATTTCCTCTACCAATCAATTTAGATGTGAAATTTTAAGTAGGAATCTTTCATTGAATCTTAAGGTGAATTTAAGTTTCTGTGACGATTTCCCAGTTAGGGTGTGATTAATTTTGAACTTTAAGCTTGCCATTCCTTTCCTTCCTTTCTCTAGTATCTTCTTTCCAGTCTCTTCCTCCCTTTCCCCAATTTTAATTTCTTTTCTTTTATTTTATTTTCACCTTCGTTTTCCCTATTTCTTTTGTTTGTTCGTGTAGTTAGTTTTATGTTGTGTTTGTCTCATCCATTAAATGTCATATTTTTGCGCCACAAGTGATTGTCTCTGAGTATCACTCACAAATTGAGGTACCTGCAACATCTGGTCTGAACTACATGCTCTATTAAGTTAATTTAATTTAAATTACGTTATAAAGTAAAAAGGGAAGCGAATCTTTCTTGGCCGGGAAGATACCGCCTTCATAGAATTAATAAAGGTTACACGGCCTGTTTGCCGGACGAACAGACCAAATAAGGGTAACGTTAATTCCATTACCGTTAATTTCAACTTAGGTTAAAATATTTTGAAGTCACTATAACACGTTATAGTTACTTATAAATATTTACCTTGCTTCGCGAGCCAAAATCGCTACACCCTGTTATATTGAGCCTCATGTGTCTCTCTTTCACAACCAATGCAACCTTGAAACAGCCAATTCAATCTTCTTTGTCGCATGAGCAATGTCTCTGGCTTGGGAGAGTCCATCTACCTCCTCGGGACTAGGACCCTGGTCATAGTCCAGTTCATTAAAACCTCTTATGGACCTCGCCCCCTATTTGCAGGTTTTTCGCCTACATGACCTACCCAACAAAAAGTGGTACAGCTCCCACATACTTTGACACAGGGGTGAGCCTGGTCTCCTTGGAAAGAAGAGATTCTCTAGTTTCAGATACAAGTGTCAGATTGATTCTAGGCCTTACTGGCACAAAGTTACAGAGGCTAGAATGGAAGGTTTTGATTTCCGCCTGAGTTGTTTACCTGATAAACTGATTAATCTTATTGCTCTGGAACATGTTAGGAACCAAATAACAACTGAGGGTCATAGCCACATGTCTTGGCTTTCACCAAAAAAAAATTTCAAGTCAAAAGACCCAAAAATGGCTTCAATAAAGATATTTTTCTACGGACATGTCCGTACGGTCATGTTTTTCTTGTTTACTTGTTTACTGTATAACTTTGAATTAAAAGAAACAAGGCCTGTAACCTGACACCCTGAGCTGTGAGAGTGTCGGGAATTGCGCAATAAATCCAGTGCGCATCCATTTCTGCGCAGCTCAGGCCTCAGAGACATGTCATGTTGCATACCGTTGGAATCGTCTCCTCATTGGCTAAAGAGCTGTAAAGGTCCCGGACATTACATTGCTATTGGAAGAAGCAATTGTCAGTCAAAGGGAGGGTTCCCACATAGAATGGAGAGACATCATTGGGTTCTCAGCCATCTATCTCTGCACTACAAGCGCCGATTGGCTCAAGTGAGGGCTTGTTTGATCCGTTAGGCCCTGGACTACAAATCTGATGCAACAAGTGTAATTTTTGAAGCCTCCAATGAGAAGTGAGAGCTGAAACAAAGGACGGTGGCGTACTGCTGTTTCTAGTTTTCGGTCAGAAACAGAATATTTGCAAGGCGACCAAAGCGTTTTGGATTAAAAGGTTTACAGATTCCAGTTCCTTGGACCTTTGGGGATTTCTGTGAAGCATTTGTTTTGGAAAATATTACCCCAGTGAAGAAAGGGAAGCGTCTAAACGTAAGGGAACGTCTAGCGCCGCCTAGTTCAGTTCACTACCAATTTTGTTTCAATTTTTGTTTATTATGCTTTGTGTGTGGGCTTCAAAAATCTTGTGAGTCTAAGCTTTAATAGAAAAATAAGTTTAACCATGTATTTAGAGGATTTATTGCTTAAAAGCTACAACGAAGTTACTTCTGGCTCATCCCCTAGTGGTCATTTTCCGTGCTGTGCCGTGGATGGCACGGCGGTCAGGTGTGCCTAGTAAACCTGCAAGATGGCCATTGTCAGGTGTGCAGAGCTGTACCAGCCCGGCCTGTTGCCATGTAGAGTTTGTTTGATGAGCACAATGAGCAGTTCCCCTCATTGTGCTGAGTGTTTTGATATGTCACATGTCAATGTTGTGCAGATTTTTGATTTTGCTTATTTTGGGGGCGGGGCTACACGTGATGTCACGTGACGTGACCAGAATATCCGTGCGGCAGTTCCCCTCAATGTGCTGAGTGTTTTGATATGTTACATGTCCATGTTGTGCAAATTTTTCATTTCGCTGGTTTTGGGGGCGGGGCTACACGTGACGTCACGTGACGTGACCAGAATACCCGTGGGGCAGTTCCCCTCATTGTGCTGAGTGTTTTGATATGTCACATGACCATGTTGTGCAAATTTTTGATTTTGCTTGTTTTTGGGGCAGGGCTACATGTGACATCACGTGACGTCACGTGACGTGACCAGAATACCCGTGGGGCAGTTCCCCTCAATGTGCTGAGTGTTTTGATATGTCACATGTCCATTTTGTGCAAATTTTTTATTTCGCTTGTTTTGGGGGCGTGGCTACACGTGACGTCACGTGATGTAACCAGAATACCCGTGGGGCAGTTCCCCTCATTGTGCTGAGTGTTTTGATATGTCACATGTCCATGTTGTGCAAATTTTTGATTTCGCTGGTTTTGGGGGTGGGGCTACACGTAGCGTCGCGTGACGTGGCCAGAATACCCGTGAGGCAGTTCCCCTCATTGTGTTGAGTGTTTTGATATGTCACATGTCCATGTTTTGCAAATTTTTAATTTTGCTTGTTTTTGGGGCGGGGCTACATGTGACATCATGTGACGTCACGTGACGTGACCAGAATACCCGTGGGGTAGTTCCTCTCATTGTGCGGAGTGTTTTGATATGTCACATGTCCATGTTGTGCAAATTTTTAATTTTGCTTGTTTTTGGGGCGGGGCTACATGTGACATCACGTGACGTCACGTGACGTGACCAGAATACCCGGTGGGGTGCCAATACTTTTGGCAAAAAGTGGCTACTGAGGGTTTGGACATTTCATGTCAATACTGCAGTCATTATGGGATTCTACTTATTATACTGCATAGAACAGTACATGCAATTCTTAATGTTGGATGTATTGTGTGTGTGAGAGCTTAGAGGACTTTTCAGAATTCCCTATTCAAGTCTATGGGATGTTCGACCATCGACTACGGGAAAACCGAAAATTCCGTCAGAACTCCGAAATAAAAATGTGGTCCGGAGTAAGGTCCTAAGGAACCTGTCCGAGTTCGGTGTAAATCGCTCGGAAACTTGCGGCGTTATAAACCTCAAAAGTTTATAATGGAAGTCTATGGGGAAAAAAGGCAATTTGAGCTTCCGAACCGGGAATGCTGGAATTCCGATCGCTTAGAAAAATAGAAGCAACAAACTTCAGACCAGGGTCTATGACATATCCGAATTTGGTGCATGTGGCTCGAACGCCCTAGGCCGCATTTTTTTAAAGAAATTTTTGTCTAATAATAATAATAATAATAATAATAATAATAATAATAATAATAATAATCTTATAACGGAAATCAGAATGTTGGCTTCTACAAAGCCAACATAATAATAATAATAAAAATCAGAATGTTGGCTTCTACAAAGCCAACATAATAATAATAATAATATCTGCACTTTTACACCATAAAACTATTGTTCTTATGAGAAGGCTGGAAGTCTTTTACAGGCAAACAAAACTAGATCTAGTCTGTTAAGCAGAAAGGGAAAAAATGCTTTTGAAATCCATTATAGATTAGAAACTAATTGTGTATTTAACCTTTGTCTGTCCTAAAACACTTGAAAAAAGGAAATGCTGACACACAGAAACACACACAATAATAATCCCATTCCCATCCATGAAGTCTGATATCTTCCCTCTCTCCCCTCAGTGGCCCTTCCATTATTAGAGTTTACCCTCTATGGCTTAAACTTTAATGTTAAACTTCTCATAGATGAGCTCCATTTTTGTGATAACAATCGTAGAAACAAAGTTCTGTGGTTGTGGCAAGATAATCAGTTTTAAAATGTAATAGTTAAAAAATGTTTAATGCTGCTTTCAGATCCCCCCAGTTAGCATACTGTAGGTTCCCTGAGAATAGAAAGAGATGCTGCATCATGAAAACTACTTGCAGAAGCAGTGTCTGAAGCTCTGTGTGAAATCATGCCAATCTATTGACTAAGGAGGTCATGTGATAAAACAGATCATGCCAGCAAGACCATAAAATATGGCATCTATATTACATTACTCCATCTTCTACCTGTCTAAAGGAACTGAAAGTGGATGCCCAGAATATGGCCAGTGACATAGCATCTTGTTTCCTGCTCAGGGAACTGGGTACAATACATAACCTGCTGTAGTTACCTTTTGAGGGAACTCAACATTGCATCATGGCTGAGACTATAGGAACGGCAATACAAAAGGCACCACACATCTGTCCTGGAGGTCGTGAAAGGGCACAAACAAGCCAGGACCATTAGCCCTGTAAGACCCAGGACCCTTGAGTGGGGTCTGGGTCCAGATTATATAACATGTTAAGAGTGTGCAGAGAGGACCAACATGCTGCAACACAAATCTCCTGGAGGGGATTTCCCTAACCAGATTGCTGGACAATACCTGGTGGGGTGAGCCATAATTCTTATAGGCAAAGCCAAACAGTGTGCCTCATACCTGTAAGTGATAGCTACCACTACCAAGCATAAGGTGCTGCTTGCTACTTTGTGGCCTCAAAGCAGACCTAAGGAGAGAGGATTTACCCCACGTACTCAAGTGACGAACTAGCATGCGGCACATATATATATATATATATATCGGCTCAAGGGGAACTTGAGCAGCTACTCCAGATCTACTGAGAGGCCCTAGGAGGGGAGACATGGTCTGCAGCAAAACGAGAGACCAGAGAACTGGCATGTGACTCTCAACAATGGCTGCCATATATACCTCAATATAGAGGGTGATATATCCTCAAATCAATGTGTCTGCATGTACTTTAACGCTGTACCAACAGGGCAGTGAAAAAGATCCTGACAATGCCAATTACACCAGAGGCAAAAGTTCAACGTATTTTCCACAGCCTCAGTTGGAAGACAGGAGTCTAAGAGCTGGTCCCCCTCAGAGGCCAAAACAAGAGGTTTGAAATATCAGAGCAGGGGTGGAGAAGCCCCTAGCCACCATAACCACCACCCCAGACTCAGGTGGGCCAATGAGGAGCCACACAGCATACCCTGGCTAGGAATCTCATAAGCAGAGATTACCATTATAAAAGAAGAAAAGAGACTGTCTTTATATATCTTCTTTCTCCGCAGACAATAGACACAAACATACAGAAAGCATCTCCTGAAGATGAAGAAGCTAGTTATGTGTAAACGCAACAAACTATTTAACAAATACAAAAAGCTATATAAATCTAAAATTAAAATGAAGCAGTGATTATTGCTTTTGGACTTGTCTGTTTTACTATGTTTGTTGATTGTACCATTTCCATTGCTGCTTACATCCATGTTGCAATGACACAATGTCCAATCAGCATGGAATCAGCATCCACTCAGAATTAATGGAAGATTCATTTTGGGATTTCAGTGGTTTAACCCACAATTAGGAACACTGAGTGTATTTGTTCTTTAATTAAATACCACTTATTACTTGTTATTTATTTAAATGTAATTTGATTTGATATGGTATGGTATGAAATGGGAATAACCTTAAAGTGGGACAAAATGGCATCTGGCCTAAGGCTATGCTGTAAAACAGATATGATATTTTAAAATCAGATCAAGTCAAGTAGCTTTTATTGTCATTTCAACCATATATAGCTGTTGCAGTACACAGTGAAATGAGACAATGTTTCTCCAGGATCAAGGTGCTACATAAAACAAAGACCGGGCTAAGGACATGTAAGTAGTCTTAGCCACATAAAGTGCAACTGTGCAACCTGGTGCAAACAGTGCAGGACAAGACAAACAAGACAGTGCAGGATAAAAAACAGTGCAGACATAAAGTTACAAGACAATACAAAAAGTACAAAAAAATGCAATACACAAAAGACAATAAACAGTAACAGAAACAGCGCCGACCAACCAGTGTAAATACTGAACCACGGTCGTGTCATCGGCGAACTTAATAATATGATTCGATCTGTGCATTGCTGAGGGCTAAGTGGAGGGCTGTGGTAATGGCATCGTCTATGAAGCGGTTTGGACGATACGCGAACTGTCGGGGGTCCAGTGAGGGTGGTAGCTGGGTCTTGATGTTCCTCATGACGAGCTTCTAGAAGCACTTCATAACTATGGGAGTGAGTGCAACGGGACGATAGTCATTGAGGCAGGACACTGTAGACTTCTTTGGGACAGGAACGATGGTGGTAGTTTTGAGGCACGTAGGAACAACGACGCTGCTCAGGGAAATGTTGAAGATGTCCGTAAAGACATCCGCTAGCTGTTCTGCACATTCTCTGAGCAACCTGCCAGGAATGTTGTCTGGTCTAGCAGCCTTCCATGGGTTAACTCCGCATAGAGATCTACTCACGTCGGCCGTGGATAGACAGAGTACCTGGTCGTCGATACGAGGGATGGTCTTCCTTGGCGTAACGTTGTTCTGTACCTCTAACCGAGCGTAGAACTCATTCAATGCGTCTGGGAGGGAGGCGTCGCTATCACAAACAGGTGAAGCTGTCTTGTAGTTTGTGATCGCCTGTATGCCCTGCCACATGCACCGGGTATCTCTGCTGTCCTGGAAGTGGCTGTGGATTGTCTGGGCGTGTGCACGCTTTGCCTCTCTGATGGCTCGGGACAGTTTGGCCCTTGCTGTTCTTAGGGCCACCCTTTCCCCTGTTCTGAAGGCTAGGTCCCTAGTCCTCAGCAGAGCACGCACATTAGCAGTCATCCACGGCTTCTGGTTGGAACGTGTAGTGATGGTCTTGGAGACAGTCACATCATCAATGCACTTGCCGATGTAACTGGTTACTGCTGACGTGTACTCCTCCAAGTTGACGGAGTCGCCGTTGGTTGCAGGCTCCCTGAAGATATTCCAGTCAGTGCACTCAAAGCAGTCCTGAAGAGCAGAGGTGGCTCCAGCTGGCCAGGTTTTCACCTGCTTCATAACCGGTTTTGAGCGGTTCTGACGAGTGGTCTGTATGCTGGAATTAGCATAACAGTGATGTGGTATGAGCAGCCGAGGTGGGGGCAGGGCTCCGCATGGAACGCACCGGGAATGTTTGTGTAAACAAGATCCAGCCAGATGGATAGTAGAATGGACGGGAGAGCCGGCCGGCTAGGGTTTGTTTTTAGCCTAGCACGGACACCCGCTCGCTTACCGTGTTTCAGCTTCCTCACGCACCGCTTTCGGCATCCCCTCTCCTGATCTCTGGTATCAGGCGAAACCGGGGACTGGAGGCCTGGTCTCCGCAGCAAGCAGAGGTCACGAAGCCTATCCAGTACATCATCATGCAGGTTGGTTGTTACACAATTTCTGTATTTTATTAGGTCCTGGTGGTTGTGTACATGAACACAGCTGTCTCTGGCATCCATGTAGAAGCAATGGTCGGGCTAAAAACCGTAAATAAAAACTTAAAAAACGTAAATAGCACCATATTGAATCCGGAGAGGCCGCTGCGTGCTACTGCCGCACCACCATCTTGAAACAATAGATGAATAACAAACACAGATGTAACTCAATCAGCTATTGAAGTTAACTAAATGCCAACAGGGTAAAGCAGTAGAGATTTTTTCAGTTAGATGTCACAGTATAAGAACATAAGGCATGTGCAGGCAGGTTGGAGTGAGTGAAGAAAAGTGTCAGGAGTGTTGTGTGACAGAAGAGTGTCAGCAGGAATCAAATGAAAGGTGTACAAGACAGTAATGAGACCAGCTATGCTGTATGGGTTAGAGATTGTAGCTGATTGTAGAGATGGTTTGGAAATGTGCAGAGGAGGGAGAGTGGTTATATTGGTAGGATGTTGGATTGGAGCTGCCAGGTAAAAGGTCAAAGGAAGGCCAAAGAGGACATTTATGGATGTGTTGAAAGAGGACAAAGTTAATCGGTGCGAGAGTAGAGAATGCCGAGGATAGAATTAGGTGGCCAAGCCTTACAGGAAAAGCCGAAAGCAGAAAAAGAAGGAGAGGTAAAGTAGTATTCTAATTGTAAAACAGGATCTTTTTTACTAGAATTGTTGTATTCTATGGTCTATTTAAGGTGTGAATTGTGGCACTTATTAATATAGTGATGCTGTATCCAGATAAATTGTTCTATCTAGAGTTTATTCACTACTGGTGAATAGAATTTAGATTTTTGTATACTCAGTTGGATCTAGATGCTTAGCACCAGAATTATTGTATGGGAATGGGTGCACACGCCAAAAGAAAACACTATTCCAGGGACAAAGTACTGCACAGGAATCTTCATTGTATGGTCACAGAAACCATGAACTATCACTTGTAGACACTGAGGATTAGTTCAATATTTCAGATTTGAAATATTGAAAATAACAAATCTAATTTCAACTGTTCTTCGAGAAGCAGGGAACTGATGATCTTCTCAGCACAAGAAAATCTTTCCCTAGTAACATTCCTAGTAAATTAGGACTCAGGATTGGCCCAGTTGAGGCTCCTTACCCAAAAATATGATAATAAATGATTAAAAAAAATAATAAGAAGAATTAGTGAAATAAGAATTCTTAATAAGCAGAATTTGTTAAAACAGGATCCTCAAGCAGTGAGTCACAAAGTTTCCTTTGCCTTTTAAGAATTTTTATCAGGTTGCTTTACAGTTTCTAAAAGGACAGTTAAAAATTTGTTTGTGCTCATTTTAATGTCCAGTCTTATATGTATCATGCACATAACATGCATTTCATTATTGTTAATTTATCTAAAAAGAAAAGTGCCTGCATTACATCTTACCCTGCAATCTTACCATTTGCCCACTGGTTTTAATCCCTTCCTCAATGCTCCAGACCATCTCTCAAGACTTTTTTCCCTTCATCACTACTATCATCTGTGGAAGAGACTTCCTGTTTCATACTCTAAGTGCTTCTCAAACTTTTAGCAGTGTTTGACAGTCAACCAGAAACTGGTAAATCATAATCTTGTACACCCTCGAGAGTCTTAAAAATTGTTGCCCAGCATGGTAATGATTTTCTAACTATCAGGAAGGTGTATGTGACATGGAGAGGATACACATATGACCCATGCAGACTCACCACTGGTGTCCTCCATGGTACTTGGTCCTCTCTTGTTCACAAGGGTTTTCGTACCCCCGCTATGCTGATGACACTCAAGTAATCCTTTCCTTCCCAACTGCCATCAATCAAGACTCTTCTGTGTTACAACTGAGTCACTGTCTGTCTTCAAATAGCATCTACAATCCTACTTATTTATGAAATATTTAAATAAATTAAAAGTACCAGCCTGCCACAGCACAAATATCTTCAAGGGGAACACCCCTGGCTAACGCACTGGATGGGGCGATACCCCTTGTGGAGTGAGCACCGATGCCAAGAGGTGAGGCAAGACCGCGCACCTCATTGGCCTGAGTAATGCCTCCACTACCCAGAAACAGATAAACAGGAACAACCCTGGAAGCCTTGCCTCTGCACAACATCTCAGTGTTTACCATTTTCAGATGCATGGTCTCATCAAGTGGTTTAATCAAACACATAGCACGATTCATTCACATTCAATTTATAGAATGGTGATAATAGCTTAAATGCTTGTTAGTTGCAATATGAAAGGTCGTTCAAGTGTAAATGTTTTTTTCCCATTTAAATTAATGTACGTATGCAATCCCCTCTCTCTCGTAGAGATTAATAGTGAAAATTAGGAGGATCAAAGGACCATCAAAATCAAAGTTTACTCCAGTCCCCTTTAGAGACTACATCTCACTCTCCCAAAGAGCACAGGTGATATGTTGCTAAAGAAATTTGCTGTGATTGGAACGGTCCGATGGACTGGGTCAATTTTTGTGCGGACCTTAAAAAAGGCAATGGGTGTCTAAATTTGACAGATATCTCATGCCTCATATTGATGAACTCTCAAAAGGTTTGTTACACATTTTGTTACATCTTTTAGCAGATTTGATCATCACACTATTTTACCAAGCTAGACCTTCACAGTGCCTATGAACTTGTGAGGATCCACAAGGGGGTTGAGCGGAAGATAGCTAGCACCACCAAAGGTCATTATGAATACCTTGTTATCCTGTATGGTCTGGCACCTTCAGTATCAGCCCAAAATCACAGATGTGGTTCACTAGTCCACACCACAGACAGTAAAGGAGTTGCAACATTTCCTAGAATTCATCAATTTCTTCTAGTAATTTAACCATCGCCCTTTCCCTTGCTGCCCTGCTGAAAGGAGGCACTAAAGCTGGCATGAAATTCAGAGACTGATAATGGCATGAGGCAATTTAATTCCCATTCTAAACCTCCAGACCCCAAAAAAATCTATTAAAGTGGAAGTCAATGCATCAGAAAGAGGAGTGGGGGCCGTCCTCTCCATACAGTTTGAAGAAAGGCCTAAGCTACACCCAGTGGGTTTTTCTCCAATAAATGCTCAGCAAAAATAATTATAATGTAGGAAATAGAGAGCTGTTGATGGTAAAAGTGCCTCTCAAATAGAGAAATTGGCTGGAGGGAGCACTTATTTGTCATTTTTTCACAAGGACCTTGAGTATCTGTGCACTAGAAAGCCCACAACCAACCCCAAACAAGCACACTGCTCCCTGTTCTTTGCTCACTTTAATTTTAGCAGATCCTTCTCTCCTGGTTCAAAGAACACCAAAACATGTCATGTATTTATTCACCCAATACATTATTTCAGACTCCACAATCCATTCAGCCTATTAGTAGTATGCAAAATCCAATGGCAATTAGATCAGGTCCTAGAACATTTCCCTTTTTCTATGTACCACATGTTGTAACTAACTTATCACCTGTGCCCGTACATCTCCATAATTACTGGCCACCCAGGGATTCAAAAAACTCATCACCTACATAGACCAGATACATTGTCAACAAGTTGTCATCTCATGCACCACATGTGCCAAGGTTTCAAGGTTCCCCATAATCTCCCTGCTGGCAAACTTGTTCCATTACCTATACCAGAATGTCCCTGGTCTCACATAGCATTTACATTCCTTACCTATCTCTATTTATCTGATGGTAACACTGTTATTTTAGTAGCTATCAATAGCTTTTCCAAGTTCTATTTTTTGGTTCTGTTCCCACACCTCCTGTCAGCCATCAAAACTTCTGAGATACTTTTCACCCATGTTTTCAGGTACTCTGGTATTCTCAAGGACACCATGAGTGACCTTAGGCCCCCATTTACTTCTAAAGTATGGTCCACCTACATGCAGAAACTAGGGGTTAATTTTCACCTTACATCGCGATTATCGGCCAGAATTGTGGTAATTAGATAAAGTAGATCGGGCAAGCCAGGAGCTCAGCTGCTTCCTACGCATGTTCTGCAGTTCCTTCCTTAGGTAGAATTTGCACTATATTCCCTTGAACACTCCATCACCCAGCTCACCCCATTCCTGGTACTTGCCGATGTAGCTGTTCACTGATGCCATGCTTCCATACCTGAACTTGTGCCAGTAAGTGCAATCATTTACATTTACAGCATTTGGCAGACGCCCTTATCCAGAGCGACGTACATAAGTGCTTAAATCTCTAACACTGAATACATTAATGCTGGTTCACTAGGTTACATACTTAAGATACCATGAGTTTAAAACATTTGTTCAAAGTTACAATGAAAAAGTGTCAAAGGTTTTTTTTTTTTGTTTTTTTTTAAATGCAAAGGATAAGGAAAGAAGTGCTAGTTGAAGTGCTTCCTGAATAAGTAGGTCTTCAACCGCCGCTTGAAAATAGCCAGTGACTCAGATGTCCGGACCTCTAGGGTTTCAATCAAAACCATCCTGACCAGCAGAGGTACCTCCTGCTGGGAAGGTTTTGCTTTTGCTTGCTTCAGAACCAGTTTAAAGCATCTGATGAGCAGTCTGTATGCTGGAATTAAATAAACAGAGATGTGATCTGAGTAGCACAGTTGTATGTGCCAGCAATGGTTGTGTAAACAAGATCCAGCAAGTTCACCCTTCTTGTTGCATAACCGCATGCTGATGGAATTTAAGGAGGATCATACTCTCTGATAATGAAAACAGTTGGTGAATTTCTGTGTTAAATAAAATGTTCTACATCTAACATTCACCAACTCCACCACTGTTGAGCAATAATTAGAAACAAGAGTTTTATCATCATTTCTTATTGAAGAGAACACATAAGCTGGAAGCCTTTTTGCAAAGAGCTGCAATTCTGTAAGCACAAATCAAGGTGAGCTCATCTGGCAGAATGGTGACATCTGGAACTCTGGCCACATCTCTGTATAAACAAAGACACAGCCATGTACTTCAATGTATTGTCCAGAGAGAAAAAGTTGGAAAGTTGGCAGGCGAGTCAGTTTATAGCCTAGCAGACACCAGCAATCTTGCCAAACTTCTAATTTCTCCTGCACCATTTCAGACCCTTCTGCTAGCCTCGGGCATCAGGCAACATTAAGGACTGAAGGCCTGGTCCTTGCAGAAAGCCAGTTTCAGCACCAGACTACCATTCACATTGATTATTGCATGTTTTCTGTACTGTTACATGAACAGCATCAGGGTTGTGTCTCTTTGCTGGAGTTGATTGACCTCATTGCAACTTCTGCTTCAAAAAAAAGACTTGTTTGACTGATCATTATCAGTTTGTAGATGTTAATGGTGAATGTTTCTCTTCCACAAGGTTCTATTTTAGGACAGTTGCTTTTCTCATTGTATATGCTACCTTTTGGCACAACTATTTGTACACATACAAATAGTTAGTATAGTAGTATAGTATAGTATAGTATAATACTAATAGTAGTATTATAGTTTCCACTGATATGCTAATGACAGTGTTATGTGTTTCAGCAAAGCCAGATGAGAGGTAGCTTAATAAGACTGAAGAATATGAAGGACAGTGGGTACTTACTAACATCCTCCATACTGACAAGACAGAAATGCTTCTCTTAGGAACACACTTACCAGAAGTATGCTTCCTGATTACAAAGTAACACTGGATGGCCTTTCTGTTTTATCATATAGGATAGCTTTTTTCATCTCAGAAAATATTGCTACAATAAGAAATATAATGTCACTTAATTACATAGAAGTACTTTATACGTTTGTTACCTCTAGATAGGATTATTGTAATGACTTACAATATGAAAGTTCCAGGTTGTGTAAAAGCAAGCTTCCATCAGAATGCAGCAGCGACACCTAACTAGAACCAGAGAATAACACATCACTTCTATCTTATCCACATTGCATTGGCTTCCAGTATCATTTTGCATTTATTATAAAATACTACTTCTACTGATCTACAAATTACTGTAAGATGCTGTAATTAGAGCAACCAATGAAAGCTTTGAGTACAAAAGAACATATTCCTGCTTTGTGCTGGGCAGTTAAAGGGCAGCTTTGATTACAAAAGCAAATCTATGCTTTGGACTTTCTTGAGAATACATACAGTTTGAGGGACTTTGCAACTTGGCTGTTATTTTCTATTTTTTCTATCTTAAACTGACTGCTTCTCTGTGATTATTAACAAAAATAGATTAAAAAAAGCATACTTATTTGCACTCAACCACACAGACTGTATACTCAGCTATATTTTTTTGCATCTATATTTTGTATCGTGTAATCTGTTTGCCCTGCCTCTTGTCTTGCACTGTGTTTTGTCTTTGCTAAAGACTGTACACATGCACATTTTCTGGATAGATTAATTAACTTTTTAAGCCCTTAATCTTATGTAGACTATGTCTTTATGTACAACCATGGTCCTGAAGGAATGTTTCATTTCACTATTGTATCAGCTATATATGGTCATAATGACATATACAGTATACTTGACTAGCCAACAAATTAAAGCATATTAACCAATAACTTTGTTTACAGAGAGTATGTTTTACATAGATTTACTTACTGTAGATATAGATGACATGTAAATAAAAAAAAACCAACAGATTAAGGCAATATACAAACCACAAGAAAAGGGCAAGTGAGGCTAATGTATGATTTTAATAATGCATTCCACTTAGAGGCAGCTACAATACCATGTGTATACATGAATTTCTTCTGTCATTACCCCTCTTAAGAAGACAGCAGCACTTAAAAGGTTAAAATATGGCTAAATAGTTTTATAAAGGGTGAAATACAAAATATGAAACATGTAAAATGTGCAACAAACTACATATTTCTTTTCCCAATGGAAGTCAGCACTTATTAATATTTTTGATTTCGAATTGTCTTGTAAAAAACCCAACAGAAATAATACTATGGAATAAGATATAAAAATGCAAAATACTTATTTACTTCTAGGGATGATAACATCTCTGAGAATGGTCATGATTAAAGTGTTGATTTAAATGTTTAGATAGAATATGGAGTAGCATAAAAGATGAAAGTCTTTGTCAGACACATTAAAATGTGCATCCGGACTGGGATCCTGCAGGACGGAAAAATAGGTTCATGAAAGAGCTTACAGTCATGCATGTAGGAAAGTGGCTGGTCAGTATGACATATAGAATGTGAATACAGTGCATCCAGAAAGCATTTACAGAGCTTAATTTTCCACATTTTGTTTTGTTATGTTACAGCCTTATTCGAAAATGGATTAAATTCATTATTTTCCTCAAAATTCTACAAACAATACCCCATAATAACAATGTGAAAGAAGTTTGTTTGAAATCTTTGCAAATTAATTTAAATAAATAAATAAATGGGGGAAAAAATCCACATGTACTGTACATAAAGTGACGTGACGTGATGTGACATACAGCTAAGTGTGGTGACCCATACTCAGAATTCGTTCTCTGCATTTAACCCATCCGTGAACACACACCCGCAAGCAGCCTTGACTCGAATCCACAACCTTAGAGTCAAACTCTCTAACCATTAGGCCACGACTTCCCCACTACTAAGTATTCACAATTGACATTCAAAATTTAGTTCAGGTGCGTCCTGTTTCAACTGATCATCCTTGAGATGTTTCTACAACTTGACTGAAGTCCACCTGTGCTAAATTCAATTGATGGGACATGATTTGGAAAGGCACACACCTGTCTATATAAGGTCCTACAGTTAACATTTACATTTACATTTACAGCATTTGGCAGACGCCCTTATCCAGAGCGACGTACATAAGTGCTTAAATCTCTAACATTGAATACATTAATGCTGGTTCACTAGGTTACATACTTAAGATACCATGAGTTCAAAACATTTGTTCAAAGTTACAATGAAAAAGTTTCAAAGTTTTTTTTTTGTTTGTTTGTTTGTTTGTTTTTTTAATGCAAAAGATAAGGAAAGAAGTGCTAGTTGAAGTGTTTCCTAAATAAGTAGGTCTTCAACCGCCACTTGAAAATAGCCAGTGACTCAGCTGTCCGGACCTCTAGGGGAAGTTCATTCCACCACCTTGGTGCCAGAACAGAAGAGTCTTGTAGTATACTTGCCTCTTACTCTGAGAGATGGTGGAACCAGTCGAGCAGTGCTGGTAGATCGGAGGGTGCGGGGTGCAGTGCGAGGAATGATGAGGGCTTTGAGGTAAGAGGGAGCTGGTCCATTTTTGGCTTTGTAGGCCAGCATCAGTGTTTTGAATCGGATGCGTGCAGCTACCGGATGCCAGTGTAGGGATCGCAGCAGCGGGGCGGTATGCGAGAACTTTGGCAGGTTGAAAACAAGCCGGGCAGCTGCATTTTGGATCATTTGCAGAGGACGGAATGCGTTCATAGGTAGACCTGCCAGCAGTGCATTGCAGTAATCCAGTCTAGAAATGACAAGAGACTGGACAAGTACCTGAGCAGTCTGTGTGGACAAAAATGGCCGAATACTTCTAATGTTGTAGAGAAGAAACCGACATGAGCGAGTCACATTAGCAACATGAGAGGAAAAGGACAGTTGATTGTCCATGGTTACCCCAAGGTTGCGAGCTGTGGCTGAAGGGGAGATCAGATCGTTGTGCAAGGATATAGCAAGATCATGACCTGGGGATGAATCACCTGGGATGAACAGCAGTTCACTTTTGCTAGGATTGAGCTTTAACTGATGAGCAGTCATCCATGATGAAATTTCTGCCAGACATGCTGAGATCCGGTCAGAAGCTGTGGCATCTGAGGGTGGGAAAGAGAAGATAAGTTGTGTATCATCAGCATAGCAGTGGTAAGAGAACCCATGTGATGAAATAACTTCCCCAAGAGAGTGAGTATACAGGGAGAACAGAAGAGGACCAAGTACTGAGCCCTGTGGGACGCCAGTGGAGAGTCTGCGTGGAGCAGATGTCACTCCCCTCCATGTTACCTGATATGAGCGTCCTTCCAGGTAGGAGGCAAACCATTCCCAAGCTGATCCGCAAATCCCAAGACTTTTGAGGGTGGATAAGAGAGTCTTGTGGTTGACCGTATCAAACGCTGCTGAAAGGTCAAGGAGGATAAGGACGGATGACAGTTTGGCTGATCTAGCAGCATGTAGCTTCTCAGAGACATCCAAAAGGGCTGTCTCTGTGGAGTGAGCTGCTTTAAAGCCAGACTGGTTGGGATCTTGGAGGTTGTTCTGTGAGAGATAGACAGACAGTTGATTATAGACAATGCGTTCAAGAATTTTTGAAAGAAATGAGAGAAGTGATACCGGTCTGTAGTTACTGATGTCTGATGGATCCAGAGCAGGTTTCTTTAGGATGGGAATAACCCTTATATGTGCATGTCAGAGCACAAACTGTATGGTAGATTGGCTTGATGGAACCCACTCTTAGCATGCACATGGTGGCCTGAAGGACTCTCAGACAATGATAAACAAAATTCTCTGGTGTAATGAAACAAAGATTGAACTCTTTGGCCTGAATAGGAATTGTCATGTCTGGAAGAAAGCAGGCACCACTCATCACCTGGCATCATGCTGTGGGGATGTTTTTCAGTAGACTAATCAGGTTTAGGGGAAGCAATTTACAGGGATATCCTTGATAAAAACCTGCTCCAGAGTGCTCTGGACCTCAGATCTTCTAACAGGACAATGACTCTAAGCACACAGCCAAGATAACAAAAGAGAGGCTTTGGGACAACTCTGTGAATGTCTTGATTGACCCAGTCAGAGCCCATACCTGAACCTGTTTGAACATCTGTGGAGAGATCTGGAAATGGCTGTGCACAGACGCTCCCATCCAACCTGATGGAGGTTAAGAGGTCCTGCAAAGAAGAATGGGAGAAACTTCCCAAAATTAGGGGTGCCAAGCTTGTAGCATCATACTCAAAAAGACTTGAGGCTGTAATTGCTTCAGCAAAGTATAGAGCAGTGAATACTTATGTACAGGATTTAAAAAAAAAAAAAATTTGCAAAGATTTCTAACAAACTTCTTTCATGTTGTCGTTAATGGGGTATTGTTTGTAGAATTTTGAGGAAAATAATAAATTTAATCCATTTTGGAATAAGGCTGTAACATAACAAAATGTGGAAAAAGTGAAGTGCTGTGAATACTTTCCTAATGCACTGTATTGGGTGTGGCAAAAATAATAATAATAATAATAAAATAATAATAATAATAAACAGTTCTGTGTATACCTCTGTGACAAATGGCAGATAGAATTCTAGTAGTGAGAAAACAAAATACCAATACAAATTTTATATAATGGTAGAGAGAGAATTTGAATCATTTGCAATGATTGTTTTGTATACATAAAGATAATTTTATAAACTACAATTTTGTGTTATAAAAGAGAGAGAAATCCAGACATGCCAAAGAGATGTTAGAGAGATGTCTACAAGTTGAACATACCCAAACAATTATGTAATAATTACAACTAGGATTATGGGATGCACCAGATGAAAAATGACAATCAGGAGAATGACAAAAATATGGAAGGAATTTTAAAATATGTTACTGATTTTGTTTAACACGCTGAGAAAATAAAAGGAATACACACATTCCGCACAAAAGGCAGCATAATAGTACCAATTCTGTGATGCTGTTTGTCTGTAGTCTTCAATTGTTGTGTTTGTACATGTTGTGAGGATCCTGCCATGCTGAAAAGCACACAAAAATCTTCACTATCAATAAATTTTGCCTCCAATGTGCACCCACTCCTAAAGTAGGTCTTTGGCACTTGGCTGACATGCACAGACGTACAGGTGATCATCGGCCTGTAGTGTTTGTGTTATGCCGTGAGCGTGATCTTTCCAAACCAGTGTGACGGTTGTCTGCAAGCAAAAGAAGAAAAAGGAGAGAGATATAGAACATTTACATCTATTTAGATGCAAGAATTCGAAAATTACATATGGCTACTAAATATGTATAAAAGTGCTGATACAAGATATACTCTGAAAGAACATAAAATAATGTCTAAATGAAAAGTAATGAATCTTCAAATTTAGGTTAGTCATTAATCAAATTTAATCTCACAAAGACTCCACCGGTTTGTGTAAAACCTAATAATCCAAGTTTTTGTCAGGATATCTGACCTTTTGTTCAAAGGCATTAATATGATCAGTTTCACAAAATCACCTCAATATAATTTGGCAGTTCATTTCAGAATGGTCAAAATAATGTAAGCCAAAAAAATAAAAACAATTCTTTAGCCAGGTATTTTAAATTTAATTTAAATTTTATTTAAACCAGTGCACAGGATTAGTGCATCAGGCAGCCTCCATGCCAGGTTTTTAAATTTGTATAATGTTAAGATTTGTGTTTTTATACTCCAGCCACTGTTTATCGGAGAGCTTGAAGTGGAGAGGGTGAGCAGCTTTATATACCGGGGAGTCCACATCAGCGAGGACCTCACCTGGACAATAAACACCACCCAGCTAGTTAAGAAAGCGCAACAGTGGCTGTACTTCCTGAGGAGGCTAAGGAAGTTTGGCATGTCAACCAAGATCCTCCACAACCTCTATATCTGTGTTGTTGAGAGTGTCTTGACCAGCTGCATCACTGCGTGTTATGGCAGCACTGCTGTGAACGACCGCAAGCGTCTGCAGAGAGTGGTGAGGACTGCTGAGAAGATCATCAGGATCATCATCATTACCATTGCAGTGTCCAAAGAAGAGCTGCATCCATCGTTAAAGACCCCACCCACCCCCAACACACACTGTTCACACTCCTACCCTCAGGACGGAGGTACTGTACAGGAGTGTAAAGTGTAGGACAACCAGACTAAAGAACTCCTTCTTCCCATTAGCTATTAGACTCTTAAACAGTCACTCATCTCTGTGAATATTCAGTACCTCATTTGAACATTGTAATTTATATTGCTGCTATTACCACCACCATTATATTCTGCTAATATTATTCATGTAGCACCATCTTAATGTTGCACATCTGTTAATGTTATTGCTGCCACTCTTATATTATTTGGACTTCCTTGCAATATTATATTAATATTTGCACTCCATCTATATTTTGCACATCTAATAATGTCATTGCTGCTTTAAATACCTGGGTTATTCCTGCCATTGTTATAGTATATTTGCACTCACTTGCAAATATTATATTGCATTATATAGTGTACAGTTTGGGTATGTATGTCCAGTCCTGGCATTCTTTGTGGATGGCAAAGTAAGAATTTCATTGCTCAGGGAAACCTGCTTTGCTCACTCAGTATATGACAATAAACACTTCGAATCTTTGCTGGGTTTGTTAAATGTTCCACAGAACCTCTAAACAACAAAAACATGGATCAACAGTGGTCCTGTGACTGTCTCTTTTCATTGATGGACTGGGTTAGAAGTTACCAATAGCTTGGGTAGCAGCAGATTTTAATTGTCACCACCTGGAGAACCACTCCTTTATTGGGGGTGTCTTGCTAATTGCCTATAATTTCCACCTGTTGTCTATTCCCTTTGCACAATGGCATGTGAAACTGATTGTCAATCATTTGATTTCACAGAAGTGTGATTGACTTGGAGTTACACTGTGTTGTTTTTAATGCTACCTTTATTTCTTTGAGCAGTGTAATTATTGCAATAGGCGAGAGATTAAAAAAGAAAAAGTTTGGATTGAACCATAGCAACCTGCACAAGCCCAAAAGAGAATAATACTGCAATAAAGGAGATATCAATTGAGATCACATTTCAGTGCTTGTAAATTAAGAGGGATATTTATATCTTAAAAGTTATTTTCTGGATGGCTTAGATACATAAAAAAACACCTTAATCCTGTCAATTCCATAGCATCCTTTGCATGTGGATGGCAAAAACAGGAAGTGATGTACATAAGATAAAAATAAAATAACCAAACTCTCAGGACAAACAACAGTTGAGTTTAGAAGTCACAATATGCATTATAAAATAATCAAAATATAACAATATCTAAATTAAACTAATCAAAAAATGTCCTAAATGAGTGAGTGTTTAAATACACAAGCACCATCTAGTGGAAATATATGTCAAACTCATTTATGCCAGAAATTAGAAATTTGAGAAGCAAATACAATTTGATTTATCCAGCAGAATTGGTTACAATATTTCTGTCCATACAAAGGCCAGACATAACTGATGCACCGAAGCATAATTTTTTATGCAGACGCTGCAGTGATAAAGAAAAATGACGTATTTGCTTATCTGTAAGAAAATCTGAAGCGAACCTTCTGTGCAGTAAAGCTCATGCTAGCTGTGTGTGTTGACAAAAACGTAATGGTGCAAGAAATCTGTGCTTGTTTCTAGCGACTGTTCATTGTTAGTGGAGTTTGTGACTGTTAAATGCAGGCCATTTAATTTACCACGGGAATTCACCACAGTTTTTATTGTCAGAGTGTAAAGTCCTAATGCTAAAGAGGCTCTATATGAACTCTATGGGGCTATTAGCGATCTGCAAAATGTTTACCCCGACAAACTGTTTATCATCAACAGAGATTTCAATCATGCAAATCTCAAGTCAATGCTCTATAAATTCCATTAGAATGTGCAACAAAATCTTGTTTACACAAACATCCCTGGCATGTATCATGCAGAGCCCCTCTCCCACCTCGGATGCTCAGACCACAACTCCATGCTAATTCCAGCATACAAACACGGACTGCTCCTCAGATGCTCTAACCATTCTGCCCATTTCCCTGAGCAGCGCTGTTGTTCCTACGTTCCTCAAGACAACCACCATTGTCCCTGTGCCAAATAATTCTACTATCATCCTATCACACTCACACCCATTGTAATGAAGTGCTTCGAGAAGCTCGCCACCTCTTCCCTACCATACGGTCTTTTAACAGAAAAGTCCTGAAAAGTCCTGTTTTTGGTGATGTCGATGTAGTGCTCTATTTTCTTCCTTTGTTGATGATGACCTATATAGAGTTCTATGGTACATCTAATGTTTTGGCAATTATATTATACCAATCACCTGATCAACACCATTCAACAAGTAAAATGACATGCATGCTAAGCTCTTTGTGGACCCTGGCTTCAGAAATGACATGAAACCAAGAAGTGAAGAAAATCCTGATCGTTATTTATTTATATCCGCTGAATACAGTATAAAACCACAATCACAAAAATGTATTAGTATTGTGTAACACCATATGTTACAACTAGTACAGCATTAATTTGTATTAAGAATGCCAGAAACAAATCCAGGGATTTTGGGCGATTTCCTTGTCGAACAGTGACCTGGTCAGTAAGTCATGCTGGTGGAAGGAAATTTCCTGACTTGCTCGTTCAAAACACCCCAAAAATGACTCAGGAGTTTTTATATCGCCATGGGAAACTTCAAGTTCATCAAACCAAGCCAGGGCCAGTCTTATTGTGTGTAAGAGTGCATTTATTATCCTGTTACATGACAGCACTACCCTCAGGATATAATATTTGAAACTTTCAGTGGGCATGGTTTAACAAAATGTTTCAGTAATCACTGGCAGTGACATGATCATCTAGCACAGTGGGCCTATGGAATGCCATGATATTGCAGCCCAAACCATTACTAATGCTCCCCATGCTTTATGCAACAGCACAGGAGATAAGATTCTTTGGGGCTTCTCCACACACTAACTCTTTCAGATGTGGGAAAAACTGTAAAGGACTTATCAGAGATCGATATATGTTTCATACTGTCCACAGCTGAAAGATTTTCTGTGAGTAAATGCAATGCAGAAATGCGATAGACTACTGAATTTTGAGACATGAAAAATTAAGAAAAGCTGAGCTGCATGCAGAAGAAGAAAAGCCAAAACTAGATTCAATCAGAACCAATATTACATGATCAAGAAAAACTAAGAAAAGATCCTTTTGCTACTCTGCAGTCATTCCCAGGTAAAAAAAACATGTGATGTTTTTACCACAGTTAAAAGATTAAGCACTTATTTAATTATTATTAATCCATTATTTAAGACAAAAAGTATCAAAACAAGTCCCTTTATCAAAAGCTTTAGTTAGTGCAAAAAGCCTCTCTCCAGCACTTACTCAGTAAAATCTTTTTAAAATAGCATCTCAGGTCAGGAGAAACTAATACATTTAGAGTGGAGGCCAATAAACATAGCTTCTTTGCACTGGCATGATTAGCACCTGGTCACTGCAGGATCCATAGTATTTTGTTTACATTTAGCATTTATGAAGTCAATAAATAACATATTTTAACAGTTTGACAAAAAAAAAGAACTGAAAAATATCCCCAATTAATTACCTTATTTTTGTTATTAAATCAATAAATCTTGGATTTTAAAATTAACAATTTATCATCCCCAACTTCACAAAATAGTTCGCTTACAGTCCATACAGTACTTCAGAAAATCCTTGAATATTACTTACTAGATTAAAATAATTATACTCAATTTGTGCAGTCACCATACCTTTAAACACTTTCTCTGCATGAACTGAGCCTATCCATAACATCTTATTTTTCAGAGTCTTCCAAATGGCCTTCTTTGTTGAACCCAAAAGGAAATTCAATAAGTACATTTTCAGCCTTTCATGATATCTATATTTAGGACCACTAATGTAGCATTTGTGGGAAAAGGTTTCACAAGCCTTCAGAACAGCTCTCTAAAAAAACTAAACGGGCCTCTTAATCTCACACAATAGATAAACAAGTGGTCAACTGTGTCTTCAACCCCACAAAATATCCGACCTCCCCACTGCTGGATTCAGCTGTGCCTCCTGTCTGTTTGTAGCTATTGTAGCATGGAGAAGTCTCCACTGTAAATCTGCTGTATGTTTCCCAATAGGAACCTTGTACAGAGACTTCCCGCATTCCAAAGTCAGTACCAAACAATTCTGACCACATTCAAGCCTTTATTATTCTTAGCACAGCCCAGTGAGATACTTTCACATAGTTCACATGTTCACATGTAATACTGTATCTTTAAAACTTCCCCAACTCTTTCTTTACTGAAGCCGAGAGACTGATGACTGGAAATCTGTAGCCTCTTTGCCAGTTCTGTAGAGGATGAACCTCCAATGCCTCCCTGCAAGCTCTAGGTATTGCTGGTTCCACCCCATCCAACACCTGGCCAGGGACCTGTAGCAACCAAAACCCAGTGATAGGCTGGAGTGATGCAGCTGTTCTTCATTTATTCCCATCCCGCAGATACTCCACTACTGTTACATCCAACTTTCGCTAGCCAAAATCCAGTCCTTTGGTTGTAAAAATTCACTGTGCACAGACAAAGTCCACACACTTAACATGGAATGATAAAATGGAGTCAGGTTGCTTAGATACAGTACATTTAGCTTTATAAGAAATAGCTGTTTGTCATAACCATGGCCTTCTAGCCCTAACTCAAATAACATTCTTTGTGCCACATGTAGTCAGAAAGTATTTATTTGACTTCTTATGTCCTCCAGGCTTTGTCCTCCTTCATGAACAGGTAAGTATAGCAGGATAAATACAGTGCTGGCCAAACAAAAAAAATCACCACCAATCTTATTTGGATTACCTCTATAATATCCTCTGGTGGATACTTGTGCTATAGCATGGAGGCAACCAGGTTATTTGAGACCAAGTCTCTACCACCCTTGTAGGATAGATCTGGTAATAGTCAATTCCGCTTGGAATGACTTGGCTGTCAACTTTTTTAGCATGCCCTCCCATTTTGGTTGCCTACATATTTCTGTAGCCCAATGCCTTCTCTTCTCCATTGCAGTCTCCATGAAAGTTTAGGTGGTCCTCCATTATCCTAGATACCCACAACAAATCCCCCACTTTTTCGTGTTCTAAATAAGAACATTTAGGTTATTATACAGAGAAAAATCTATCAACCCTTATTAAAAACAAAATGCCTATGATTGAACAACCTGGAACACAATATGGTTGCTCTATTTTAATCTTATTTTAAAAGTAGCATACATAGCAGAAATGTCCAGTAATCTTTATGTCTATTCCTGGAGCTTTATTTATTATGTTCGTGCATACGTATGTATGTATGTATGTATGTATGTATGTATGTATGTATGTATGTATGTATGTATGTATGTATGTATGTATGTATGTATGTATGTGTGTGTATTATGTGTCTTGGCATTTACTGTGGGTAGCAAAGAAAGAATTTCATTGTACAGGGAAACTTGTTTACCTCACTGTGTATTTGAAAATATTTGTAAAAACAACATGTGTTATAATCAAGACACATTAGTGATATAAGGTGCCAAGTAAGTAAGTTATTTAGTAACCCCGAGTTTCCATTTTTTGGCAACTATTGGGTAATGTGCTTTCAAAATCATTCACAAATCACAATAATGTCATGATCCACATGCTCAGCCAGCTCCAGTAACACCTCCTTGACAGATACTCCCACATCAGTAACAAACCTAAGGCCATAGTGGAGTGATAGGGATGGCATCCCGACACTCAGGTGAGACGCAAAGCCTACTCCACCGAAAACTTAGGAAGTTAGTAGGCTTCTCTAGACATTTTGTCTGCAATCAAATGTGAGAAAAAGAACACTGAGTGAGAGTAAACTGCCTTCACCAGTAGCATTTGCCTAGAAGGCTCTGTCAGGGGCAGTGCTGAGGTCATAACAGATAGAATAATATGCAAAACAGTGTGCAACATAATAAACAGAGACTGAAGTCATGTATTAATCAGACATATTAACCTTTAAGGATGGGTTATAAATAAATATATGTTGTTCCTACGCAACATTTTTCAGCAGATGCCTGATTCTTTTCAGAGATGCCTATTAGTGTTGATACAAATAGAGAGGAATTCTTTCTATAGAATTTTTAATGACTGGACCCATACCACTCCGTGGGGTTCTTTTCCTGCGGTCACGGAAGGCTGCACCAGACTGCAGAGCTTCCATCAAGCTGTCCATCACACCTGTCTCATCTCCGTCTATGGAAGAAAGAGGACACAAAGGGAGAGAGAGTTAAAATTTAAACATGTGTAAAACACCAATATACTGTAGGCCAGCAAACACACATGCACAGGTGCATACACACAAACACATGGTCTCTCTCTGTTTCTCTCTCATCTGTTTGGATCTTCTTCGATTGGCACAATGCAGTAATGCAGTTAATTAACGATATGCCACAGAAAAAAAAATGCGCACACACACACACACACACACACACACACACACACACACACACACACACACACACACACACAGTGCATTAATAAATCTTGTCTATCCCCCTGACTACACAATAAAATTATATCCTAGATACTGTAGGTTCAGTTTAAAACCAAGGGAAAGCCAAGCAAATATATGTAAGAAAAATTCCCAATAAGTGAATAACACACACGGACAGTGTTTCAGAGAAAAAAAGGCAATGCAGTTTTATAAAACTATGACTGGGTAACACACAGAGAAACGTTAGAGGTGAAAGAGTTATTTCTGCTCAGGGAACCAAGTGCTCTTTTTCAAGACTTGTGTGGAAGCAGTTAATAATAAGGCTTGATGTGCAGTGGGATGTGACTTAAAAACAGGTATCTCCATGAAGAGCTGTTCGGCTGCAGGGAAGAAGGGTTGGGCACAAGAAGGGCATTGAAGACCTTACAGAATTTAGAAACCTTAGTATCTTAGGGAAACATAGTACTCTCACTCACTCATTTCTCACTCATTTTCTACCGCTTTTATCCGAACTACCTCGGGTCACGGGGAGCCTGTGCCTATCTCAGGCGTCATCGGGCATGAAAATGGGCATGATACAAGGCAGGATACACCCTGGACGGAGTGCCAACCCATCGCAGGGCACACACACACTCTCATTCACTCACGCGTTCACACACTATGGACAATTTTTCCAGAGATGTCAATTAACCTACCATGCATGTCTTTGGTCCGGGGGAGGAAACCGGAGTACCCGTAGGAAACCCCCGAGGCACGGGGAGAACATGCAAACTCCGCACACACAAGGCGGAGGCGTGAATCGAACCCTGACCCAGAGGTGTGAGGCGAACGTGCTACCCACTAAGCCACTGTGCCCCCTCATAGTACTCTCAAGAATGCAAAATACTGATCCTTCATCTGAATCATCTAACTAGACCTTAATCTTAATCTATTTATTTATTTGAAAAAATGCTATATACTCCATGATGTTGCAAACCTTACAGACTAGAAGAGTGAGTTTTATTTTCATGTTGCACATATAACATTGAATAAAAGCATTATATACATATGTCCATTGTTAAAATCACTATACAAATAAATTTGACTTGAACATAAAAAAAAATAAGAACAAAATGATGAATGAACTATATATAATGCAAATAATGTAATGCAAATTCCTGAGGCACATTGCATATTGGTGGGCAGCCCAGATTTAAAAATAACTACAGTATATAGATGCTCTTCATGAAAAAATTTAGCAGACCATGCATGGCTTGGGTAATCTGCTCCCTGGTCCCTGTCTGCCTGGTTTCAACTGTGTCTGCCAAATTTGCCAAAGCCGCTGAGGTCCTGTTAGTTTACAAATGCAACACTATCCTAAATGATTTTTAATGTCCCAACAAGTCCCCACTCACCAGAGCCTCTAGTACACATATTTTGCAGTTTGGTTGTAGTAATAAAAAATATATAGAAATGTCTCTGGAAGCTTTTTCAAAGCCACTTCTGCATTTCCTTCTTCTTGGAATCCTAATCACCACAGAGAGCTCCTGACATTTTGATCAATTTGCCCTTATTTTACCTGTAGCTCAATTCATCTTCAGTAAAGGCCAAGACTAAAGTCCTTGCAGACAGTCAGAGCAAGACTTCCAAATACAAGATAGCAATAACTAAAATAGGAAGTGACCTGAAACTGCTCTATTAACAATGTATAATTGGGTCATGCTTCCATAGAGTCAGGCAGACATCACATCATATGAAATAGAGAAAAAAGAAAAAAGAAAGAAAATATAATTACATTATATTTTGTTGCATTTACCACAAAGAGAAAAATATTAAATAAATGTAATGTGGGATTATTAAAAATCTTTTTATAGTTATCTTCATAAAGACTAAATAATTACGACTGGCATAAACAAGAAAGAGCACAGCTTGTGGGTTAATCGTTTAGCAGTGAAGGTAACACGGTTATAGGGTCATAAATTATCTGGCCTTCAGGCAGGCCAATTTGATTTTGCATTGTCCTGCTGAAATAAGTCCTTCACTTAGATAGATGTTGTCTGAGGGGAGCATATGTTGCTCTAAAAACCTTTATATGCCTTTCAGCATTCACAGTGCCTTTCAAAACATGCAAGCTGCCCATACCATATACACTTACAGTATGCACCCCATACCATCAAAGATGCTGGCTTTTGAACTGAATACTGATAACACAGTGGAAGGCCTCCCTCCTTTGTAGCCTGGAAGACATGGTGTCCGTGATTTCCAACAAGAATGTTAAATTTGGACTCGTCTGGCCATGGCCTACTTTGAAAACGTTCATTTTAAATGAGCCTTACCCCAAAAGATACGATGGTGCTCTGGACCACGTTTACATATGTCTTCCTTTTTGCATGATAGAGCTTTATTTGGCATCTGCTGACAGAACGGTGGATTGTGCTTACCCACAATGGTTTCTGGATGTATTCCTTGGTCTATTTAGTAATGTCACTGACACTATCATGCCGATGAGTGATGCAGTGGCATCTGAGGAACTGAAGATTACAGGCATCCAATAAAGGCCTTTGGCCTTGTCCCTTATGCACAAAGATTTCTCCAGATTCTCTGAATATTTTGATGATGTTATGCACTGTAGATGATGAGATTTGCAAAGCCTTCACAAGCTGATGTTGAGAAACATTGTTTTTAAAGTATTCCACAATCTTTTTTACACATGCTTTCCTAGATTGGAGGGCCTCTGCCCATCTTTACTTCTTAGAGACTCTGCCTCTCTAAGAAATCCCTTTTATAGTTAATCATGTTACAGACCTGATATCAATTAACTTAATGTTTTCAGATGTTCTTCCAGATGAATCTTTTAGAAATCTCTTGCTTTTTCTGCCATTTTATTGCCTCTGTGCCACTTTTATAAGACCTGTCGCAGGCATCAAATTTTATATGAGCTCATTTAGTAGATAAAAGAGTACAATTTCTCCCATTAAACATTTGTTATGTTATCTATGTTCTATTGTGAATAAAATATTGTCTCGTGATTTCAAAGTCTTTTAGTTTTCATTTTATTTAAATAACGTCCCAATATTTCAGAAATTTGGGTTGTACTATATTCACTGGCAAAATTCTAATTAGTAATACTCTGAGGAACATGCAACATGTTAATGCACAAAAGGAATACAGCTTATGTATCTGCGGCGTTTGTGTGTGGTTGGCCATCAGAGCATACCAGTTCAGTAACGACATCTTGATATAAGCCCAGTTGATATGATGCTTCTTCCAGTGGCTACATGCAGAACATTAGCAGCAAATTGAACACTGCTTGAATGAATACAGACTCACAAAAAGAGTTCTTGTACTGTAAGTGAAAAAAGTGTTGGTTAAAATAAAAGTAAATCTTTCTCATCAGAGGTCATTTGCAAGAACTCCAACCGACTTCATTTCCTCTGCACTAGAAAACAGGGCTTTAGATTGCATACATTTACATTACGCACATCCTCTCTTGTAGACTTTATGCCACTATATAATTCAGTGGTCCCAGCTGCTGGATAATGCAATAAGGTCCTTTCCATTTCTGAGCCAACTTGGCAGTAAAACTTTGTTGTGAATTGGACTGAGAAAAGTTGCGGACGCAGACTCTTTTTTTTTCATTGAATGAGAGGTCTTGTCTGTTCATGTTAAAATTTCTTAACTGCGTCCTCCGTGCTTTCTGCCAGTTTTCTTTGGCCTTTTTTTGAAGTTCCGATAACATAATATCATAAGAAGGACCAGAAGGTGCAAGATTGTGACCATGCAATAGTTTATCCAATGGGCTGTGGATTTTCCTACTCAGATGGAGTTCAGCAGGTGACATGCCAGTAGATAGAATTGCTTATAAGGAGAGTATGTCCAGCTACAATATAGACAGGCTCTAAAAGATGCTATGGTTGAGCACCTTAGGAAACTCATAGAAAATAACCAAAACTATCCCAGGATTTTATTTAGCACTGTGGCTAGATTACTGAAAAATCTGATATCTGAAAACACTATTCCATCACAGTTCTCTTGTGAGGAAATTATGACTTTCGTCACTAATAAAGTATCAGGAACAAAATAGTTTGTCTAAAATACTATAAAAGGTTGTGTCTTTTCAACTGCGCTCCTTCTTACAGGAGGACAATACATTTGAAGAGTTTTACTCAGGTTTCAGACCCAATCATAGCATAGAAACTGCAATTGTTAAAGTTAGACATGACTTGTTCTTAGCTTCAGACCAAGACTGCAACTCAATATCAGTTCTGCTTGACCTTGGTGCTGCATTCAACACTATAAATCAAAACATTCTCCTAAATTGCTTAGAAAATAACGCAGGTAATCAGGGACAGGCTTTAAGTTGGTTTAGGTCCCGCCTGTCTGATCGATACCATTTTGAAGATTTTAGATTTACTGTTGTTAAATTCTGATAAGACAGAAATACTACTTATTTTAGCTCTCACAATTCAACTTCCATTTAGACGGATGTACTGTAACTACTAGCTCAACCTTGAAAGACCTGGTATTATATTAGACAGAAACTTGTCTTTTAAAATTCATATTACAAAGAAGGCCTTAAATATTGCCAAGCTAAGAAACATCCTATTTTTATCTGATGCATTCATGACCTGGACTATTGTAATGCATTACTAGGTGGTTGTCCTGCCTCTTTAATAAATAGGCTACAGTTAGTCCAAAATGCAGCTACCAGAGTTCTAACCAGAAAATCATAATCTGCTAAAAGATGTAATGCCAGGAAATCATGACACCATGCCAGACAGGTTCAAGGAATCTGTATCGTTTTCCAAATGTGGGAAAGGTGAGTCGGAGATGATCTCTTTTAGCTGTGGGAGTGAGTATATCTACAATAGCTACTGAGCTTGAGGAGGCATAAATACCAGTGGGAGTTGAAGGTACTGTTTGTGGTTGAGAAGTCAACATTCATATCCGTGTCTGAAGATCTTCAGAAAAGTGAAACTGAAACATTTGAGTGTTACAACAACTCATCCATCTGTATTTTATGTTGATGAAACTCTTCTCTAAGCTGATCTTGACTATCTTTCAGATTCTTGCAGGTGGTTTCAAGGTCCTGTTGAACTTCCTCTTGGAGCTGCTGAATAAGAGAACGCACTTTAATTAAACAAAGGGGAGGTTACTGTTGTGTCTGAAGTGCGTTCTCAAGTTCTGCAAAAATGTTCTCCTGTTGCTGGATAGATCGTTTTAACATGTCCAAGTCTCCTTGTACTTGTTTGAGCAGTTGATGTAACCCGTTATCAGGGGCTTGAAACTGAGATGGTGCTGAAATGAATTTTCTTTATGGTAATTAATTCTTGTGCTTATTTCATTTTCTTTCCATATTTCTCTTCATCTGTCGAAAGGAATGTTCTCCACACTCTGGTCATGCTGACCTGTGATAAGCGTGTTCTTGATTTCTTGTTTTTGTACCCTGTGTTTCTGCAAACATAAGCAGGATGGTAAGGCTTGCTGATAACGTAATCATAATCTTAAGGGAATAGAAACGAGGAAATCTCTGTCATATAAAAATGTATTTCTGTGTTATATGTCATCTTCACCTCTTCTGATTTAATGTTCTTAATTTGAGTCTATCTGTTCTTTTAGTGCTCTTGACAGGATGAAGAAAACAAGATAGGTTGACCTGCTTGTGAGATTACTCGCAGGACACTCAGTTTTTCTTTGCTCATGTACAGGCTTTCTGACCTTCAATGCTTGGATAAGAGTTGTGAGGAAGCAGCATTCTGGAATATCCCTATCTATGTTGATAAAACTTAGCCCCCGCCTTATCTCATACACCATAGCTTACTGTATTTTCATTGCGTATATATTCTGTTCTGTAGCTGAGTTCTTTGAAAAGCTGTTTGGAATAAACCAGATTTGATTTCACTCGTGTGGTTTGTTCTCTCAGTGCTCTGGAGCGCTCCTATTGTTTTGCAGAGGTAAAGAGATGCGGACAAGTGCAAGGAGGAATCTTTCTTACAGTTTGATGACCCCGACGTGATACTCTCGACCAGGTAAGACATGTCTGATTGACTACCTGGTTGGCAGTATTACTAGGAAGAAGTTATCCCATTTTGATGGGATATTTATCCTTGGTTTCGTTTGAGAAGGCCAAGAAGGTTATTCTTGGTTTCGTTTGAGAAAGCCAAGAAGGTTATCCTTAGTTTTGACAGGAAAAACTAAGAAGAGTGCACTATATATATATATTTCCTCTCTTGACTTCTCCGCGCCTCTTTTCTTTGCCTGTTGTAATATTTTTTTTTGTTCATAATGGGGAACTCGTATCCCAAGCCTATGCCTGGTGAAACACCGTATGATTGGATGATACGATGTGGTTTAGGATATTATGCACAACCATTTGTTGAGAATTTGGCTGGCTGGACTGAGGCCAATCCTCAGATTCCACCATACCCACGTGATGGTACCTTTGATCCAGGTTATTTAGCCTCCACATACCACATGATTTTTGAGGGTATAGGAGATCCACAGTGGGAGTGTTGAACCGCCAGCTTACTCTAAAGAAAAAGAAAAAAGGTCTCGTTGGCCTCTAATCGGCCTACTTCGCCAGATAACCATTACATTTTGTTGATATGCTAATTAAGAGTTCTCGTAACTGTCAGCTTACAGGAGCAGATTATCGATTTATTCTTCAGAATAAATTAGGAGACCAGTATGATGAGAAAAACTAATTGAACAAGTCCCTGTGTTAAAACCTCAGAATGATGAAGCAGTAAATATAACAAAAAGGAGGAAGAAAAAGAACTCAAACTCAAGTTGTTTCCACGTATTTTTGGAAGGATAATAAAGATGCTTTAGACCAATTGCGTCGGCAGCTCACTAAATATCTGCTTAATATTAGACATGCTAATCATGATCTCTCTCAGGATACTAACTGTAAGCAGGAAAAAAGGAGAGTCCACCTCCGTGTTTTGAACTCGATTTAGACAGGTGTGGCAACATTTAGGAGGAATGGAGCTCGACCTTTAACCTCCTTGGCCGTGATCTTATGAGTCTCCTGGGACTCTCTATAGCTTTTAGAGATTCCGATACCTCTGTTCCGGATATTCTCGCTCTCTCTGACTGTGTACTTCCACATGACGCTGCTGCAGTTAACGCTGTCTGTTCTCTCCCTGCTCTCTCTCCCGCTCTAGAGTCTGTTCCTTCTTCTTTGTAACAGACAAGGTGTTACCGGTTTCTTTTGTGTTTTGTTCCTTTTATGTTTGTTGATTTCTTAGGGGTAGCTGCAAGCAGGGTTGTAGTACCTCTGGGAGCAGCTTGGGGGCACTAGTGCCGGGAGGTAACCAGCATATAAGCTGACCTACCATAGAAGCAAATTTGTTGGTAGAGGGAAGCCTCATGGTTTCCAATCAAGCTACCTTGTTACCTTTGTTGTCCTAATTCCTAAAGTCCTAATTGAGAACTCTGAGTTTCTGCTCAATTGTAAGTATGGATTACCATGTATTCCTCCTGGTTTGTTGTTAAAAAAGATATTAATGTTAGTTGTTTGTTTTCTTTCTAGAAAGGATCACTTATCACTTATCAGAAAAACTGAATACGGACTCATTGACTTGGAGGGAAAAGGAAGAAGGGGCCAACGCTTGCTTTTGGGTTTGTTCATTGTCTGGGGGCGTGGGGTGTGGGCACTTGCAGATTTACAAATAAAACGATTGTAAAAGTTCATTTGTTTCATGAATGTGTATCAGTACAGGTCAAAATTCTGAACCCCTCAGAGTAACAGCTAAATCAAAGGAGGTGTTACAGAATGGCACCCGAACAGGAACGCTCCTAATTGAACTTTACGGAGTCCCTTGTGTTAAAAATATAAATTTTGACTGTACTGATGTATGTTCATGAACAAATATTGTAAACAATCAACCATCATCTGCCATGGAAGATAGCGCAGCACCTAGCACTGATTATTCAGGTGAAGCTTTGGTGGAGCGTAGAGATCCGGTAACAAATCTCACAGATACGTTTAGTAAGTTGTATTTAGATTCAGAGGAGGAAGAAAGAGAGGGTGGTGAGCATATAGTTAAATCTGGCAACTTACCATTACCCCCTCCACCTATTGAGTATCATGAAGATGAGCTACAAGGTGGCAATGATGAAAATGCCCAACGCATGTGTAGTATCGAAGAGCATCTTGTTGATCTTGAGCACAGAGTCAGTGAACTCATCACCACAGAAACAATGAGCACAAAGTTAAAAGCCTGCGAAGATAGAATTAGCTACTGTTTACAGAGAGAGCTGGATCGTATCAAACAGCAATGTTATTTCAAAATTGATGAACTGAGTCAGAGCGTTTTTGATTGTTTAAAGCAGCAAGTTAGACAACTGGAGCAACAATTCAAAGCTATTAAACCCATCATGCCCACTCCTGTGCATTCTAGCACTACTGCTTCTTATAAGATGTCTCAAATACCATCCAGGATCGCTTCAGTTCCTCAAGACCCCACAAAGCAAGTATCATATCTTTCTTCAGCATCTCCCATCTACTGTTAAGCTTGAATTTCCTACTTTTAGTCATTTGGATTCAGAAGACCCCATTGATTTCATTGATCATTTTGAAGAGTACAATGAATTGAGACCTATGCATTGTGAAGAGTTGTTAGCAGCGTTATCTGTGAGTCTTAAGGGTACTGCTAAGAGCTGGTGGAAAGCAGAGAAGCAAAATATTACAGATTGGCTCTCATTCAAAAAAAAGTACCTTTTTTCGTTTTTGAATGAAGACCACAAAGAAGTTGCTGCTCAGAAGTTGGCAAGTTACAGACAAACAGATAGCGAAAGTATAAGAGACTTTGCTTTTAACTACAGAGCGATATCATTAAAGATTAACCCTATAATGACTGAAAATGAGCTAGTGCAAGCAACGTTGAGAAACTGCAATCCCCGATTGGCTTCGCTGTTGAGGGGAACAGCAAAAACAATTGATGATTTGGTTCGTCTCGGCACGCAAATTGAGAAGGACTGGGCAGAGAGCAAGAGAAGATGGAGTCAAGGAAAAGATGAGGAGCAGAAGAAGAAATCTTCAGGTGGAAAGGTTCAACCGAATCACCTCATGCTTATGGATCCCACTTTTAGCTCTCATTGTAACAATGTACTGCAAGCTCCCATAATCTTAAATCATTCATACTTCAATGCTGTAGTTGATACAGGAAGCACCTTTTCATTGTCGAAGCAAGATGTATGGCAGAGATTGAAGAAGAAGAATGAACAATTGATCAGAAGTGCTCAAACATTCATGCTTGCTAATGGCCAGAGTCAGGAAACCCAGGGCAAAGTACTCTGGGAATGGGAAGTATATGGAGTGAAACATGAGGTCACATTTTATGTGATGGGCGATGAAAACTTGGCTGTTCCTGTCATCTTAGGATTGGATTTCCTCAAAGAAGCCAAACTAACCATCAATTTCAATGCTTCCCGTATATACTTGCCCGATGCTAACGCCAGTCATCCTATGTGTTTTAATAAAATGCACGAGCACGCTGCTGCCCGGTTTTATGCTGCACAAGGAGAAGACGCGATGATTCACGAGGAGGAGAAGTTGAAGCTGATCAACCAAGCAGTGGAAGACTCGCATGTGGCGAATGAGGTAAAGAATCAGTTGAAAGCTCTCATGTGTGACTGGCCTTTAGTATTTACCCAAAAATTAGGGCGTACTAACCTTATTAAGCCTGAGATTAGAGCAATTGATGAATTTCCTTTAAGGAAGAGACCATACAGAGTTTCTAAGACTAAAAATGACTTTATCGAAGAACAGATTAAGGAGTTACTTCAGCTAAATATCATTTAAACCTTCTACGTCTCCGTGGGCTTCACCAGTGGTGGTCGTAGATAAAAAAGATGGAGGATCCCGGTTATGCATTGATTACTGTGGTCTTAATGCAAAAACCCACCTCGATGCGTATCCAATGCCTCAGATCAGATATTCTTGATTCTCTCCAAGGAGCCAAGGTGTTCAGCACATTGGACTTAGAGTGGATACTGGCAAGTTGAAATGGATCCTGCAAGTATGGAAAAGACCGCCTTCATTACTGCTTCAGGGCTAGATGAATTCTTTTGCCTTCCATTTGGCCTGAAAAACGCTGCAGCATCTTTCCAACGACTAATGGAACAAGTTCTCCGAGAGCATAAGAACAAATGTTGCATGGTCTATATCGATGATATTATTGTCTACTCTCCTGACATCCAAACGCACCTGCACCATCTTAAACAAGTGTTTTGTAGTCTGCACAAGGCCGGACTCACTCTGAACCTCAAGAAGTGTAAGTTTATCTGTTTTTCACTTGACTACTTAGGCCATACCATCACAGCAGATGGAGTCAAGGTGAATTCAGACAAAGTGGATGCAATCAGAACATACCCAACTCCCAAGTCCTTAAAAGAAGTACAGAGATTTCTTGGTCTGGCAGCTTGGTACCATCGGTTTATTCCTGATTTCTCCACTAAAGCAGCACCTTTACACGCATTGAAGAGGAAAGGAGTGAAGTGGAAGTGGACGGACGAGTGTCAACGTTCATTTGACCTCATCAAAGATGATCTCACTAGAGCACCTGTTTTAGTTACACCTAACTTTGATGTTTTTTATGAGTAAGTACAGACCGATGCAAGTGATGTGGGTTTGGGAGCTGTTTTGACTCAGGAAGTGGATAGACAAGAGAGAGTTATTGCCTATGCCTCCCGCTTGCTCAAAGGTGCTGAGAAATCCTATTCGACATCAGAGAAGGATGTCTAGCAGTAGTATGAGCTGTAGAAAAGTGGCATCATTACTTAAAAGGCAGAGCTTTCGAGGTGATCACTGATCATGCATCCTTAGTCTGGCTTTTCCAACATCCAAAACCCTCATCCAGACTGGAAATATGGACGATAAGACTACAAGGATACCACTTTTCTGTACGGTATCGAAAAGGACAATGTAATGTTGTGCCAGATGCGTTATCCAGGAGAGATGAGGCTGAATCACCGGCTGTGTTGTTGCACACTCCAGCAAAGCGTGGTTTTAATGCCGTCATTTGTGATCTGCCATTGGATTTGTCAGAAATCACTGATGAACAAAAAAATGACACAGAGTGCCAAGAGATCATAGTTGAAGCCAAGACCCAAAAAAACACAGATCTTAAGAGAACGCACTACGTTTTTAAAAATGAAGTGTTATTTAGGAGCCTTCCAGACTCTAAAGAAGGCCAAAGGCTTCAAATTGTAGTCCCTGCAAAACTGAAGGAAGTAATATTGACTTATGCACATGACAGCCCCCTGAGTGGTCACTTGGGTAAATTCAAAACTCTAATGCAACTTTTAGAATTTGCTTATTGGCCACCGATACGTACTGATGTATGGCAGCACTGCAAAAACTGTAAGAAATGTCAACAGCATAAGCCCACTAACTTAAAACCTGCAGGTGGTCTACAAAGTGTGCCCATAGTCGAGCCTGGATATATGCTGGGCATAGACATCATGGGACCATTTCCACAGAGCACCCGGCAGAATGAGTATCTTCTGGTTATAGTCGACTATTTCACAAAATGGGTAGAGGTTTTCCCCATGAGAGCTGCTAAGGCTACAATCATTGTACGAATTCTTATAGAGGAGATTTTCACAAGATGGGGAACACCAGCCTTCATTGTGTCTGATAGAGGTACACAATTTACCTCAAACCTCTTGGACCAAGTATGTAAGCAGTGGCAAGTAACACAAAAACTCACAACCGCATACCACCCTCAGTCAAACCTCACTGAACGGGTCAATCGAAATTTGAAGACTATGATTGCCATGTACGTCGAACAAAACCACCGTACCTTGGATCAGTGGATATGTGAATTCAGATTTGCACTAAATACCACATGGCACGAAAGTACTGGGTACACACCTGCTCAGATTGCACTAGGACGACAATTGAAAGGTCCGCTGCAGAGAGCTTTACAGAATCCACCAGATACTGACCAACCAGCCTATAGTATTCTAGAACGCCAAAAATCCCTATACGAGTCAGTAAGAGAGAACGTAGAGAAGGCACAATCTAAATAAAGAAAATACTACAACCTTAATAGAAGAGCTCAAAACTTCATTTAGGGTGATTTAGTTTGGGTGCGTACACACCCTCTCTCGTGTGCAGATGATGCTTTTATGGCTAAGATTTCACCAAAATGGAAAGGCCCAGCTAAAATTGTAAAAAAAACTAGGTCCTGTAAATTACAAGGTTGCCATGTTATCTGATCCTACTCAGGTAGACTCGTATCATACCCAGAATTTAAAAATTTGCCATGGGTCAAATTTTTAGTCCATGGGGAGGGGTATGTAACAGACAAGGTGTTAACGGTTTCTTTTGTGTTTTGTTCCTTTTATGTTTGTTGATTTCTTAAGGGTAGCTGCAAGCAGGGTTGTAGTACCTCTGGGAGCAGCTTGGGGGCACTAGTGCCGGGAGGTAACCAGCATATAAGCTGACCTACCATAGAAGCAAATTTGTTGGTAGAGGGAAGCCTCATGGTTTCCAATCAAGCTACCTTGTTACCTTTGTTGTTAAAGTCCTAATTGAGAACTCTGAGTTTCTGCTCATTTGAAAGTATGGATTACCATGTATTCCTCCTGGTTTGTTGTTAAAAAAGATACTAATGTTAGTTGTTTGTTTTCTTTCTAGAAAGGACTTTTGATTATTTTTGCTTGTTTTGGGTCACAAATGTCTCTTTCACTACGGATCAGGGGATTAAAAACATTGCATCGCACTCAAATAACCGTTTGGATTTCAAGCTCATCTCAGCCCACAAACATTATCACTTATCAGAAAAACTGAATACGGACTCATTGACTTGGAGGGAAAAGGAAGAAGGGGCCAACGCTTGCTTTTGGGTTTGTTCATTGTCTGGGTGGGCGGGGTGTGGGCACTTGCAGATTTAAAAATAAAACGATTGTAAAAGTTCATTTGTTTCATGAATGTGTATCAGTACAGGTCAAAATTCTGAACCCTCAGAGTAACAGCTAAATCAATGGAGGTGTTACATCTTTTTGTGGGCGGAACACAAGGATGACGTGGGCTGCGTTTCCTGTCCTCCTTATGAGGCCAGAATTAAACACCTTACACCTGTGTATATTAAACAGTATCTTCTGTCTCATGAGAAAGTCGCAGGAATTGACGTTATTCTTCATTCTCTTTTACAGGGGATGGTAACGCCATGTGTTAGTCCCTACAACACTCCTGTCAATCCTGTTCCAAAACCAGATGGCTCTTGGAGATTCACCCAAGATCTGAGTAAAATAAACGACCTTGTCATTCCTGTTGCTCCAATTGTCCCTGATGTATCCTCAATTATAGCCTCTATTCCATGTACACATAGAGTCTTTTCTGTGATTGAACTTTGTTCTGCTTTCTTTAATGTTCCTGTAGGGAAAGACACACAGCCACTCTTTGCCTTCACACACAGGGGACAGCAGTATACTTGGACCAGGTTGCCACAGGGTTACATCTATTTCCCCAGCGGTCTTCGCGACCACGGTCAAGAACGCCCTGTCAAGCCTCTGCCTTCCCCCAGACTCAGTGGTCTTACAATATGCAGATGACGACCTGGTGGCAGCGACCCTGGCTCTACTCACACACCTGGCTGAGAAAGGTTTTAAGGTGTCCAAGTCAAAACTCCTGTTCTGCCAGAACACTGTCCGCTACCTGGGCTATGAACTCTCTCAGGGCTCAAGGAAGTTATTATACAAGTTATTATGGACACTCAGCGGTCCTAACATGTTGTTTAACATGCAACCTTGTGCGTTTCTTTCTAAATCCCTCGACTCTGTGGCTCAGGGTTTGCCTGCCTGTCTACGTGCTGTTGCCGCCTGTGCTCTGATGGTAACTGATGCTGAAAAGATCATTTTATCTCATCCTTTGATCTTACACACCTCACATCAGATAACACAAATTTTACGCAATTTAAACACACAGCACATGTCATCCCAGCGACGTTCAGGATATAAGACCGTGTTATTAGCCACTGATCATTTAACTGTACGTCCATCATCCTCTCTCGACACTGTAGCACAGGATGATTGTATGGGTGACTCTGATCATGATTGCCTTACTGAAATAGTCAATGCCACTAGCATCCGCCCTGACCTCTCCTCCGTTCCCTACAGACAGGTGATGTCCTCTTTGTAGATGGCTCTTGCTCCAAACCTAGTGATCGTGTTTATCTTTGTGGCTATGCTGTTTGTCGGTTACCTAACACTGTCCTTGAATCTTTTTCTCTCCCTTTCTCCTCTGCGCAGGCAGCTGAACTCTTCGCTCTCACTCATGCCTGTGTTCTTGCTGAGGACGCTGACGTCACTATTTACACTGACTCTCGTTAAGCCTTCGGAGTAGCTCATGATTTTGGCCGCATCTGGCAATCTCGTGGGTTCACTGCAGCTGACGGCAAGCCTATCTCCCATGCCTCGTTAGTGCAGGATTTAATTACCGCCTGTCATCTGCCTCGTTCTGTGGCCATTGTTAAAACTAGGGCGCATTCCTCTGGTGACACCGATGAAGTGCGAGGGAACAGTTTCACTGACCGAATGGCTAAACAGGCTGCGGCCTCACGCCCACTTCCCCCCGAACCTATCTCCAGCCATGGTCTCTGTTAACACCATGATCAGTGCTGTTCTACCTGACTTAGATCTCCCTTGGCTGCAGGCTTCAGCTTCGCCTGCTGACCGCGAATTTTGGACTAGTCAGGGTGCGACTTGATTCCTATGTTATTCTAGATAACAAGGGCCGTGTCTGTCTACCACGACATTGTACTCCTTTTCTCGTCCGCGACTTTCATGGCCCCACTCATCGCGGACGAAAAGGGGTGTTACAGGACTTATCTGAGGTTTTTTGTATTTTCCGCTTACACACAGACGTGAATAGAATATTAGACGGATGTTTAATATGCCACAGAACAACATTTCAAAATCAGGTGCCACACATCAACACCTTCCCACACCTGACACTCCCTTTCGATTTCACACACATGCCTAGGCAGGGTCCTTTCAGATACCTTTTGGTAATGGTCGATAAGTTCTCCAGATGGGTAGAAGCCTTCCCATGTAGTAAGGAAAATGCTAGAGTTGTAGTACAGAAGCTAACTACTGAAATAATTCCTAGATATGGCATCCCTGTAGGAATTGATTCTGACAAGGGAACTCCATTTACATCCATTTACATCTAGATGGTAAATCCTGTTGAGCCACAGACAAAGACAACTCAGGAGTGAATCTGCATCAAATCTGATTTCAGATTCCAAGGATGAATAAAATAAAACAAATTCAAATGTCCTATTATAAACCACCACATTTGACAGTGAACCCCAGGCCAACAAGTAGTAGGTCAAACTAATGGTAGGTCACACTTAAATTTAGCACATTACAAATGCACAACATACAAAATAAACCCACATCAAAACATTTTGTGAACAATGAAGTGTGTTTGTACAATGCAAAATGCAATGTTTTCATTCACAATAAATACATTTCAAGAATTCATGCTCAAACATAATTTCAGTTCACATGTTCAGTGTACAGAGGTTACTTTGATGCAGTACCTTTATGTTTCAAAGGTTATCAACAGTATTTTCTTTTATTTATTATTATTAATTTATGATGTATTTACTTCCATTCTTTGCATTACTAGTTTTATGTCTTTAGTGATACAAAATGGCCTTACTCACTCAAAATAGCTTGTGACTCCCTTGTAACACCCAAGTTCCCTGGATTGCACATTAACTTGCTGTTTATCTTGACATTCAAAAACACAAAAAAACAAAAAAATGCGCACACACACCTCTCATGTGTTCAAAACGCGCACACACACGTCTTTCAATTCTGCTCACGTCACTCAAAGGTGTCTTCTGTCTTGCAAGTTCCTTTTTTTATAGTCTTACACTGATTAATAATTTTTCCTCAACTGATCGACAGCCCAAAGCATTAATAGTGGCACCGGATTCAGTTTGCCACACCAGGGTTCACAATATACAGACTGTGTCTGTTCCCCAAGGTAAACAAAAATGTAGAAACACTCAGAAACTTTGTTTTAGTAAACTAATTAGTATAAAATTAGATCATAGTGAATACACAGTCAGCACCCTTTATCTGTAGCTAGGACTGTTAAAAATAAAACCTTAGTGTGATTATTTACTCCAGTATTTCATTTCATTTCAAACTCTATAAAATAATATAAAAGACTATCACTAGCTTAGCCTACTTTAATCTCAGAAATATTGCTAAGCTAAGAAATATGACATATATTTCTTGACACAATATGACACAAATACTAATGCATGCTTTGTTTAGGGTTATTGTAATGTTTTAATGTATGGATGTTCCATTAGGATCATAAACAAGCTCAGTTACTTCATAATGCAGCAGCTAGAGTCCTACCTAGAACCAGAATATATAAACACATCACTCCAATCATATCCACACTGCACTCAAGTTTCTAATTCAAGTTTCCTTCTGATTATAAAATATTATTGCTGGCTTATAAAGCACTAGACGTTCTTGGGCTCACTGACATCTGAAATATTTTTTTATGATCTGACATATATACTTTCATCAAATGATAAAGGCTATTTAGTACTGTAGCATCTCAAATAGTAAAGAATAGAGCAGGGACAGAGCTTTTTCATACAAACCCTAAAGCCTTCCAATTAGTGTTCATGACTCAGACACAGTCTCATTGTTTAAGTTCTGGCTGAAAACACATTTGTTTTCTATAGTTTTTATCATGTAAACATCTCTCAGTTTTGCTGACTAAGTGCTGTTTCATGCTGTTTTTGCTGTTGCATGCTTGATGTCCCAGGAAGCCCACATGTCTATTTTACCTTCTGGCTCTCCTCTTTAGTGATGTTGTCATAGCTAGTCATGCTGGAGTCCCGGCATGCACTTTGCACATAGTCTACATCTGTCTTTAACCATTACATGATTATAAGTGTACCTATTATTTTTCTTTCGTTCCCTCTCTATCTTTCTTTCACTCTCTCCATATCTCTCTTGAGCTATACATACCACTCCTGAGCTTCCAGTGTTCTGGGTTACCAGTGTGACTGCTTCTTCATTCCGGACTTGCCTGAACTATCCTGATGCCACACTTTTGGATGTACGTTTGTGAAGAGTGATTACAGTATTTGTGTTACCAGACACTTCCTGTCAGCTGAAATCCTAAGTCTATTTTTCTCTAAATCACTAGTCCATTTTTCTCTAAACTCTCCCATCAACAATTCCTATTTCCTTATATATATTTAAAAAAGTTCTATGTTTTCTCCCAACAGGGCATTATACTCATGCAGTGTTTACTCATTTATTTATTGATATACACTTCTAAACCCTTTGTATGTATGGATAAAGGTGTCTGGCAAATGCCATAAAGGTAAATGTAAATCAATAATTTTATCAAATATAATCAAATAATTTAATTATTTAATACAATAATTATGCCACAGTCAAAGTCAATTTTGATGTTTGTTGTGAATATAAAATGAAACTCTTGAATGGTATCTGCATAATTTTTTGCATTGCACTGGCATCACGTCAATAGGTGAAACCTGCACGAATGTGCAGGATTTTATTAATGGTGCCGGTTAGTGTATATGCATTATGTTTGTGACTTGATTTAAGAATGAATCAAACAGATGAATGTAATATAGATGTAATGCAAAATACTGTAATATTACTGGTGAATTTGATGTCTTTAGGGAGCTCTATCATTATTTACTATATTTGTGCATCTACCTCTGACATACCTGTAGCTGTCTTAATGTCATCATCCATAAGACTTATAAACAAAAAAGAATTGTCAGTGCATTTAGTGGACTAAAGTAGAGAGAAATTGTGTGTGATTGTTTGTACAGTGCTCAGGAAAATATAAAATATTATTCTTTGATGCAGCCAGTCAGACTTGGGCACAAGCACTGTACCTTTGTTTATGTCAATTAGCTGCTTTTTTTTCTGCTGCTGTTCTTGCTTTTCTCGTTCAGCTTTCTCCTTTGCCACCCTGGCTCGCTTTATCTTCTCCTCCATCTCCCTCTTTTTATAGTTCTCCTTCACAGCTTCCTGGAGGCAGGGAAAAATGAAGTTATACTGAAACTTTGTAGGGGAAAAAGAATAAATAATATAAAAGAAATAAGAGATGAAAACAGTTGTTTCGAGGTGCCCCAGCACAATTGATAGTGTTTTTTTGCATAGACAAATACCAAACTTACTATATATTATCATTTATCAAAATAATAATCAAATGATAAAAAAAAACAAATACAGTGTATTGAAAACACAATGGCAATGCAATTTGTAGTCTTGTATAGCTATAGCTTTATAAGTGCTAAAAGTTATTGTAGTAGAGAAAATAAATTAATGAGTATAAGACCCACATTAAATAAAATACCTTAAATGTCATTCCAGACTAGATAAGGAAAAGGAACAGGACTAACACAGGAATAAAAAAGAGAGAAGGGCCCAAAGCTTATAAGGCATGCACCAAAATGTACACACCAAAAACAGTAGTAATTTGAAGAGGAAGACAGAGAAACTCCTTCATGTAAGTGTGCAACAACGTCATGCTTTGATACTGTACAATCAGTGTGTGAGTATCACTGTCTACCCCTACGGTTCATGGAGCAAATCTTATACTCGGTGCTTATAAACTTTGATTTGGCAAAGTCAACCAGGAACTAAATATGCTTCTTCTCACCTTCACATCCAAGCATCCTGTGATCATGGGCTTTCCATAGCTGTAGCTATACAATCCCCAAATTTCCTAGGCCAATAAACACGATTATCTTAAGGACACCCCAAGTTTTCACTAGAGTCCAGATGACACAAACCTGTCATGATTTCTCCCAAATACCTGGACTTGCAGGACGTCTTCAGCAAAGCCAAGCCCAGGCAGTGAGCTGCTGCCAGTTTATCTCTATGATTGTACCATTGAACTGTTAGCTGGGACTATGTGATATTTCATCCATCCATGGCAAAACAACAGGCAATGAATTCCAATCCTCCCATGCTCAAAAAGGACTCTTTGAAGCCCTTCATGCCTCTAACATGGGGGAAGGGATCATCCTCTTGGACTACCCATTCACAGAGTCTTTTTGACCAGTTCCAGTTTACCAGGTCTTATCAACCTGTCTCCAAGAACACAAAGATGAATGTTCTTTCATGAACCTATAAAAACCAACCACAGAAAACTCACTGAGAATCTCATTCTTCCCACTTCCTGAAATGTGGGCACCATGTACTGGAAACTGGACCAGGACATCTTTTACAGCCCTTGGAAGCAAGTTGCCAGTTCATGCCCTCTTATCAAGCTTTTTGTCCTGAAACCACTGAGACCCAAGCTCCACACTGAGGCCCACACCTCCTACACCTACCACCTACAGTTAAAAGTTAATGGTGGTCAAACATACTTGCAGGTGTGCTACTTGCCATGACATCCTGTACTGCCTGTGCCCAACAGGAGTTACCTTGACAATTGTCAGCCAACAAACTCCAAACACCACACTGTTCCTGGGCACACTTGGCCATCAAATGCCATCCTTTTCATCACTGACCTGGTTGAATACCAAAATCACACCACCAGACTAGTGATAATCAACTGCTTCTTAATATTATTACACCAAGTTCTTCTCCCTTATCGCTACATTGCTATAGTGAAGCTTCGCTTCAACCATATTTTACAGGGGTCTTCAGTTTACATGCTGATTTCCTGCACCTGACATCCTCAACCCACGCCTATGCCAGAAATTCATATGCCAGATGAAAGAACCATAATATTATTAGCACAAACCAGAGTTACCGCCTCCTTCCACACCAAAACTTAATTCTTTAAAGCACACAGCGAAGTGGTATAGTGGATAAAATGGCTGTCTCATAGCTCTTGATCTGAGCTTGGGTTACTGTCTGCGTAGAGTTTCACATGTTCTCTCCATTTTTTCATGGGTTTTGCAATTTCTTTCCATTGTCTAAAAACATGCAGTTAGGTGATTAGTGTTAAACAAACCAAAACAAAACAAAACAAAAAAAAAACAGAAACATGCAAACAAACAATCAAATAAACCTCATATCACATTTTGCCATACAATGCTTTTAGAAATATGTAGTTTTGTCTAATGTACACATTACCAAAATTTCTTATTTTTAAGCAGGTGAGCATAGATGCATATTTAATGACTTTCTATTAAACATTGCTATTATTTATCAATGTGTTATTTTTTGCAGAGCTCCTGCCCACAATGCATAATGGCTGCTAGGTCTGGTAATATTAACAATCAATAGAGTTCACTGTATATAATGGCAATTTAATACACAATGTGAGCAAAAGTATTAAACACACCTTTAAATAATTGAATTCATGTCTTCCATTGTCATAGGTGTGTAAAATCGAGTTCACATTTACAAACATTTGTTAAAAAATGTAGTGGGTCTGAAAGCTTAGCAAATTCAAATGTGGTACTGTGATAGGATACTAGAGCCCTGCTAGATATTCAATGGTCAACTGTAAATATTATTGGAAAGTGCAAATGTTTAAGGACTACAGCAGAGTCATAAGGCATGTAACATTGCAGAGTGGGGTCAGTGAGTGCCGAGGCACATGGTGTGTAAAAAGCACCAACGCTCAGCTAAATCTTTCCACGATAATCCTGGGATTATCTTTGGATCCATCTTGACCACTCAGGAAATCAGGAAATAAATCATGGAAGATGAATGAATGAACAAATGAATGAACAACAGAGCAAAAACCTGTAGGTTATTCAAAATTTAAAAGGCATAAAAAAGAAAAATAGGATAATTAGGATGATCGTAGAAAAATGCATGTATGACAGATAGACCGATAGAAGAAGAAGAAGAAGAAGAAGAAGAAGAGGAAGAGGATGAGGAAGAAGAAGAAGAAGAGACAAAACTCACCATAAAGTGGGTGCGGAAGTTACTCAGGTCCCCAAAAAAGTCTTCAATGCTAATGGAGTGTGGGTCAAATGCAAAGTAGCTTCCCAGGCTTTCATAGAGCTTTTGCATGTTCTTGTGCATGGTGGAGAGCTTTTCATATTGCTCTCGTGAATATTTGGAGAAACCGTAAGGGAAATAGAGTTAATGAAAAATAAAGAGCAACAGAATCCACAGAACAAGGACAACTTACTTGTTGCATATATGTACAGTAAGCCTAATGCTGTATACACATTAGAAAAATACAGCAATGTTTTAGATTCCTTTCATGTTCCCACAGAAGTTCCTACATTTTAACAGAATATGTCTGGAGCTTCTCAAATGTATAGTATCAAAACAAGATAATACAGCATCAGTGATAATTGCACTAATTGTTTCTCATTCATTGAAATGCAGTGTGTCTACATGTCTGTGGGCATGGCCTGCAATTTAACCGAGAATGTAATGTAAGTTCTTTCATTACAGTTTACAAGTATACCTAATATTTTTTTTATTTCTCTCTCTCACTTATCGTTACACTGCTAGTCATGTGCACCAAGTATTCTGAGATCCCAGTGTGACCATTTGATCTCTCTGTCACATGATGGAATCACATGAAGACTATAGCACCAACGTTAAACTGCTGTTGCAATGGTTGGTTTTGTGCTAGGCTCCTCATCATTTAACATTTAAAGGGTTTTGCAAGAAGGAATTTTTGTTAATTCTAGAATGAGCTCAAAAATTACATTGACCTATAATTTGCACAGAATCTATTGCTTGCAAAATCCACTTGTCTAGTGTGATGTCAGCATTCACACCACAGCACACAGACAATAAAAGAGTGAGTGTAGCTGCAAGATGGGTGGTAAAAGTGCACCAAAATCCAATGGGAAAATCAGCACCACAGCAGCAACTCCTCACCTTCCAGGAGTCAACAGTGAACAGAATGAGCCTCTTCTGCTAAAATTTATGTTTCCTTCGCATTCAAGATTCTGCCAAGAACTACAAGGAGGACACTCTCCAAACCAACTGAGCCTCTCAATATGCTCCTGGGCCTGATGTTCATCACTGCCTGCTTAAACTTTCCTGCACTTCACCAAGAGCTCTCCACACCTCCATGTTGCACTTTTGATAGAGACATCCACACAAAGCTTGTATAAAATTGTACCTTCAATCATTTTCCTTTAAATACAGATAAGTCCAATTGACTTATTTCTATGAACCAGCTGCATTCCAAGAGATCTTTATATTTAGTAAAACCACACTGTTATATTTGAGTTTATATCACTTTACTTCTCTGAGTTGACCATGTAAAATTCCAATTTTCTGCCTGTGGCTTATAGCTAGACATATTACACAACACCTGCAAGTAAAATTTATTATAACCTGCGAGTATAACCACACACTTGTGTTTGTGATATTATGTAAGATTCCAATTTCCAGATAGCAGGCAGAAAGAAACAGCATGAAAGATTAAATGGATTGACAAGAAAAATGAACAGTTTGCTGCCTGATCACAACATATTTAAAAGATCATTAAACACTGTGCACAGCTCCCACTCTTTCTTTTTTTGCCACATTTAAGTTGTGCAATTTTATAGCCTGTAGTACTGGTGCTACACAGACAAAGATGCCATATCCCTAACTCCTTGCTCTGATTTGAAGGAAATCTTAAAATGCATTCTTAACTGAAACAGAAAACACCCTGTTCAGTACTATACATTTGTGTTTGCCTTTTGGCAGTTCTCTGAGGGTCTGTATTGACAAATGCATGCTGACACAAAAAAGCTGTTACACAGATAATATTATAAAATGAATTTATTTGAAATTGATTGCTACTGAAAATGGACAAGCTACAGGAACACTGGCATTTTTCCTACTCTTTGATCTACACCTGAATAACAAATAGATGAAAGAGATCAACTATTAGTCTTCATCAGTGAGAGTCAATCCAAGGTCTGGCTTGGTTCAGGCAGCTGCAACACCCCTGTAACTCAAATAATGGTTCAATGACTTGGATTAATGACAAATGAACTTTGAACCATACAGGCCACATTGGATCTATAAACAACCAACAGAATATAAAAATGTAATAATGAAACCACTGTTTTCACCTCTGATGTCAGCTTCAACTCCCTCTTTCTCTACAAATATAGAATCCTTTGCACCCACCAGGCCTGTTGTGGCATGAAAGCTGGGCAATTCTGACACACAGCATGTACAAGGCTCTTAATGGTTTAGCTCCCATGTATCCCAAGTCTTGTAAAATGTAACAATCCTTCACGCTCTCTGAGATCACAAAACTCAGGACTTCTGGTACTGTAGTTCCCAGAATATCTAAGTCTACTAAGGCTGGTAGAACGTTTTCATATTTAGCTTCCAAACTTTGGAATAGTCTTCCTGATAGTGTTCGGGGCTCAGACACACTTTCCCAGTTTAAATGTAGATTAAAAACTAATTTCTTTCTGCAAATATTATGAACAGCAGATATGTTAATCCCTCTCCACTGCTTCTCTCTTTCTACCCATCCCGAGGCATCCAGAAATTGTACCAGCTCTGATCGTCTTCTGTGCGATGAAGATTTTGGACCACTGAGATGAGGCCGACCCAGCGGATCCTGAGGCATCTAGAGATCTACCAGCTACACTTAGACTCTGCTATACTAAAAAGATGTGAACTCCATGTGATCTTTTGCATCTATACAACATCTGTTTGACTGTATTTGTATAATCACACCCTCCAGTGTCACCATATGAGGATGGGTTCCCCCCTTTGAGTCTGGTTCCTCTCAAGGTTTCTTCCTTCATCATCTAAGGGAATTTTTCCTTGCCACTGCTGCCTGAGTCTTCTCAGACTTGCTCATTGGGGATAAATACATACACATTGTGATCTAAATCTATCTAATATTAATCTTGAATTTTGTATTCTATTAATCTTTATATTATTCTTTATAATAACCTTTTGTTCTATGTTTATGTTCTGTAAAGCTGCTTTGAGACAATGTCAATTGTAAAAAGCACTATACAAATAAACTTGAATTGAATTGAATGTCTTCCCCTATTTAGCAAAATAATACTGCATGTCAATGAATACACAAGGAAGTACACGTCAGGCCTTTGTTGTTTAGGAGATAAAAATGGATCACCATCCATCATATGCTGATCCAATGTGGGGCATTGGGAAATGCACAATTGGTGAAGATGAGGAGGGCAAGAAGTTTTTCAATTATTGGCAATGTGCTTAAAAGATGCCAATATGCTCTTGAAGGAAAAGGATTGGTTTTATCAGAAAAGGATTAGTTATGTCTGCTGTGTTTCATACAGACATCAGCTTTGTGCATTGTGACAAACTATTATGTTAAAAAAAAACGCTTTGATCTATTATTACTGATCAAGAGTTTAGTGTTCTAGGTTTAAAAGAAATTTTAACCCAAAATAGTATGTAGCATTAAATGAATCTTATCTGCCTGGTTATATACATACAATGTCTAACAGGCAGGGAAGGAGTCACAGTTATTCTTGATGATAAACCAGGCACCGTGCAAAAATCCAGAGGTGGCAAAAGTACACACATCCATTACTCAAGTAGAGTGTACAGATACTCATTTTTAAAAGACTCCAGTAAAATTAGAAGTAGTGACTACACTCTTTTAATCAAGTTAAAGAAGTATGGGCTCTGACATGTACTTAAGTAAAAAGTCGCCATTACTACTACCTGTTTAGTGTCATGCTGGTAACTGGACGTCATGTTATATATATATATATATATATATATATATATATATATATATATATATATAAAACATGACGTCAAGTTACCAGCATGACACTGTGTGTGTGTGTGTGTGTGTGTGTGTGTGTGTGTGTGTGTGTATGTATATATAATTTTGGAGTGTGCTGATGGATATTTGTGTTCATCAACCACGAGATTGTTACGAATGGAAGGCACTGATGTAGGTGAGGTAGGGTGGCGTCAGCGTTCACATTCAACCCAAAGGTGTTCAGTAGGGATGAGATCAGAAAACAACCACATATAGCAGGAAAGGTCAGGTGACCCAATACTTTTGGAAATATAATGTATACCAAGTGTATCACCAAGGCCATATCCCAAACTGTAGGAAGATTCCAGCTCTGTCCTTGAAAACAACTCAAAATTATTGTGATGTTTTACAAATGACAAAATTAATGTTAATTAAATTAAGCACTTCGTGTTTTTTGGGTTGACACCAGGGGCGGTTCTAGGATTTCATCTTTAGGGGGGCTTAGTCCTCAGTGAGAATTTAAAACAAGAAGAGTTCTATATTATATATTATATGACAACTCTGGTAATAAGAATAGTGAAATTTCACTGCTTTTGGTTGCCATCTTTGCGTCTTTCCGCCGATTAACGTTATACAGTATATAAACGCCTCCAGCTCTGACTGCGCATGCACGCTGCGCGTACCAGTGCTTTTCTGTTCAAATGAAGCAGACAGCTGATGACGCACTTTTGAAAGACTACAACACACGTGTGTAAAAGCAAAGTAAAAAAAAAGTAAATAAATTAATAAATAATTTTTCCCCCATCGACAACATGTCCTGCATTTTAACGTAATGTTTATTGTTTATTTATGAAAGTAAAAATTATACTTATAGTTTTAGGGTGGCTGAGATTACAGACAGGGGGGCTGAAGCCACCCTAAAAAAGGTCTAGAACCGCCCCTGGTTGACACAATTTGCAACGCATTCGCCAGGAATCCTTTTTGATTATCGATTATTTCAAACATCTCCCTCATATATGGCCATGGGTGTTAAGGAATGTCCTCGTTGTTAGTTATTTTAACATTGGTGAATCGCTCTGAATTAACATTAGCTATTCCTTGTGCTGCTCATTGTTAGCTCCGCTATCCTTAGTACACAAGTCACATGGTAAAAAAGCCGCACAATGATATGATAATAGGCTGGAAACAGCGCTCAATGAGAAGAAATAATACTAAAAGTAACGAGTCCGTTTTGAAAATGTAAGAAGTAAAAAGTACAGATATTTGTGTAAAAATGTAATGAGTAAAAGTAAAAAGTTGTCCGAAAAATAAATAGTGGAGTAAAGTATTGATACCAGAAAAATTTACTTAAGTACAGTAACGAAAAATAATACTAGACATTTATTTAATACTGTATCAAAATTAAATACGAGTAAAAGGACTGCAGAAAACCACATACCATCTACAGGTAGCAGCAATAAATTTAATGAATGAATGAATCATTTCTATAGAAAAAATGAAAATATCAAACAGAAAATTCAGACTATTCATTTAAAACCAAAAAATGTGATCTTGCAGAATATTACTATTTCTGATCAGCTCTTAGAATTTTCACTTCCCTATTTAATTTGACCATGTTCTCCTTCAAAATTATCAATTTGTGACTACGTACCTTACTTACATAATTCTTTAAACAGATAATACCAGTTACGTCTGAGCCCCTCGTAAAATAAGAAATTCTTCCCATAGTACTATTTATATAAACACAAACATACATACATATACACATACTGTAATGTGCGGGCCGAAAAGTAAAAGTGAAAAGAATCAAAATAATTGTTCCAAGCCTGTTTTCTCTTTTCTAAATCTTCAGAATGTGTTACAGTAAGATTATATTCTATTTCCAAATATATGGTCAATTTCTATTTTGGTACCATTTTCAGATCAGACCTGTGAAACAGAAAGATTTTTTCCTCTGACAAAAATGCCCTCATGTTCCTTTCAGAAACTACAAATGGAACTGTCCTCAGACTCTTTGAACTCACAGACCATGCCTGGGCACTAAAAAAAATATGATTGATGCATAAGGGTAGAATGTCAAACTTTAAACCTCCCTAAATTTGGCAACTCATCCAATCAACATGCACGGCTATATCTCTCTGTACTCTCTGTGCTCCTTTTAGTGACAGATTGGATGAAACAGGTCAAGATGCCAAAAGCAAGTTAATTTCTCGGGCTTAGTTGGCTTTTAACATCCTCAAAACAGCTGTGAAGTCTAGACACAGTATAACTGTGCATGGGTGTCTCTTCCATATCCGACTCCTGGGAAATTAGAGACTGCTGAGTATTTCTTTTCATGGAAACGTGACTTTGGGCTTTGTGTTTAGTACACTGCTGTTTACTCTGCTGACTCACTACTGTGCAGCAATGAAAGCTCATTCCACATCAAATTCTCTGATGATATATGACCATAGTGAAGAATCTCAGGTTGTCTATCAACACATTTACATTACATTTACGGCATTTAGCAGACACCCTTATCCAGAGTGAATTACAACTGAGCAACTGAGGGTTAAGGGCCTTGCTCAGGGGCCCAGCAGTGGCAGCTTGGTGGACCTGGGGCTCAAACCCATGACCTTCCAATCAGTAGCCCAACACCTTAACCACCGAGCTACTACATGCTTTGCAGAAATTTAAGAAGTGCGGGGCTTTCTTTCTGATGGCGTTTCTAAGTTTAAAAATAAGATAATATTAAATTAAGATATTATTACATACATGTGGCAAAATTCATGCCCACGTTCTAACTTTAACTTGTGAGAAATTGGAATAGCACACAACCCAGAGACTAGCATGTTAATTAATGCAATAGCTGGAGAATTTACCTTATACCCTGCCCTAAACAATGTTTGACTGGCGGAAATATTTTGGGGTTGGACTTAACTGAAAAGATTAAAACTCTGACACCAATGCACAAGTTGATTAAACGAGAGTCAAGCAGTGTCAAGTCAAGACACCAGTTCATCTGCATCAATACTGGTTCATGCAAAGGCTCTGACACCAGCCTTTGCAGAACTACAAACCACCATGTGACTCATCAGGTGCATCCACTATCCATATCTTAGTCTGCCAAGGCATCACAGAAAATCAGCACAACCAGGGAACTCATTTCAGAAATGGTGCAGCAAGGGATTCCTATTCAAAGAAAATGCAAATCCATCCATCCATCCATCCATCCATGTACAAAATAAAATACAAAGCTTGAAACCCTTCTAAAGATCTAAAAGAAGTTTAAATTGAGAAGTTGTTCAGGTCATGGTCTGAGAAACACTTTTATTCATTAAAAAAACACACTAAGTTCAACTTGTTGTTGGATGAGAATAATTGATTAGCTCTGGAAGAATTAAATTTTATAAATCTACTGCTCTGAGCTGTTGGCACTTAAATCTATATAATTATTCTTCTACATATATTGGTAAAAAAAAAAAAAACAGCTCAGTCTGAATTGCTAATTTCCAACACTGGAAGGGAATGTGGGCAATTCAATCTATAATGCTAATTACATATGGCACTAGAATTTACTTGTTCTGTATAAAGAAAAAGAAAGCATGATAAGGATATTGACATTTTTTCCACAAACTTATCCTGTTTGTCATCTGTCTTGGGAAAGTTCTGGATGTCATTTTCCAACCTCTGGATCTGACGTTCCATTGAGTCCAATGTAGCTTTGAGGATCTGAGCTGACACTGAAAAAGAGAAGAATATGAGCTAGTATTCAGGGGGATATTCTGTGATACATAATTAACTAATGATAAATGCACATCGCTGCATCAATTATCAACAATACCAACATACGTATTGGGTATTAGGATAAGTACTTCAGTTTAGCTTATGCTTTCTAAACATCTCAGAATATGCTGCTTTACTACAAATAAATGAAGTACTTACTGTATCTTAATATCCAATATGTAAAATGGGACTTTAGTACATTTGTCTGCATAGCATTCAATTGTCATCTGGCTAAGTAACTAATGCTCTAGTGCAAAAATGGACCTGTAAGTAAACCCTTTAGTCATCTGCTTTCTTTTTTTTATCTATATCTATTAAAAAAACATGTACAAAATCTAACATTCAATGAGTCTAAATAAGTCTAACCCTTAACCTCGAGCGAAAGTGGAGAAAAACTAAATTAGAGGTTTTTAGAATTCCGTAAGATAGTATGTCCAGCTATAGACAGATGCTAGGGCCAAGCTTATTATAAGCAAACTTATAGAAAATAACCAAAACAAAAAAACAGATATCTGAACACTCTATTCCATCGCAGTTCAGTAGTGAGGACTTAATGAGATTCTTCGCTGATAAAATCAAAAGTATAAGGAACAAAATAGTTGATGTTCAACCCATGAGAGCATCTCGTGAACCAGTCTCACCTAAAACTCTAAACTCACAACTACAGTGCTTTACAACTACAGGACAGGAAGAGTTAGACAAGCTTATTACTATAGCTAGATCAACAACTTGTTTACTAGATCCCATTGTAACTAAATTACTAAAAGAAGTGTTACATAAAGCTGGTAAGCATCTTCTTAAGCATCATCATCAGCATCATCTTGCTGTCTTTAGGTTATGTCCCTAAATCCTTCAGGTTTGCAGTTATTAGGCCCCACATTAAGAAACCTAATTTAAACCTAAAGAACTACTGTATCAAATTACAGACCTATTTCACACCTTTCATTTATTAACTGAGCGTGTTAAAGAGATAAAAGATTGGATGACCTGTAATTTTCTGTTGTTAAACATTGATAAGACAGAACTTTTAATCTATTTTTATCTATTTAGTCAGGCATACACATAATACTTCCAATAATCTTGTGCTCTAATACATTTGACCAAATGCACATTATCATCTAGTGCTTGCTAATATTGTGAACAGCAGCTACATTAATGCCTCTCCACTGCTTCTCTCTTTCTAAACATCCCGAGGCATCCAGAACCAGAGCATACCAGCTCTAATTGTCTTTTCCATGCCATGAAGATTTTGGCCGACTCTGTGAGGATCCTGAGGCATCTAGAGATTTACCAGCTCCAGCTGGACTCTGCTATACTAAAGAGGAGATGCCAACACTATGTGGTCTTTGAGGACAACAATATCCTCATCAATACAAGATTTGTTGGACTGTATATTTATAATTACACTCTCCAGTGTCACCCATATGGGGATGGGTTCCCCTTTGAGTCTGGTTCCACTTCATTTAACATTCAAGGGATTTTTTTCCTTGCCACTGCTGCCTGAATCACCTCTGACTTGCTCATTGGGGATAAATACAAACACATTTAAATATATCTAATATTAATCTTAAATTTTGTATTACATTAATCTTTATATTATTCTTTAGAATAACCTTTTGTTCTATGTTTATGTTCTGTAAAGCTGCTTTGAGACAATGTCAATTGTAAAAAGCGCTATACTAATAAATACTTCTTTACTTCATTACAACATGAGATGGCATCGACAGTATATAATAGAATATATGCAAAAGTAAATAACAAAATACTCAGTCTAAGAAATACTGTATTCTCGCATAAATTTTTTGTCATTTTTGCAATCACAAACACAGTTGCACACACATTCACACACTACAGAAAATTTAGAGATGCCAATTGGCTATAAAAGCATTGGACCTGCTATTGCATTGCATTGCATTGGATATGGTAGTTTGAGATACAAAGTAACTATTTTTAAATTGTTTAATCAGTAAAACTCAATAATAATAATAATAATAATAATAATAATAATAATAATAATAATAATAATAATAATAATAATAATAACAGTGATATACCACAAATATTTAAATATTTAACTTAATTGATGCACAAGAAATTTGGTTCCAGCTGTTTGTGACTCTCAAAAGTCATGATGTGATGACTGACAGTTCTGATAATGCAGTACTTGTAGATATGAATTTTAATACATAATATAATTATGGTGAGTTGTTAATCAGAGTAATTGCCTGGGGAAAGAAAGTGTTCCTGTGTCTGGCAATTTTGGAAAACAAAGTTCTGTAGCACCTGCCAGAAGAGAGGAGCTGAAAGAGGTTGTGTCCAGGGTGTGAAGGGTCAGTAGTGATTTTTCCTGTGCGGTTTCTGGTTCTTGTTTGGTACAAGCCCTGAAAAGTGGGCATGGGCAGGGAAGCACCAATTATTTTTTCTGCTGTTTTTACTGTGTGTTGCAGTCTGTTCCTGTCATTTTTTTGCTGCTCCAAACCAGATGGTGATGGATTAGGCAGCTCCTGTGTCAGACCATACTTCCTTAATTGACGTAGAAAGTACATTCTCTGCTGGTCCTTTTTGATGATGGAGTTTATGTTTCCCAAGACCTGAAATGGGTGTGAGCAGAAACCCAGGTCTCCACAGATGACCCAGGGCTGTTGGATATTGTGAGGGGGAGTACTGTTGAGGGGTCTTTCCTAAAATCCACTATCATCTCCACAGTTTTGTGGGTGTTTTGCTCTAGGCTGTTTTGACTGCACCATAACACCAGCCGCTTCACCTCATGCTGGTATGCATCGCCATCTTGGGTGAGACTGATGAGCGTAGTATCAAATTTCAAATTTCAGGAGTTTAACAGTTGGGTCACTTGAAGTGCAGTCATTAGTATAGAGGCAGAATAGCCTCTATACTAATGATACTAATATACTACAGATGAAAGGGGGTATAGTGAGACTTAGGAGTTTGGAGTGAAGAATTTCCGGAATCATTGGATAAAAACTGAACTGAAGTCGACAAAGAGAATCCGGGCATATGTCCTGGGCAGTACAGGTGTTGCAGAATATAGTGCAGGCCAATGTTGACTGCATCATGCACTGATCTGTTTGCTCGGTAGGCAAACTGTAGGGGATCCAGCATCCATTCTGTTACAGTCTTTAGGTGGGCTAATACCAGCTGTTCAAAGGTCTTCATGACAACAGATGTCAGAGTGACAGGCCTGTAGTCATTCAGTCCAGTGATGGAGGGTTTCATGGGGACCAGGATGATTGTGGAGAGTTTAAAACAGGAGGGGATCTCACACAGCTCCAGTGATCTGTTGAAGATATGGGTGAAGATAGGAGCCAGTTGGCCCCCTGAAGGATTCATTTTTGCAGGAGTACAAAGTCTCTGTATGTGTGTATGTGGAGTACATGTGCTACTTGCGGGGGGTGATGGGTTCCTGAGGAAAACATTTACATTACAGTACTTCACTTTAAACATTATCATGTATATGATATAGATGTAAATTATATATAACATACTCATCCGTATTCCATCCCATTTATTGCAAATTGTACAGATCTGTTTTTATTTTTATATTTATCCTTATTGTATCTTTTAGACCTAGATTCATAGATCAATGTTTATATTTCTCTTTATTTATCTTTTTCATTGCACCTACATTTTGACACTTTTTATTTGTATTTACTTCTCACTATACGGAACAGTTGTAAAACACATTTTACTACATGTCATCCACTACATGCATGTTTATGTCTGTGACAAATAAATTTTGAGTTTGAAGTTTATTTAATTTGAATTTGAAAATAAGTGATTTTGGTTTAGGGATCTAGATGAAGATCAACAGACCACTACCTGACGAGACATCTTTTTCCGCTTCCCTGTTATAACATTTACATTTACATTTACAGCATTTGGCAGACGCCCTTATCCAGAGCGACGTACATAAGTGCTTAAATCTCTAACATTGAATACATTAATGCTGGTTCACTAGGTTACATACTTAAGATGAGTTTAAAACATTTGTTCAAAGTTACAATGAAAGTTGTTTTTTTTTAAATGCAAAAGATAAGGAAAGAAGTGCTAGTTGAAGTGTTTCCTGAATAAGTAGGTCTTCAACCGCCGCTTGAAAATAGCCAGTGACTCAGCTGTCCGGACCCTAGGGGAAGTTCATTCCACCACCTTGGTGCCAGAACAGAGAAGAGTCTTGTAGTATACTTGCCTCTTACCCTGAGAGATGGTGGAACCAGTCGAGCAGTGCTGGTAGATCGGAGGTTGCGGGGTGCAGTGCGAGGAATAATGAGGGCTTTGAGGTAAGAGGGAGCTGGTCCATTCTTGGCTTTGTAGGCCAGCATCAGTGTTTTGAATCGGATGCGTGCAGCTACCGGAAGACAGTGGAGGGATTGCAGCAACGGGGTGGTATGCGAGAACTTTGGCAGGTTGAAAACAAGCCGGGCAGCTGCATTTTGGATCATTTGCAGAGGACGGATTGCGTTCATAGGTAGACCTGCCAGCAGTGCATTGCAGTAATCCAGTCTAGAAATGACAAGAGACTGAACAATTACCTGAGCAGTCTGTGTGGACAAAAATGGCCGAATTCTTCTAATGTTGTAGAGAAGAAACCGACATGAGCGAGTCACATTAGAAACATGAGAGGAAAAAGACAGTTGATTGTCCATGGTTACCCCTAGGTTGTGAGCTGTGGCTGAAGGGGAGATCAGATCTTTGTGCAAGGATTTAGCAAGATTGTGACCTGGGGATGAATCACCTGGGATGAACAACAGTTCAGTTTTGCTAGGATTGAGCTTTAACTGATGAGCAGTCATTCATGATGAAATTTCGGCCAGACATGCGCAGATCCGGTCAGAAGCTGTGGCATCCGAGGGTGGGAAAGAGAAGATAAGTTGTGTATCATCAGCATAGCAGTGGTAAGAGAACCCATGTGATGAAATAACTTCACCAAGAGAGTGAGTATACAGGGAGAAAAGAAGAGGACCAAGTACTGAGCCCTGTGGGACGCCAGTGGAGAGTCTGCGTGGAGCAGATGTCACTCCCCTCCATGTTACCTGATACGAGCGTCCTTCCAGGTAGGAAGCAAACCATTCCCAAGCTGATCCGCAAATCCCAAGACTTTTGAGGGTGGATAAGAGAGTCTTGTGGTTGACCGTATCAAACGCTGCTGAAAGGTCAAGGAGGATAAGGACGGATGACAGTTTGGCTGATCTAGCAGCATGTAGTTTCTCAGAGACATCCAAAAGGGCTGTCTCTGTAGAGTGAGCTGCTTTAAAGCCAGACTGGTTGGGATCTTGGAGGTTGTTCTGTGAGAGATAGACAGACAGTTGATTATAGACAATGCGTTCAAGAATTTTTGAAAGAAATGAGAGAAGTGATACCGGTCTGTAGTTACTGATGTCTGATGGATCCAGAGCAGGTTTCTTTAGGATGGGAATAACCCTTGCTCTCTTGAAAGAAGTTGGTACCTGACCAGATGCTATGGATCTATTGATGATAGTGGAAATGAAGGGCAAAAGGTCTTGCGAGATGGTCTGGAGCATAGTGGTAGGGAGCGGATCTAATGGGCAGGTGGTAGGATTGCAGGACTGGAGGAGTTGTAAAATCTCTTCTGCTGCCACAGTTGAGAAATGGGACAACAAAGGTGTAGGGGAATGCATACTCTGAGATGTAAGTGCAGTCGGGGCTGAAGTGAAGGTCCGGGAGATTTCCTCAATCTTCTCCTGGTAGAAAGAAGCAAAGTCTTCTGCAGTCAGGGAGGACGAAGAAGGTGGAGCCGGGGGGTTGAGCAGAGAAGAGATGATGTTGTGGAATTTCCGAGGGTCATGTGAGGAAGCTTCAAGCTTTTCTTTGTAGAAGGAAGTCTTGGCAGAAGTCACATCTGAGGAGAACTTGACAAGAAGTGTTCGGTAAAAATCAAGATCTGCATCAAGTTGTGATTTCTTCCACTTTCTCTCTGATGATCTTAGCTCTCTTTGATTGTTGCGCAGCACATCTGAAAGCCAAGGAGCAGAACAAGAAGTTTTCTTGGGTTTAGTGAACATAGGGCAGAGGAAGTCCATAGTTGCGGAAAGAGATGAGAGGAAGGTATCTGTGGCTGAGTCCAAGGGTAGTGAGGAAAAAGATTCAGTATCAGGAAGGGAAGAAAGAGTGCCAGAAGCTACAGATGAAGGGGAGACAGAGTGAAGGTTGCGGTGGGTAAGAGCGAGGGGGTGAGAGGTAGTTCTAGGTAAGATAGGTAGAGTGATGCTGAAGGATACCAGGTGATGATCAGAGACGTGTAAAGGGGTAGCAGTCACGTCTGTAGCTGGAGAAGGACGGGTGAAAACCAATGCAAAAATCACAATGCAATTACTGTTATCCATGAAACCACCAAATCCAGCCTTATCTATCGTATTGCCAAACACAGAAGTGGAGATCCATAGGTATTGACTCTGCAGAATGTTGGTGACTTCTACACACTGTGCGCCTCAGCATGTGCTGATCCCGCGCTGTGATTTTACGTGGCCTATGACTTTGTGCCTGTTGTTCCCAATTGGTTCCACTTTGTTATAATACAACTAACAGTTGCCTGTGAAATATTTAGTAGTGAGGAAATTTCAGGAATGGACTTGCTGCTCAGGTGGTAACCTATTATGGTATCATGCTTAAATCCAGTGAACTCTTGACCTATGAACTAGTGACCTATTCTTTCACAAATGTTTGTAGAAGCAATCTTCATGCCTACATACACCTGTGGCCATGAAAGTGGTTGGAACACCTGAATTTAATGAGTTGGAGGGGTATCACAAAACTTTTGGCAATGTAGTGTATATGCTATGAACATATTTATTAAATATATTCAACAACCATAAAAGTAATTATAAAATTATAAGCAAAAACTGAGAATAGTGGAGGAATTTCAGTGTTTAGAGTTTAATCAGAATTGATTCAATTTGATTAAATTAAAAAAAATTATAAAAAAAAAATTAAAGCAGGTCATGCTAAGACAAGTAAATCTCAATAATATATATTTACATTCATGTCACATCCAACGCACATCTCACAAAACATGAATATCAGTGAGACCTTCTGGTGTCAAGCATGTGATTTGTGATGTGTCTGTGTCTCATTGAAACATGCATTCATGTGGGAAGGAAAGGCTTTCTATAATGTTAGCAACGATAGAAAAAAAATGTAGGAATAATAGATAGATAGAACAACGGAATGCTGTTTAGCATCTACTAGAAATGCAAATAACAGAAAAATGTGATTACAGGTAGTAAAGTACTACTGTCCAGTAGGTTTGTGGTTGTGTCTGTATGGATGGGCCTGTATCTCTTCCTGGATGGAAGGAGTTTGAACAGTTTGTGACTAGGGTAGAAGGAGTCCTTAATTATTTTGTTTGCTCTGTGCAGACATCTACTGGAATGAAGAAACTCACTGGAAGGAAGTTGTTTGCCAATGATGCATTGGCCAGATTTCATTGCCCTTTGCAGTGATTTCTTTTGATACACTGGAGTTACTGTACCACACAGTAATGGAGTTTGTAAAGATGCAGTGGTAAAAATTGTTCAGGATCTCTGGGAATAGCTAAAATATTTTGAGTCTTCTCAGGAAGTAAAGACGCTGTTGCACCTTCCTAACCAGAGTTAAAGTGTTCTGATGCCATGACAGATCCTTTAGAGATGTGGATGCTCAACTTCAGTGCCGTTGATGTTGATAGTGGAGAGTCAGGCTGATCCATCATTATAGCTGATATGACCAACCAAGATTGTATCATGTGCATACTTGATAAAGATGTTGGAGCTTTATAGAGATGTTTGATTCAGAGGAACACAGTCATGGTAAACAGGGAGTAGAGCAGTGGTCTCAGAACACAGCCTTGTGGGACAACGGTGTTCAAGTTGAGGGATGAGGGCATGTGATTACCAAATCTAAAAGATTGAGGTCTATTAGTTATGAAGTCCATAATCCATCTGTCCACATGGATTGACAGATACCTACAGTCTTAAATGCAGACCTTAAATCAATGAACAACATCCTAATGTATGTATGGTTATTATCCAGGTGAGTAAGAGCTAGATGAAAAGCAGAGAAATAGCATCCTCCGTTGTCCTGTTTGAATGGTAGGCAAACTGGCATGGGGCAGAAATTGTCCAGACACTCTGCAGATGAATGCTTGGGCACTGGTATGATGCTTGTAGACTTCAAATATGTTGGAACAGTGGCCTGGGCCAGTGACAAGTTAAAGATGTCAGTAAAGACTCATGCCAGCTGGCTAGCACAAGCCCTAAGCACACGTCCAAGTATCAGGGCCAGCTGACTTAAGTGTATCTACTCTTCACAGTGCAGAGCACACTTCTGTTGTGGAGAGTGATATAGGATGAATAACTTTGAAGGAGTCAACATTTGTGGTGTGATGTTTGACACCTTAATCCAGGGGTGTCAAACATACAGCGGATAAATCTGCAATATGAAAAAAAATCATTTTCGGCGGAACTACCAGCAGATGGTAGTACTGAGCTTCAGGGTCTGAGTGGCATTTTAGTCAATAACTCCTGAGCTAAACACTGTTACTACACAAATAACACCTCTTTTCTATCATAGTAATGTAGAAAGGCAGCTACAACCGTGTTTTGCTAGTAACAGCGTTTAGTTCAGGAGTTATTGACTCAGGAAACTCCAATCTGTGAATATGCGGCCAACTTCCCGCTCCTTCAGTTCTCTCCAGCGGTGGAAAGCTGATCCTATATTAACACAAGTCCTACTTCTTGCCTTATCGTAAGCCTTTCTTCGCTTTCTTTCTTTGTTTTTATCCTCCATGTCAATGTTAAAACCGCTTTCTGCTAATGTCACACATGCGCACTGCACACTCTCTCCGATCATATTGACAAGCCCCGCCCCTTTCTGCTCATTGGCTACACGTTAGTTGTAATATTTGTTTTGTTTGGTGGCCCAACGCAGTTTTCTGAATCATGTGTCATATATCGGAGACCCTCCCTTTAAATGAGATTCTAAAATTGGCTGCTACTCAGGACATAATGTCTGATATTGATGCACTTGTGCAGCTAAAAGATGGCAAGTTTCAGGGGCAAACTGATAAATTTGTTTACTTTAAAAAACATACATCCTTACTTACATCCATATATCACTGCCTTCCATGAGTCACACGGGATAGACAGTCCTTCTTCATTGTTATTTTATTTTATGTTTTAATTTCTAAATTAAGTATTATGCAATTCCCCTGTTATTCGGTAGATATAAATTCAGCCTATGTTGTTTTCCTCCTTCCTCAATCTACCAAAACAAGCATGTACACCTCACTAAATTATAAAAATCCTTTAGCATAAAAAAATATATCCTAGAGTAAACAAAATGTGGGACTGTTCTTTGCTCATTAATTTTGCTCTTTTAACTAGATCTCCCAATCTGCTCTAATTTAAAGATATTAGTTTTACCTCCTCAGATTGCATAATTGTTTGAAAAAATAACATGCTTAATACCTCATATATCCTTGTCTTAAGGGAAATACAATGAAAAAAATAACCTCTAAAATCTAACACTTGATTTTTGAGCCTCCCTCAAAAATTTATGTGAAAGCCTTAAAGAAAAATCAGAATTAAGCTTATGAACTTATTAATAAGATAAACTAAAGTAAGATCAAATTACTGCTTCAAATATAATGGTACTTTAAAATAGGGAGTGATCTTTCTTTAATATTAGCGCCAAGTTCTAACTATTTTGAATATAGGAGTCTGTTTATGAGTCTGTAAAGTTTTTATAATCTGATAAGAGTTGAAAGTTATTTTTTGTATGCAAATTGTAAGTACTAATTTATGTTGCTTTTTATAGTACTAATGACTAACTAAATAAAAATAATAAATAACCACAACCTATAACAAATAAAAACAAACACAACAACTACAAATTTTACATAGGGAGTTTTTCCTGGCGGACTTGGGGCACAAGGAAAAGAACACCCTGGACATGGTGCCAACTTATCACACAGCACAATCACACAAACACCCACAGACTACAGACCACTTAGAGATACCAATCAGCCTACAACAAATCTTTGTTTGGAGTAGAACCCTGGATAACTGGCAGGAATCTTTGATGCACAAGGAACACTACTGGTTGTTATTGGTGGTTGTGTTGTAACAACAACAACAATAATTCTAAAGTTCAACGTGTATTGTATCAAAAAATAATAATGTTATTTCAATAATCTTCAAAAAACTTTCAAAGTAAAAACTTACACTGGCGATAATCTTATGTATTAATACAAGTCATTATGTTAATACATGCCTAAAATACCTCTTTTCTTTTCAGAATTCAAACTTCAACTCTCCATCAACCTGTGTCTGATCTCACGAACAATATGCTTTCCAACATTTAGATAATGAATTTTTTTCATGAAGGAAATAAAGTTGTTACCTACCTCTGATTTAAATTCGAAAACAGTAAAAAACTCTCTTTAGCTGCCCTCATTATTTTAATATGCATTCAATCCAAATATCGCTCTCCAAGCTTTGAAAAATTTAAGTGGCAGCATTGGTAGCTGTTCATGTTAAGCAATTAAAAGACAATGGCAGCAAATATGCAAAAAGTGTATGTAGTGCAAACGTCTGATATCATTAATATAAGATATAGTAACTAAAGCTAAGTCTCTTAGATATTATTCTGAAATAAACTTTTATGGATTTAAATTACATATCCCCAAATGACTTAAAGGAAATGTATGGAGTTCTGAAAGCATTGGGTTTAATATCTTTAGTCAAGATTACCAGCAGCGTCTCTACTACTTACAAAGGCTGAGAAAAGCCCATCTCCCTCTCCCCATTCTGACTACGTTTTACAGAGGGACCATTGAGAGCATTCTGAGCAACTGCATCACTGTCTGGTTTGGGAACTGCACCATCTCGGATCAAACGACCCTGCAGCGGTTAGTGAGGACAGCTGAAAAAATCATTGGAGTCTCTCCTCCCTCTATCATGGACACTTACACCACACGCTGCATCCGCAAAGCCAACAGCATTGTGGATGACCTCACACACACTCTTCACCCTACTGCCGTCTGGAAAAAGGTACCGCATTCGGGCCTTCATGACCAGTCTGTGCAACAGTTTCTTTCCACAAGCCATCAGACTCCTAAATAACTGAACGGAAATGTACTAAGCACCACACACACACACACACACACACACACACACACACACAGTATGGACTGCACAGATCTACACCAATTACACACTCTTCCATTATACATCCATCAAACTGTTTACATGCTGTTTTGCACACTTTTTTTTGCTCTTTGCACATGCTGTCTCATTTCAGTTGATTGCTGTTTTGCACAATACCTCATGCAACTGCTGCTATAATACTGTGTTCATTCCAGTATTTCTGCACACACTATATTGATTAAACATACAGTATTTACACTGGTCTTCACTGTTTTTGTTTATTGTCTTTTGAGTTATGTCTTGTATTTTTTGTTTTCATTGTCTTTTGTCCTGCACTGTCTTTCTGTCTTTTTGTCTTGTCTTGCACTGTTTGCATCAGGTTGCACAGATGCACTTTATGTAGCCAAGACTACTTACTTAAGTCCTTAGCTCTGTCTTTATTTTATGTTGTACCATGGTTCTGGAGAAACGTTGTCGCATTTCACTATGTACTGCAACAACTATATATGGTTGAAATGACATCAGCTATATATGGTCTGAATAATAACATCTGCCAAATGCCATAAATGTAAATGTCCATGAACCAAAGGCCTCCACTAAATACTGTAAATATCAATCCAATTCAAACACATCATGGAAACACATAAAATAAATATATAAAGAGACTATTCATACGGTTAAAATAAAAGTAAATCATATGATAAGATTTCCACCTCTTCAGCATTCAGGCAGATGCCAGAAGTATCTACTCATAAAATACAAAGAACTAATCATAAATCTAGCACCTGGAGATAATAATGATTTGTTGTAGGCTTCTTGACAGTCTCTCTGAACCACCGTCAATTTGAACACTATTTGATTTTATAAAGACATCCTGTTCTTGGAAAGTCAATGTTTGATATTTTCTCCACAATCACTATTTTCACTGTGTTCTAAGATACATCAAATGCCTGTGAACAATTTTTGAAAAAAAAAAAAATATATATTATATATATATATATATATATATATATATATATATATATATATATATATATAATAATATATATATTATATATATATTATATTATATATTATATAATATTATAAATAATATATATATATATATATATATATATATATATATATATATATATATATATATATTATATATAAAAATGTATATATATATATACATTTTTCTTTTCTTTTTATTTTCTTTTCGAAAGCCACCCTTTCTAAACCAACCATGAGGGGAGAGCAGCAGTGGTGCAGCACCCTGGATTGCGCTGCTGACAAACGGAGGAGATCGCACAGCACCAAACTCAGCTCCGCCGAAACAGAGTGCCAACAAACCACCTGCACCCGCCCCCTCATCCCCCTCCCAATAATCTGTGTCCCATTCGAGAGTATTGTTATGGATCTCATTGGGCAGCTACCGGAGTCAGCCCAGGGTCACAAATACATCCTGGTCATCGTTGATCATGGCAGACGATACCCATTGGCCAGGGAGCTCCTCACACACTTTAGCCAGGTCAGAATCCCAAAGAACTTGCTCATGGACCAAGATACGCCTTTTATGTCCCATTTAATAGTAGAACTAATGTATTGTTTCTCTACGCTATTTGTTATTAATTGTTATTCGAATATACAAATTCCCTGTGAAAAAAAGAAAAAAGAATCATCTGGATGTTGCTGATCTCTAGCCATGCTCCAGGGAAAGCCACTTATTCATTAGGCTTAGACCAGGGGTCGTCGACCTTAAACACTCAAAGAGCCATTTGGACCCATTTCCCACGGGAAAAAAACACAGGGAGCCACAAGACCCATTTGACATCTAAAATGAAGATAACACTGCATATATCGTTTTTTACCTTTAGGTAAAGTATAGAAAAAACAATAGTGTGTTGCATTTATAAAATCAGTGAACTGCTACCGAGTAAACGAAATTTTATTTCTGCAGGCAAACAAAAATATTTGAAAAGTGTGAACTGACCTTAACAAAAAAGATGCTGGGTTGAAGGTTACTTTCAAATACAATGTCTAATTGAGTCCTCTTCGTATTCATGACATCAAAATTTTAACTTGCCGGCTACAGCAAACCAAAAATGCGTCTATTTCTGTGTGTCGGATTTCGCAAGTCGGCAGTTATGACGCATATTTTGAGCGACAAACAAATTAAACACGGTTTATTTTAATGTTACAAGAGCATCATAAGCTTAGAATTTAGGATTACATTTTTAAAAAAAAAAAATAACTAACTAACTAAAATAAAATAAATTTAAATTAAATATTTTTTTTCCAAATCTACAGGGAGCCGCAGCAGAGGGGTGAAAGAGCCACTTGCGGCTCCGGAGCTGCGGGTTGCTGACCCCTGGCTAGACCTTTTCATAGGTGGGTGATACATGAAAATACCCCAAGCAGATGTCACACAATCAATGTTGGAACAAAAAGTTTAAAGCCCATTTAAATGCCTTGGACCTTTAAATTCACTAACTCAGCTTTCTACAGGATTTTTTTATTTAGGGATTTTGTTATTTTGCTTTTTAAACTCTGAAAACACACAAAACGGAAAACTGTCTTTAAAAAACACGAAAAAAGGTGGGTTTTCCATACAAAACACGTTGTGTGGCATACAGGAATACCTTCAATCAGCTGTAAGGTATGCAACTACTGTAGGCATTTATTATATTATTGTCTGAGTTTATATTATCGATTTGAATACAGCACGGAGCTCTGTATAGATTGTCTGTATTGGTGAGGAGTCCAAAACTAACCTAAATAGTTATATTTCGATCAAATCTACACCTATAGTAACATATAAATCATTTAAATTAAGTTTTATAGTCCGGTAGCTGAGAAAATCAGATACAGTACAGTGTTGTGGCCCTACAAAAACCCCTCTCTCATATCTCTGATAAAGGGGAGAGTGGGGTAAGATGAGCCAGATTTTACTTATGTGGATCTCCAGGCAAGTGAAATTTAGACAGAAGTAAAACGAAGACATCTACTATTAATTTGGGATGTTGCCTATCAACTGAAAATATAAGAATGCACCTATGACATAGATCCTTGAAAATATGACCTCAGAAAAAAAGTGTTCATGTGACTCAACTTACCCCAGGCTAGGGGTAAGTTGATCCCAGTCAGTGGGTAAATTGAGCCATTTGGGGGTAAATTGACCATCCTATTTTATGCAAGTACAATACAAAAAAAACTTTTAAAAAAGTTATTTAACAATACACTTACCTTTCCAAACAATGTCATTTATTAAAGCTACCTCAAACAACACAAAACAAACCAGTTAAAGTTGAAGTCCAACCTTTCAAGGTTTAGGAAGCTTCTTCAGCACATCATTCAGTGGGATAGATCCTACATTGAGGTGGAGGTTGAAGCCATGGGTTGATCTTCTACAGAAGTAGACAGCACATCAGGGTTTGGTCTGTCTGACACCATGGATGATTCAAACTCTACATCAGATAAAATATCTCTGTTGTAAGGAGAAATCCCTGTGGACCTGAATCCAGAACAGATATTCCATGGTGTCATTGCTGACATGAAAGCCTCGTTCACACATACAGGGATGTGGTACAGTACGTGCTGGCTGTAATTGGTCTTGAATGGACCATAGACACTCTTGTCCAGAAGCTGCAGGCGATGAGATGTGTGGGGTGGAATTGTGAGGATAACAATCCCCTTTCTCTTTGCTTAAATCAAGTAGTAGCACTATTAGATGGTCAGAGGAGCACTTGGTATGGTGAACCAGATGTTCAAAGAACTCTGCAAAGGTTTCTTCATTGATCCAACCACTGGTTCAATTTACCCCACATCATCTGGCTCACTTTGCCCCATAGTCACCATTTTGGTAAAAATGGCCTAGCTTAGCAATTCAGGATAACTTTTAGCTTGATGATTCACATGGTTTTATATGTTGACAAATCCCCAACATGTACCATACACAACTTTAGACCTAGATAAATTTGCTTTGGCACAACAGCGAGTATACCTGAAATGCAGAAAATCAACTTTAACAAGCAAATAAGTGTTTTTGTGAAAAAAAAAAAACAACTTATATCTTGTCCCATGTGCTTCTCCTCTTCACAAAAAATTACAAATGATGGAGTCCTTCAGAATGTATGGTCACATTACACCAAATTTGCATAGTTGCCCAGAAAGAGGGGGTGGGTCAACTTACCCACTGGGTCATCTTACCCCTCTCTCCCCTACAATAGATAAAGTCTTGAAACCATTAATGGTGAGATGTTATAAAATAAATTTCTGGAGATTTTAGGCCTTCAGACAAATGAATTCATAGGAATATTCTCTCTAGAATTAGAAACTTTTGTCAGGCAGAATTTTATTTATTTATTTATTTATTTATTTATTTATTTATTTATTTATTTATTTATTTATTTATTTATTTATTTATTTATGCTATGTTCCAGCTTCTCTTGCTCTGACCTGGTAAAATATATATTTACAATCACACCTTTATTTTGGTACCAGAATTACAACACAGGCAAGAAAATAGGCTTAGGGTGAAAAAACATGTCCCTTGCATTAAACTTTATACAGGGCTCTCAAGTGTCATGCATTGAGTGTGACAGTCACTCATTTCGGTCTTTTGTCACACACTCCTGCCACACATTGTATTTCTCACACAGAAAAACTTACTATTTATCATATATTTAATATGCCGCAGCACCCAAAATGTATCTGTCCGCACCGTTCTCTATGGAACCAGGCAGGAATCAAGCGCCTCTCCCCTGGAGTTCTTAGTCAATCCTGCAACTTATCAGCCAATCAAAAAAAGAGGCTACACAATATCCAATCAGAAAATAGCACTATTGTATCTGGGTAAGATTTAATGCAACAACCAATGAAAAAAAAATCATATCATGGAATTGTTCACCATAATCCTCGTTCACCCACAGAGAAAGCCACTAGAGCTGCGAGCATCACTTTGAGCATAGAGTAAGTCATGATCTCCTGTTGTAGTGTTTACAACAAATTCACAACTTGTTTGACACAAACAATGACATTTTGACTGCTGTTAGAGAATGTTTCCCATATAATCAGCATCAGTTTTTCATGAGTGTCTGTAACTGTTAGCCAACAGCCAACAGTTAGCCAAAGGAGTCCAAAAAGGGAACAAACACTTACAATAAACAAATTAACAAATGGAAATTGAATGAATACTTAGTATTTGGTTAAATTGTGTTCAGTGATCCTTACCAAACACAACAACACCCCCATTGTTGTGTTTGGGTGGGGGGTTGGAGATGTCACTCTTGCCTGTCTTCAAAACTTGAGAGCTCTGATTATATGATGAAAATGCATCTATATATAAAGCTATGAACCAGGGCCTCACTTGTAAAAACCAATGCTTGCCATTATGTGAGTATAAAAAAAGTTTTACCTTTGCTGGCATTTTCCACATGTCCTAGCTCGTCAGGAAACTTCAGAATCTCTGGATATCTCTCCTCACACTTTTCAGCCAAAAAATGCATGAGTGTTGTATTTTGCTCTGATGACTTTGTGTCCCGTAGCTATGAAAAAGTCAGATGGAGCAGAGAAAACTTTATATTAATGCAAAATGTAATACACTATCAATATAATCAATATAATCAAATATTATTTTGATTTATTTATATAATATAAACCCACAAAGACATAATTACATACAAACTGATCAAAATACAATATGAACACTGCTAATAAGGAATGTTTCAATTAAAATGTTGTAAAAAGATCTGAAATTATAATATACTATTATGCTACACTGTTCAGTCAAAAAAGTTTAAGAAACATTTCCAATTACAGATTATGAAAAACCTCATTAGTAAAAACCAGTAAATGGCATAATTCAATGTTTAGGTGGTGGAAATGAACATATTTGCATACACTACATTACATTTTTTATATTTTAGGTAGAAACACCTCACAATGGCACAGTAGGTACACTCAGTTCTGAACTTAGCTGTGTGGAGCTTAGATTGGATAAATGGATTAATGGATGGGATAAGAAATGGAAGGATGGATGAAAAGATAGATTGGTTAGACTGGATTATTGAATTAGATATTGTGACGGAGGTGTTGACTCTGCCACACTCAAGGCACAAAAAAACACTCTTCAAACATGAATCATCATGGATCAGCAGAAACCGTGACATACAGTATCAGCACCACGGAGTAGGCGAGCTAAAGAAGCCTGGCTGAGCATTAGTAGTAGTTAGGGTTAAACAATGAATGGTGAACTAATTTTGGGTTCTTCTTCTGCCCCTCTGCTTCACCAGTCTCTCCAGACTGAAAGCAGACAGATTTTCTCCATCTGCCAGTCAAGCACCGCTCCTGGGTTGTTGCCACACTCTTCACCTCCACTCACCCCCCAAGCATGAATCATGGCACCACTACACCTTCTGCTGTTCTACACACTCTGCACTGCTGCCTTCACATGTGACCCTTAATAAAAGAGCTATAAATTTTCCATCTGCTTCCCTTGTTCTTGTATCTCACCTCGCAGCGCGAAGTCATGTAGGAATCAAAAACAAGCAAAATCAAAGTTAACAACAACAGCAAAAAGAAATATTTTTGGACCAAAATAAATGAATTAACTAATGAAATCTTTTTAAAATTAATTACGTAACATATGAAGATTCAGTGTCATCTAGTACTCAGGTCTTGATTCAGCACTTCTTTCTCCAGCATAATTAAGCAACCAAATCTGCAATATGACATTGTCCAAATCCACTATTGTGCACTTAAAGATTGTGGTACCTCACATATTGCACATTTCAACAAAAAAAAATTCACCTATATCAGAATATACCTTACATAGCTCCAAAATAAAATCTTATTTCTGCACAAAATAAATTAGTTTTTAAAATATGTGTCATTGTTCCATAATGCTAATGCAGACCAGACACTGGGCACCACCATGCACAGAGCTGCATTTTTGCCTGCACGAGGTGAGCCCATCTAGATGAATGGCGACTCTTTTGCTACTTCCTATAATTTTTTCAGCTTCACTAATCAGAAGTGAAAAGACAAATGGGTAGTGAGAAAAGTCAGAAGAGAGGGAAGAATTTGTTCAGTACTGCATGTGTGTGTTTGTTTTTGTGTATGATTTGTATTATGGGAATTAGGAAAGCAAGTTTCCATTACATTAAAACACCTTTTTAAGTTGTGCCATGCCTGCCTCCCACCAGCATCACTGTAATAATGGGTTCAGCTTATTTTCAGCTTAAATCATCCATACAGGCAGTTCAGAAACACCAATTGGTTGTGGTTTTACCCTACCTCTTTCACCCCTTTTTCTGCCTTTCCTAATCAGCAGATGCCTTTGAAGTCACACTTGTTGATGTAAGGCCTGGGCAAGTGTGCTGGCATTGCAAAGAGCCCAAGACTAAGACCGATATCAGTGAGTATTCAATGCATATATTTGGCCTGAAATCAAAATTCACCAGTGACTGGGGCAAGGTGAGGTACTGATTACAGAATGCACTGTGATGGTCAGGTGTGTGCATGGGTATGTGTAAGAAATTCACTAGTGGTTGTCATATTTCAACTCCAGGGACAAAAGTATAAAACAGAAGTGGGGGTTAGTCCTGCTTTTACTCATACACTAATTCTGAGAACATGTAAAACAGCATTTCTGGCATTATTAATATGTAAGAGTCCTGTAATAATGCAACATGATCTACAATAGACAATCAGGTCTTCCTGGAGATGTCAGTGCACAAGATAAAAAACACTTCTCAGCAGTAGCAAACAGAAGGCAAGATTAAAATTCTCCAAGAAATAGAGAGACATACAAACTCCATGTTAGGGGCACATGGTGGGTGGGCAGGGATTCCAAACTGGAGTAGACACTAGCCAGCACCAGGCTCTGCACAGTACATACTGGAGATGTAAATCAGCCAGCTACTTCAACCATGCTTATAAAGAAATGCCATGCACCTTATTGAGTCATTGAAATGGACTGCACAAGGCCATCACTTCGTGTTAGTCCTGGTGGATAATGTGATGTGATATTCAGAAGCAGTGCCTCTTGGCAAAATCTCAGCATGCAGTGCTGCAGAGATACTCTTCTATGTTATCCAAATTACAAAAGAGAAAGAGATTTTAATTCTGTTTGCACCACTATTTAACAGATGCATATGAATTGAGTGGTTTAAGAGTGTAATCGAAAGCTTAAAAACATGATCAATAAGTTTGTTTCTAGTCCAGACTTTTTCCATGTGCCTTTTGTTTACGTTTTGTGTTCACGTGTCTGCACCGCCCTTGTCTATTCCCTCCCGCCTCAGCACACCTGTCCCTTATGTGTCTAATTGTCTTTAGTATTTAGCCATGCCACGCTGCCTTTAGCAGTAAAGAATCCTTGTCTTTGTTTTCTCTGTTTGGTTTTGTTTGTTTTACTTAATAAACCGTGTTTTTTTTAATATATGCATTTGGGTCTATTTTTAACCCCGGTACTCTGACAGAAGGATTCTGCCACTCAGACCCAGCGGTATAGCGTCTAGCCTGGCACCGGATTATTATGGGAACATTTTTTGATTATTCTTTCTGCCTTTTTAACCCCTGGACTTGGACATTTGTTTTATCTTTCTTTTTTTGTGGTACTTTTTTAGTGGACATCGCTACACATTTGTTCCAGTGGGAGACTGCTATGCTTCCTGTTTCCCTTGGAGTATGCTGCCTCACTTCTTGCCTGTGGAGGATGTCACCAGCTTGATTTTTCCTTTTTTCCCCTTTCAGTGCCCTGCGACATCGCCCCGCACCTGTTCCGCCTGGGGACATCATTAGTGTGTAAATTTAGAATTAAGATGGCAACTAATGATGAAATGGCCAGGAACTGGCATGACATCACCTTCATAAGCACTCAGATATACAACTGCTTAAAAATCAAGTAACACAAAATTCAGACAGACTTATTCGTTATTATTTTCAAAAGTGTTGTCAATTACATTTTTTCATTTGGGTTTGACATCAAAAGACTAATATGGGATGATTAATAAGCTTTTATTTCCTGATATTTACATTTTGATGTGTTAAGCAAATTAAAACCTAGAACCTTTTGTTTGAACCCACACATTTTTTTTCACAAATCATAAACACTGGACGGACGGACAGACAAGTGTGTCTTGTGGCCCATGTGTGCCCTACTATATTGATACCAGAGTGTTGTCAATGGGAGAAAAGCAAGTCAGAAAGCTGAGAAAAGAGCAAAAAACACTAGGAGCCATTGTACAAGCCAGTAGAACAATTTAGAGTGCAGTGAAAAAGAAAGACACCACTTGTCTACTAACAAATGGACAAGGAAAAAAATTCTGAACTGAAGGGGCCTTAAAGGGAAAAAAGAAGCAAGAGATGAGATAATTATTAAACCAGGTCAACAAGCTCTTTAAAAGCTTATGCATGATCTCCAGCCATCTAATCAGCTCAGATAAAAAGGAAGGAACTCAGAGTTCAGAGCTGCCATTTTAAATAGAGAAACCATGTAAAATTTGTTCAGCGCTGTGCTTTTTCAAAAATACAATTTTTGGTAAGGTAAAGCAAAATTCTAAATATTATATTGTTCCTCTATAAGTCAAGCAGGTTTTAAAGCTTTGTGTGAAACTAGCCATTGGAAGGACATTTTGGATCTTTATTAGGAAGTGTAAATTAAACTATGAGAGTATAGAAAGTAAACAGAAATACAAATTTATTGTGTGGTACCTTGCAGATGAAGCATTCATGTAGTTTACGAGTGTAAATTAAACTATGAGAGTACAGAAAGTAAACAGAAATACAAATATATTGTGTGGTACCTTGCAGAGGAAACTGATGTTAAATCCAAAAGTTTGAGCATTTCTGGTGCCGGCATTCATGTAGTTTCCCACAAGCAGTACCAATTCCAGAAACTTGCACAAGCCCTCACTCTTTTTTACTTCCTCACATGCAAAAGTGACATTCATGATGTCAGGACGGATATTGTTTACTTGCTCCTCGAATGTCAGCTTGAACAGAATTCCAGTCAGACGAGGGCGCAGTAGTTTCACTGAGCTCATCTACAAATGAAAGAAAATGACATTTGAAAGATGTAACTTCATCATCTTGTTATAATGTCTATACATCCATATTTTGCACATATTGGGTCATTAAGTCCATATCATTAAGTGAATATCTAAAAAAAATAAAATCTCAATCGGTCTGTGTTTTTTCACATTAGTAGACATATCTACGCAAAATTATTTGAAAAAATGCACAGGCAAGTGGTGCACACACAAATGGATTTTGCAAAGTGATCATGAGCCTGCACACACCAAATTGTCAACCAAATCTTTTCAACCTGAAACAAAGTAGTTATCACAAAACATTGGGTTCAATTTGCAGATGTATTGTTACTATGTGTTTAACCTTACACTGAAGTGATCACCATTAACTTAATGCGAGATTTGACATAGCAGGCTTATTTTTGTTTGTTTTTTTCTAGATACATCCAGAGCCACTGGTCTTAAAAAATTGCTCTAGCATGCTTATTGCTTTGGCAGCAGATTTATTAAGCGAAATTGATTAATCAATTAATTAGTACAACCTGCCACATGGAATGAAGAACAAGAACTGCCAAAATTCTATGCACAACCTTGATAAGATAAATACTTGCTATATTATTTGCATGCAGGGATGCTTTAATACAGCCCTTTTGGATGACTTGCACACAGATTTGCATGGCTGTTGATGCCAGATTGGCTGGTTTGAGTATTTCATAAACAGAGAATTTAACACATAGCAGTCTCTAGTGTTTACAGTACACAGAATGGTGCAAAAAACCAACCAAACAAACAGAGGGGAATGACATCACATCATATACTGTAATTCTCATGATATTTTCAAGAGCATAAAATGAATTTTACTCCAGAAGAACTGCTATTTGATTGAAACACATTCAGTTCTGTGTAAACATGAAAATATCTGTAAATATTCAATGTTGAAATTCTCCTGCATTGCTATCTTACATGAAGTCACAACCCTAAGACTGAAATCCTACAGGAAAGTCTGTTTACAGGATAAACTATTTACAGGATGTAAATAAATGTTCAGAATAAAATAGTATACTATAGAGTACATACTCTTTGTGTACATACGCTTTAGTAAGAAGCTAAATAATGTGAAAATAGTACGTTTAAATACCTGAAAAAAACATTTTGCTGTGTAAAATGTAAAGTAAGAAGATGCAAAATATAATCAAAATCAAATCTAAATCATCTTATCTTAAAAAATCTAGTTTATGCCATGCTGTTTAGTAATCACAATGTAATGCCATGCTGTTCAAAATCACAGCTTCTGTCAGTCAGAATGAGACTTTTATGACAGTTTATATTCTTGGACTTATATTACAATGTCTTTTTATATATTGAATATCACTTATCCCACAGATACTGAGCATGGAACTCTTCTGCACTCTTTCTTCCTGTCTCTCCAAAAAACAAAAAAATACATAACTAACTCATTCATTCTTTTCTTTTTACTCTTGATTTCTCTGCACTCTCTGTATCTGCATCTCCAATTCAAATCCTTCACATACTGTATAAAAGGTATTAATGTGAACATCAAGTTAGTGTGAGTGTTAGTGAGATGGGGTTGTGTTGAAAAATTCAATGTGCACTGCAGGAAGATTTAATCTTTGTGCAGAAAAGAGTAATGTTGGATGAGATAAAGAAAATCAATGTCTAGGAAAAAAGAATAAGGTAAAATAGCGTGATTGCTCCCTAATGTCTCAGGGAAGGCTGCTTGTGTTGTGCACTGCCTTCGATACATACCACAATGCCAAACTGTTCTGACTCGCAGAGTTCTTCGTACTCACTCTTCAGCTCAGCCAGAGAATTCAGTTCCTTCTGTTCAGGAAGATTCTTGATAAGATTCTGTATACAGAAACAGCAATCATTAGGCATGAAAGGTGCACAGAAAGTCACATAGTTCGAATCTACCAAAACAGAAGGGAAAATAAATGACTAATCTGCATCAAAAATATGTCCAAAAACCCCATTATTTTATATGAGAGAATGGGGCTACAGAATCTGTTGTGCTAATTCGCTAAAGTTTACTCATATATTAGATCTCTAAAACTGATTTCCCTATTACTCCTTCCACATCCTCACAATGCAAAGAAAGCTGCTTCAAGTACACCACAGTGAATTGCCTTAAAGAGAGGAATGTGTCTTCATAATAGATTTAGCTATCTTGGCACAGACAAAATAAATTTTGTGGAGATGTACTCATTACCATAAAGCTTAACTGGAATCATTAAGGGCGATAACAGTGAGGGAGCCAGTGAGGGAAAGTAAGGAAAGGTTTTTCAGCACAATATTTATAATTCTTTACAATTATCCCTGGGAGTACACACCAGGTCTGACAAAACATAAAAACTGCCTGTCTGGGTAAAAACTGCCATATTTTGTCACCAAAACTCTTCTAACCCTTTGAAGCATGGAGTCCACAAGGCCTCAGAAAGTGTGCTGTGATATCATCCGCTAAAACTTCAGCAGCAGACACAATGTGGCCCTTGTCAAAGGCACTCATATTATTACACTTGCATTAGATTTTATAGTTTGGCTTCGGTGTGAGTAAAAATGTCAGAAGCATAAATTAAGCATAGCATAACACTATTTATTTTTGCTTAACTTTGCAGAACTAGCAGGATTAAGGGATGTGTGTTTGGGGGGATGTTTTGTATTTATTTTTATTTAAGTCATATAGAAATATTCATCTGAAACACATCCCAAAGCAGGATGAGTCAATCAACTCTCTCCCAGCTTCTAGACACAATATGTACCTGGGGAGTCAGTGGGTCCTGCCAAGATAATCATTAAGCCAACTGGGTTCTACCAGCTGGTAATGGTACCTGCATGCTGTTACTCATTATTCTTACTCTTGACTTGATTACCTGTCAGTCAACATTCAGGAACAAAAAATAGATCTGAACCATAATACAGTGCAAACTCATATCCTTAGTCAAACAATGAAAAACAGTTCAAGGAATTAATACAAGGCAAGTTCAAGTCAAACTTTACATTAGTCTTGTGGTTTCTGTATAGCATTAATATGAAAGGAAAGGGCAAATGTAACTCAGGATATCATCTGTCCCTTTGTGACATCTGTCCCATTGTTTAATTTGGCAATAGGGTTCAAGGTCCGAGTCAAGAAGGAATGCGAAACATTAGAGTTGAACTCGTTTCTATGGTAATGAAGGGGTCTGTGAAAGACTGTTATGTTAATGGGATTAAGGGTGGGTGAAAGTCCAGGATCTGGTGTGGGGCTGTTACATCCTTTCATGCTTTGATTGTCACCTGAGTGTTTTATCTCTATCTGAAGGGACTGCCCCCTAAAATGTGTATATTTACAATGTATTACAACTTTAAGTCAGACTTGATGACTGCAGCGCCCGTGCCAGTACGCTCTGACCTGCAGACTCGTTTCTTCGTGTATTTACAATAAAGACTACTGCACAAAGATATCCAAGTTTCCTGGTCTTCTCTGGAAAACGTTTACAACAGATGGTGCCGTGACCCGGATAGAGCTTCTCATCTCGCTAAACTTCTTCAAAACTTCAAGCTCCAGAATCTTCAGATTTTTTCCAACTCAACTTTGATTTGGGGAGTGTTACTCTATCCAAAGAACCTACAGACCAGTATACACGTGGTTATCCTCTGCTTTGTCAGGGAAGAGTTATCAAACAGTTGCAGGGTTTGGTTTAACTACAATTTTGGTTTATCCTCTGTTTAGGCAGGGACGAATTTTAGGGTATCCGCTGTTTAGGCAGGGATGAATTTTGGGTTATCCTCTGTTCAGGCAGGGAAGATTTTTTTTTAGTTTATCCTCTGTTGATCAGGGAAGAATTTTGGGTTATCCTCTGTTGATCAGGGAAGAATTTTGGGTTTATCCTCTGTTTATCAGGGAATAAATTTGAGTTACCCTCTGTTTATCAGGAAAGGTTTATCCCCTGTACATCAGGGAAGATTTGTGTAAACGTTTAAATCAGAAAACGTTTTAGGTTATTCTCTACTTTAGAGAAACCAACAGTAAATTGCCTAAAAAGAGAAATACAAAGAGAAATACCAAAAATCAAAATGTTTAAAAAGAATGCAAGACTGATACCCACTACTGAAAAAAGGTGGATTAGCTACCCCTTTGTGGACTAGTGGAGAGTTCATATCAATGTTAGCAGAGCAAGTGACAGACACAGTCAAACAGAATTTGACAAAGAAATATGACATTCATCCAGACAAAGTATGGTCTATTGAAGAGTGCAAAAGGGTGCTAGGTGCTTGTATCAGATAGAAAAATATCAAAGGAATTATCTGTTGCCACATGTAATTTTGTGTTTCCTCGGCACATGAGCATGCCCAACATATTGCAGAGCTAGAAGAGCAAAACAAAGAATTACGTGCTCGAGTATTTTCCATCACTAAGAAGTTAGGGCACAGCAAGGCTTCATTGTGTGAAAAAGTCGCTATCAGAAAATGCATATCCTGCCTTGGAGTCTTTTTCCCCTTTTCCACCGAGGCAGTTTGAGTGCTGGTTTGGAGCCAGAGCCTTATTTAGAACCAATTCTTTCTGTTTCGACAGCCAAAGCACCGGCTCTGAACCAGTAAAAGTGGTTCTTAAATAGTACCAAAACGTTGACTAGACTTAAGAAGTCTATTCTTTTTATACATTTTATAATATACCAATGTTTAATACACTTACTTTACTGCAATATAATCATCAGCACACATGATAGTAGGTAGCTACATGCTAAGGCTAACTTTTTTCTATGTTAATGATAAAAGAATGTTATGTACTTTCTCTATTACAACCTCTATTTTTACAAATAACACGGAGCTGCACGTACACGTTGGATTCGCTGCGTTTGGATGCCAATGTAGGTTGACAAAGCCATGAGCATTAACAGTAAAACAACATCCGCCATTGTCTGCACTAACGTTGCTGCGCTGGGAAACGTGAGACGTATACAGTGACGTCAGACTCGGCTCTGTGATGCTCTGTAGCCGGTGGAAAGGCAAACCGGTTCTTAGAAGGTTCGCCAGTGGAACCAACTTTTAACCAGCACCAGCTCTGAACCAGCACTCGGTTCTTTTTGGTGGAAAAGGGGCATTAGTTTAACCAAGAGGGAGACAATGAGTTCCTTAGCAAACTTACTGATCATTCGGTCAATGCCCTTGTGTGTGGAGCACGAAAAAGGGTTCAGAGTAGAATAGAGGAGGTAGAAAATACTCCTGGCCCATCTCCAGTATTACAAGTGCAAACTGTCATTAAAGCTTTAGGGCCTGAAGCAATAGAGAGACTTTCTCAAAGTTTGCCATCAGCCCGTGCTAACTTTTCTGAATTTAGGAGAGCATTAGCAAAAAAATTGCGTCTCTATGACATGTCTCTAGCGGAGGTCACTCAACTTACTGTATGTCTCAGGTGTTAACAGAGTTAGAATTTAATTGTTTTGAAAGTGCTGTGAATACTTCTGAGTTCAAACATGATAGCAAAGATGAGTTTCGAGAAGGAGTTCTTAGGATACTGAAAGATATTATTGGGCCAATGATTGACTTGGGCCAGAGTCACTAGCTGTGTGCAGAAAAAGGAAGAAACTGTAAGTGAATACACTGAAAGATTTTGTCAATCAGCTGTTGCATACAGTGGAATAGCCAACAGTCCAGATGATGTAATAGATGGTAAGGGACCATTAGTCAGGGCATGGTTTGATGGCCTTTCATCAGAGTACATGAATGCTCTGCCTTTCTTAGACCCTACTTGGTCTAATCAAACACTGAGAAGCAACTTGGACAGGTTAGTCACCTGGGAACACGATTCTGATGTTAAGATAAAAGTCAAAGTAGCCGCAGCATCGCTGAATAATTCCTATGCAGAAACTAGGCAAGAACACAGATTCCCTAGGAGAGAGGGAACATGTAACTATTGTAGAAAATCAGGACACTGGGTAAAAGATTGTAGAAAAAAGCAGCAAGGTATCAGAAGAAACTTACAGCATAGCCCCTCTCCCGCCCAGCCTGCTTATAACCCAGAGGTAGTCCATCATCTTTCTAGTGAAACCCTAGGACAGCTTGCTCAAGCCTTGCTAATAGCACAAAAAGAACAGAGAGAGCAGACAAAAGACTAATTGTTGGGGCTGTGAGTGCATACTTTCTCCAGTCCTCTACCACAGTGATAAAAGAATTTTTGTAAAAGGTACTATACAGCATAAGGAGGTTGATTTTCTGCTTCATACAGGTGCTGAAATTACTGTGATTCCAATTGCATTAGCCAAAAGCCTTGATATTCCATATAACAAAACTAAGCTGTGCTTAACTGGTGTTGTGGGCAATGATTCAGTTTTGTATGAGACTTCCCCCATTGAAGTTCAGTTAGGGACAAAGCTATTAACGACATCTCTGTTGTGTGCCTCTTTAAACACTGGTTCAATATTGGGAATGGATCTGCTAAGACAACTACATTTAACATTAGACATTTCCCCAGATACTGCTAACATTAAAATATCCTCAGCACAAATTGCAGCAGACAGTGTATTGCCACCTGGATTTTCGCATTTGTAAGACACCCTATCTGGGCTAAAGGTAAAGATGATTGTGGACTTTAAACATCAGTAGAATCTGTAAAACTAATGCAAGGAATCAAACCCATCATAGCAAAGCTACTGGAACAGGGTGTTCTAGTCAAGAGAATTAGTCCATGTACTGTAACTCTCCCATATGGCCCATCAAGAAAGCCAATGGAACCTGGAGGCTCACAGTTGAATACCAGCTACCAGCTACTAGCAAATAGTTTTTTGACTACTAGCAAATAAACACAAACAATATCACTCCTTTAGTTGCAGATCCATCTACTATCTGTAATGGTTTGCCCTTGGACTGTAAAGTGTTTTCTGTAATTGATATGTCAAATGGTTTCTTCTCTGTTCCTTTGCACCAGGATTAGCATTTACTGTAGCTTTTGAACAATATCAGTGGACATGTTTACCTCAAGGTTTTCAAAATTCTCCAACCATATATCATCAGACAGTGAGATTTATCTGATCTAGAATATCCAGTAAAACAGTCAACAGTCATTCAGTATGTTGATGACATCTTAATTGCTTCATCAGACATAGACATACATAAAGCTGAGTTGTCTTAAAGTGCAGCCTACACAAAGCACAAGTTGCTAAAGATCAGGTTACCTTCTAAGGGCAGACCATTGGATCAGGGATTAGATCCATAACTGAAGACAGGGCAGCTGCTGTAAAGAAAATATGCCCACCTACTCCTGTCAAAGCACTTCGCTCATTTCTAGGCAAAGCTGGATATTGTAGAACATGGATAGAAGAATATGCCTTGCTTGCCCAACCACTCTATGATATGTTAAAAGGACCTGTCAAAAACTCAGATTCTAAGAACAGCACCTTAAAGCATTCCGTCACCTGAAAGAAGCATTATGCCAACCTCAACACAGCACAGGTGCCCCACAAGGCTGTGCGCTGGGTCCATTTCTCTATATCCTTTACACCCATTACCGCAGCACAACCTATACTAGCAACACCATCATAAAATTTGCAGATGACATGACATTGGGGTGATTAACTTTTTACATCACGCTGCCATAAGGGCAGCAAACATCCTAAAGGGGCTTCTCATCTTGTAAATCATTATTTAAATTGCTGCTGTTTTTACAGCTGAAGTTACAGATTGTACACATTAGAAAGTGCTCATTCCCAAAAAGGCTTACATATCATTAAGTAATACGTTGAGAACTCTAAATGAATAACCTTGATTAATTGTTAGTATGGAAATGGCAGCAGGACATCTAGGAGTGTCACTAAACAAAGTTTATATGTGACTGTAATAACCATTTAAAGCAACCATTTGGGTTATAACACCTATAACAATACCAAGCCGAGGTACATGTATTTAAAGATATCCGGCTAAATGGCAATGTACAACCCAACAATTTGGGAGTTCTTACAATCATTACACATTTAATGTAAAACCCCATTTAAACTACAAATATTAAAAGCAGTATAAAATATTTGAGCAGGATTTGTACTGCATTCTTCTTGACTCCGATGTACCTAAAGTACTTCATGTTTTTTGTCACTGTCAATGGAATAAACTTATTCTTCTTCATTAAGTTCTTTGCTCTAATTGTTATATTTTCTTACACTGGCAAGCCACCCAGCCAGAGATTTACAAAAAAAAAGGCAGGGAAAGGCAAGAAAAACAGATTTTCTTTTATTTAGGGAACCCCCTCATTTAAACTAAAATTAAGAAAAGAACATTTTAAGGTCAGGTTAGAACAAAGAGTAGAGTTTTTGAGCATAAGCAGGAGAAGATACATTTCTGTTTAAGTTTCTAACGGACCTAAATAATCCCAACGGAGTCTGGTGACAGAGCTGTATTTGAAATGTAACAAAGTAATGTTTATAGGTTTCTAAAATAACTGAAACTTGTTGTGTGGTAGTTATAATTCTATTAGGTTTTTTTTTATTTAAAGTAACTGAATCAGCCTGACACAGGTGTGTGAATCATAACTAAATAGTTTAAAAAGAAACTGAAACTGGTCATAGTGTAGACAGCCAGGTTAAAATAACAACCTGAGATAGTGTGGGTTTGTCCGACATACTGCGACACTGTTTTAAACATGTTCTAAGCAAGGGGTGGGCAAACTTTTTGACTCGCGGGCCACAATGGTTTCTAAAATTTGACAGAGGGGCCAGGCCAGAATAGGAGATTGGTGTTTTTGTGTGAACTAATATAAATTAAATGTAAAAACCATTACATGAAAAGATTTGGCCCTTAACAGGCAGCAAAACACCATTGTGCTTAGTTTATTGTAAAAAATTTTTAAAAATGTATTAATTTAATAAAGTAGTAATAAACTTCCATTCAGCTTCAGAGGAACAGTGTTGTTGGTCTCCTTTTTGCATATTGTGAATATTGATTGTCTGGTGTTATATTTGTTGTGGCAATTCTCAAGATAGATCTGAGGTGTTGGTCAGTTGACTTGGATCTGTGACGGGCTTTGTTGATGTTCATGACGCTGAATGTCTGTTCACACATATAGGTTGAGCCAAACAACGTCAGCATCTTCTGTGTCATCCTCCGTTCTTGTGGAGTCTGTTTAGCGTAGTTAGCATGTTTTGTGACAAAATGACGGCTGATGTTGAATTCTTTAAAAACTGCTACAATTTCTTGGCATATCAGACATACAGCTGTTGATTGAACTTCAGTGAAAAAATATTTTGTTGTCCACTCTTTATTGAACACTCTGCACTCACTGTCTACTTTTCTTTTCTTCGGTCCACTCATTTTTACTGAAGGGCTGAAAGTGCAAAGCGACAAAATGAAGTAGAGAGTAACCGTAATGCATCACACTCAAGGGTCAATGTCTTTGGGGTGCGCCATCTGCTGGGGAAAGATAGGAATTACAGCTAGGTAAAATGATTGTGGTGTCTTTATAATAAAATTTAATTTAATATTATAACATGGACGGGTTCGGCAGGCCGGATTAAAAAGCCCAACGGGCCGTATATGGCCCCCGGGCCGTAGTTTGCCCATGTCTGTTCTAAGCCCAAAGTACTGTAACTATGTAGCTATGTTTTGTCCAATGTACTGTGACAATGTCACATTTTAATTTTAATTTTTACATTTAAAGCATCAAAGAGAATGTTCCCTTAGAGTCTGATTCCGAACAGGAGACTCCGTTGAGAACAGTGTGCATTGAGATACAGGGTGGTCCAAATATGCAGGCTCACACAGCAGGTTGGCCTCCATTGCACAGAAAAACCAGGCCACACCTGCACCAACTGTACACTGTGAAAGGTTGTTTTCTCCTGCTGGTCATATTGCACAGAAAAAGAGATTTGAACAGAATTTTGTCCATAACAATGCAATTATCACACAAGTATATTATATTATAATATAATAATCATATATAATAATTGTCATTTATTAATTATATAATAATATATCGTGGTTAAGGTGCTGGACTACCAATCGGAAGGTTATGTGTTCGATTCCGAGTGGTAGCCCTTGAGCAAGACCATTAACCCTCAGTTGCTCAGTTGTATTAAAAAAAGAAAGTTGCTCTGGATAAGGGCATCTGCTAAAGGCTGTAAATGTAATGTAAATGTAGTACACACATAGTAGGCAGTGCACATCTAGGCTCTTCTACAAGAGGAGGAGTGCTACTGAAACTCTTCAGGTTATCGTGCCTGGTCCAGCAGAATGGCCCAACATCACCCAGCATCTACAAAATTATTCTGTGTTGGGATCTCAACATTTATCATGACTGATCACAAAACCATATTTATGTCAGACACCCTTAGTACACAAACTGTTAGAGATTAAATAAATTTGCTCAATACACCAACAGATTCCCGGGTCAAATGGTTTATTCAAAATCTTAAAAATATGATTCAGAAGTTCATACATGAGGACCCCTTAAATTAGGATAAATTGCTACAACAACAAACACCTATATTTTGCCGAAGTACACCACAGATATCAGGTGACTGTAGAATTCTTGCCTTGGTGGGGGGAAAAACTCACAACCTCATAATATTCAATTCAATTCATTTGTATAGTGCTTTTAATTCAATTCAAGTTTATTTGTATAGCGCTTTTTACAATAGACATTGTCTCAAAGCAGCTTAACAGAACATAAACATAGAACAGAAGGTAAACATAAGGAAAATTTAAAAATGCACATTGTCTTAAAGTATTAAGTTATATAGTTAATTTTATATTTTTATACTTAATTTTAAACTTTAAAAATTGTTATTCTATTTATATGCTTAAGTAAAGCTGCCTTGAGACAATGTGAATTGTTAAAAGCGCTATACAAATGAATTGAATTGAATATTATGAAGTTGTGTGGGGATTTTTTCCATCAAGGCAATCACCAACTATGGATGGTCTTATTCTGTCTTCCAATAAATTTAATTTCACTGTGTACAAGAGTTTGTTAGGAAGCAGGTGTCAGAAGTAAAAATTTAATCACTGCTGTACTCACTGTTCACATACAAGTGTATGGCTCCACCTTAGATGATAAAGTCTTTCTAAACCTGCACTATTGAGAGCATTCTGATGGAAAGCAGACAGGACAGACATTGAGCTCTCCACCATAATCGTAATCTGCAACCATATTCTTGCACCAAATTTCTTGGTGTTCATTTAGCGGAGAACCTCACCTGGTCACTCAACACCAGCGCCATCACCAAGAAAGCCCAGCAGCGTCTCTACTTCCTACGAAGGCTGAGAAAGGCACATCTCCCTCCCCCCATCCTGACCATGTTCTACAGCGGGACCATTGAGAGCATCCTGAGCAGCTGCATCACTGTCTGGTTTGGGAACTGTACGATCTCAGATCGCAAAACCCTGCAGCGGATAGTGAGGACAGCGGAGAAGATCATTGGGGTCTCTCTTCCCTCTATCATGGACACTTATATCACACGCTGCATCCGCAAAGCCAACAGTATTGTGGATGACCCCACACACCCCTCACACACACTCTTCACCCTCCTGCCGTCTGGAAAGAGGTACCGAAGCATTCGGGCCCTCACGACCAGACTGTGTAACAGTTTCTGCCCACAAGCCATCAGACTTCTCAATAACCGAACTGTACTATACTGAGCACAACATACACACACATCATCTGTATGGACTGCACAGACCCTCACAAAACACACACACTGTTTTGCACACTTTTCTGCTGTTTTTGCACATATTGGACAATATCTCAGTCATCTGCTGTTTTTTGCACAACTCCATATATAATCTAAAGGACCTGCTGCTAAGAACCTGCTGCTGTTCATTCTTTTACTGCACAAAATATTGTTTGAACATTCAGTATTTACACCGGTCAGTCGGCGCTGTTTCTGTTACTGTTTATTGTCTTTTGTGTATTGCATTTTTGTACTTTTTGTATTGTCTTGTAACTTAATGTCTGCACTGTTTTTTGTCCTGCACTGTCTTTTGTCCTGCACTGTCTTGCTTGTCTTGTCCTGCACTGTTTGCACCAGGTTGCACAGTTGCACTTTATGTGGCTAAGACTACTTACATGTCCTTAGCCCTGTCTTTGTTTTATGTAGCACCTTGATCCTGGAGAAACGTTGTCTCATTTCACTGTGTACTGCAACAGCTATATATGGTTGAAATGACAATAAAAAGCTTCTTGACTTGACTTGATATTCAAACATATGTCATAATATTCAAAGAAAACATCATTCTCATTGTGACAGACAGCAAAGATGAGCCATCACCAAACTTATTTATTAACTATTTTTAAAAAATTCTATTCCTGCCCCTAGAACTTTTTCAAACAGAGGTCTACATATTAACGGCTGTGAAAAGGTCACTGTGGAGGCAGGGTTGTGAATGGAGGCTGGTGCCAAGAGAAGTGAGTAGTAAGGATCTGCATCTGTGCAGCATTGTACAAACATATATTTCGCATTGAGCTGGAGAAAGGATAAAGTGGGGACAGATGAATGCTGCAGGATAGAGAGAATTAAGCAATGTTTTGTGTGTCCATGCATGCAAATAAATCTCTTCATTCCTGCCCAAAACGAAGGAAAATGCTACAGCCATCAAAGTCTGGGGTTAGAGAAGCAAAGATGAAAAATAAGAGAAGGAATGATGTGTAGCGTCTTGTACCAGTCATTTTAGATTTCATGTCCCAGGCACCCTAAATTTCAACATCTACTCCTCAATTAACCGATGAGCAACCCAGTTTTACACCCACACCTGGCTCCAGAATGTCTGGAGTCTCCACAAAGACCAGATAACCCCATGCGGCTCATTGGGGCCAGCAAACAGAACACACACACACACACACACACACACACACACACACACACACACACACACACACACACACACACACACACACACAACACAATGAGACATTCCTTTTACTAATAAAACCCAAGATAAGGCACTCTAAGGTTCTCATTCTTATAACCCTTTTTGTAATGTGTTTCTTCTTTTAAGGCTTGCCTGACTTAAAATTATTTGCTCCTTAATTTCCTAACAAGGGTGTATTTTATTCACGTGTCAGAAAACAACATTGTTCAACAAAATTCGTTATACTCTATCATCATATCTTACTGATCATGGCATGTTAATGTATACCTGTTCTAATGCCGTATGCCCCTTTAAGGTCTGATGTCAGGAGTTTTTCCCTTCAAAATCCTGACCGAAGTATTGGTCATCTTCCCAAAGATGGGTGGAGTTCGCAAACTTTAAATTGTCAGAAACACCACTAATCCGTGGTCAGACTTTCGGAACAGCTTCAAGACGACTCCATCTTCCTTCAAAGAAGTTCCAGCAAGCTTCACTTCCAAGAACGACAACTGCTCTTCAGGAGAACTTGGAAGAACGTCTGACCCCACCCTAACTGACTTTTCAGAGATTTCTCTGTTGCATCCGGACTCTTGTTCAGTAAGCCAATGCAAGTAACCGTTTCCTTTACCAACCAATTTAGATGCGTAATTTTAAGTAGGAATCTTTCATTGAATCTTAAGGTGAATTTAAGTTTCTGTGATGATTTCCCAGTTAGGGTGTGATTAATTTTTGAGTCTAAGCTTGCCATTCCTTTCCTTCCTCTAGTTTTTCTTTCCAGTCTCTTCCTCCCTTTCCCCAATTTTAATTTCTTTTGTTTTATTTTATTTTCATCTTCATTTTCCCTATTTCTTTTGTTTGTTTGTGTAGTTAGTTTTATGTTGTGTTTGTCTCATTCATTAAATGTCATAATTTTGAGCCACAGGTGATTTGTCTCTGAGTGTCGCTCACAAATTAAGGTACCTGCAACATCGGGTCTGAACTACATGCTCTATTGAGTTAATTTAATTTAAATTACGGTATACAGTAAAAGGAAAGCGAATCTTTCTTGGCCGGGAAGATACCGCCTTCATAGAATTAATAAAGGTACACGGCCTGTTCGCCGGACGAACAGACCAAATAAGCGTAACCTTAATTCCAGTACCGTTAATTTCAACTTAGGTTAAAATATTTAGAAGTCACTATAACACGTTATAGTTACATATAAATATTTACCTTGCTTCGCGAGCCAAAATCGCTACAGATGTAATCTTATTGATCAACACTTTTATAGAGTAAAGAAAGGGGAAATTACAGCATTTACAATTGCCACAAAACCAAAAAAGATAAATGCAACGAAGAGAATCAGTGGTTAGAGGGTCAGAAGGCTCTGAGAATTGATCTTGCCTGAAAAACAAGCTGTCTCCCAGAACAACTATTATGTGAATGAAGCCACTGTTGTCAAATAAAGCAAAACTTGGGCTCTTCTGTTGAACTTGTACTTAATATTTATATGTAAATAAAGATTCAAAGGCTTGCATTCTTACAAACACATTTTGCACAATACACACATACCTGTATTAACGCATCACTAAGCTTCTCCTCATCCACCTCCAAGATCGCACCCCTTATTTCACCATAAGGAATTCGAAATGATCCAAGAAAAATGGCTGTTTGGAGAAAAAAAAAAATTAATCATTACATAAAATAATTTATTTAGTTGGTATCTTAATTGCTCCTTCTTTTGGCCTGCTTGGGAAAAAAAAACATATTTTCCAAACCAGTTCATACAAAGTCCAGTGGAATAAGTACAATAAGTATATAAATATTTTACTGTGTAACTATGAAAAAAGCCAATTCATTGATGGATTACCTAATCTAGGTTTATAAACTGCTATTTTGTTATAGTACCTTTTGATTTTACTACATCACTCAGCCTTTTTGGGTTTTATCAGCCTTTAAGAGTTTATCAGTGCAGCTCATCTTGACTTGGCCATATTTTTCCACTTGTTCTTGTAAAAACATTTTAGATTCAGCAAATTTTAATGACATCTCCTGTGCAGACCCAGATTTTAGTTGATAATAGATTTTAGTAATCTTTCTTTCAAATTAATTTAGAGCATTTTTGGAGCACAAGTGTACTGTATGTATACCTATTTCTAATAAACGTGAGTGACTTCTTCTCTGGCTGACCTAATTTCCTTCAAAGAATTTGTGTCTTTTTTTCTACAAGAGCACATGAGGAAAAACTATTTTATCTTGAGCATACAGAACCTTACTAAATCTCAAGGTACAGAATAACAGAGCAAAAATGCAGCCATGCTTTACAAAGTCATAAAAGGGTCAGAAGGAATGTTAGATCCTGTCAGTGTGCAGGTGGGAAGGGATGTAAGGGTTTAGTACCAGAGGAAAAATTTAAATACAGTGACAGTTCATTGACAGTGACTGAAAAAAAGACAAATTTAATCTTCTCTCTCACCAAGTCCTATGGGGCCATTAAGCTTGTGGGAGTGTTGGATGTCTCTAAACTCTTTCATACAAGCTGTGATATTTGCAGAAAAAAATTTCACTGTTTGTTATTGTATATCTGACAAAACAAATACTTTTGTTTTAGAGTGTGCTTTCGGAACAGACACAAGCAGCAGCCTGTCCAGTAGCTCCGCTTGAATTTCCTCCAAGATCAATAAACTAAGTAATTAAGTAAGTAAGTAAGTAATCAATCAATCAATCAATTATGTAATGAAAGGCCAATATCATCATGATTCCTTATGTGTAATGGAAAATTTTACAAGAAGTTCTGACCTATAACTTTGTGTGTACCTTCTAGAGATTCTTTATAACTAGAGGTTGCTTGTGTGAACTATTGGAATGACAGAATGTGATTGAGATGAGGTGGTGAGACTCAAGGCCTACAGTGTGAGCTTAGGCAGGACTTAGCAAGGTTGCCAGACTGATCAGACTTTGTAATGTAGCCAATGATTGACAGGTTGTTTTTTTTGCTTGGTCTCTGCAGTGTGAACAATGTTTATAGAAAATAGGTGTCTTGTTTGCAAGGTTTCGGAAAACCTGTCACCAATAGCTGACTAGCTCTGCATAGAGACTCTCTGGAAAGAAAAGCAGGTCAAAGGGAAAGAAGAAGCCAAAAAGAGAAAATACAAACAAAATAAAAATAAAAACAAAAATAAAAACATGCTTTCTAACACAGAGACTGCCAACAGTGCACTGAAATATTCATGTGCAACAGTAAATCTAAAAACAAACCAAGTAAATGCACTGAAGTTTAATCACTGCACCCAATGTGAATTTTATAAAAATTATTTATGGCCCTGAGTCTGTGTCATAGTTGTAGTGTGTGCCTGAATGTGAGTTTTAGCTGCCTGCCAGGATGAAAATTAGGGGGTGATATCACCAAAATCAGGTACAACTGATCTGATGGACATTTGTGTGCATGACAATGAAAGAAATTAACCTTACAGTAATTTCATAACTCAAGATTTATGTGTCAATGCCTTCCCTGAGAAAATGGACATGGGTAAAACATACAAAGAAAGACAGGGATAACAGTTTCTATCATAGAAATGCACAACATAAACGGCCGACTTTCTCCTCTAGGTGATGTTAATGAGGGGATATGAGGTACACTTGAGAACAGCTTTTTGATTGGACTGAACCCAGAAATATCTGACAAAGTGAAAAGCCTATGCATCACATGGGACACAATTTGAAATTGGGAACAAACACAATCTGCAGACCTAATTACAACTCTGTATGGATTGAAAGTGTCTACAAATCAGAAAATTGAGTTTCAAGGCATTAAGTCTGACCCCAGACTATGTGTGAGAATGAGTGGAAACCCAGCATCACTGCAGTTAGTTCAGTAAGCCAAGCTCTTATAGATAAGGCCAGCACTGTTACTAACCCTACATACACACCATACATGAACATGCATGATCTGCCCTGTACAGCTCACATATATATGGAGACACCATAAACAAGAATGGTCTGAGAAGTGGAGAGAAGCTGTTAATGTACAAAGTTATATTAGTATGATCACAGATGTACACCGAAAGTATATCTTTCTAGTACATTAAAGAACAAAGAAAAATCACCCATATGCTATAGAAGTCACAATTATCAAAGTGTGTAGACAAGAAATGGAAGATTTAGCATTCAGTGGTGGCTGAAGTGTGTAAAAACCCATGATTGTAAACCTAACCTTTGTTTTCGACTGCATCTTATAGCAGAAGTATGAAAGCTTATACCTGGACCTTGAATTGGTAATTCGTAATGCAAAAGTTTTATAGCCAGTTATGCTATCCACAAGGCTCCTCTCAGTTCAATAGTTAATGGAAGGGTCTATGCACTTATTTGGACACCTGAAGCAGAAAATACATTTGTAGATTTGAAGCTAGCCTTACAAACCACACCCACATTAGGTATCCCATATCCAATTTATTCCCTCAGAGAGTAAGACTTCAGTATTATTGCAAGATCATGGCCGAAAATTACGACAGGTAATTTTTCTATTTTCCAGCTAAACTGGATCCAGTGTTTAAGAGCTGTATCAGCTGCCGAAAAAACAGTGAATGCTTCTTGAGATATTTTAAGGTACAGTGAACTTGGAACTTAAGTTCCAAATGTAGCATCACTTCTTCTTAAACAAAAAACAAACTTACATGACAGCAGCCACATGGTAGAGATACAATGCAGTTCTACTTTAAAAGTAAATGTAAAAGGTGAAACACGGTACTAAACCCTGCATCCCTCCTTTCCACAATAGCTGATGGAGAACACCCCAATTGTGTAGCAGTTGTAAATGACATTTTCAGCCACAGATCCAATTTGCCGGAGACATGGTTGCAAAATCAAGTCCTTGAACTGTTTGTGGATGGATCAGCCTTCAGAAACCACAAAACATGCTGTAGCCACATAGGATATGCTGTATTCAGAGAACATGAAATAGTGAAAGCTGAGCCATTACCTGGACACCTCTCTGAACAGGCAGCAGAAATTATCACCTTAAAAGAAGCATGCAAATTAGCACAAGGCAAAACTGGTATCAATTATACTGATAGAAGGTATGCATCCGGAGTAGTACATGATTGTGGCATTTTATGGCTTTGGCAAATCGATAAGACAGTGGCATGATTTCTGAACTCCTGGGTGCAGTCCTATTACCAAAATCTATTACCACATGTAAATATGAAGCACATATGGGGAAAAAATTATTCCATCTGGATTTGGTACAGCCCCAATGACAAACCCTGTTTGCCAAAGAAAATGTTTCCTGTCTATGCTAAGTTGACACATAGGAGAGTCTATGCATCAAAAGGAGGGAGGTACAGTAATATTTCTAGATAAATTTGTTTGTTTCTTCTTTATTTTCCAACAGTATCTCTAGATACTCATGTTGATAATTACTTATATTGAAATGCTGTGTTATTGTGCAAAATTTGTCTTCTGTTTTGTTTCAAAACAAATATAAAGTAAAGGATGTATTTTGTGAAGTGTTCATTGAAACCCTGTAAGAAGAAATGATACACTGATGTGAGATTGTACTTGATCAAACTTAGCCTTATGAATGTACTCGTATTCCTGACTGATTATATGTTTGACAATGATCTTTAGTGTGTTGTGCCAAGGAAAAAGGGGGGCAAAGTTCTGACCTTCTGTGTACATGACTAGACATTGTTTTTGACTACAGATTAATTTAGCAATTTGTTATACAGGGACCAAATCTGGAGACTCAAGGCCTGAACCAGCTTAGTCATTTCCACCTTACTGGATCATATGATGTAATATATTTATTTATTTTTTGCTTTGTCTCTGTGTTATAACCATGTTCATAAAAGCTCAGTGTAATGATTGATTGGGGCCCTTCCTTTCTGAGATTTCTTGGAGTGTTGGGTCATGCTGCACGGCAGTACAATAAATTGTGTACTTTCCTTTTACTGTTACAGTACCTGTGCCTACCAGTGTGCTATTTTCTCCAAAATCCAATTAGAAGCACTTACACAGATTTTGGGCCGTTTTGGCATCAAGGATTCTCAACTCTTTCGCTTTTTTCTTAAATTGTGCCATTCTTTTTTCTGTTTCCTCTGCATCCTTTTTCACTGTAAGACAAAGAAAAGACAGAAAATAATTATTGGCAATGTCACAAGGAATATTTAAAAGATACGTAACACTATTATGTAATTTAAAAGTAAAACAGAGCATCTTGAAGCAGGATGATGAACCACTGCAAAACCTGCAATTTAAATATTATTTCTGACTTTTCGAAACAATCAAACCAAAAGGCTTTTTACATAGTTTGCATTTACATTTATTTCCATTTTTACATTTTTATTTAGAAAATGAAAGTAAAGTCACAGTTTGGAATCAATAGCAGAAATCCATGAACTTGTTCAATTCCATTTTCATTTCCAGCATTTGGCAGACGCCCTTATCCAGAGTGACTTGAGTCCAGGAGACCTCAGTCAGTCCGGATCGGGAACAGAATCTCCAGCACCACCACACTAACTTAGGCCCCTCAGGGCTGTGTGCTCAGCCCACTGCTGTTTACCTTGCTGACTTACCACTGTGCAGCAATGATCGATCCATATCATCAAGTTCACCGATGACACAACCGTGGTGGGTCTCATCAGCAAGAACGGCGAGTCAGCAAACAGAGAGGAGGTGCGACAGCTAATTGCCTGATGTAGAGCCAACAACCTGTCTCTGAATGTTGATACTATGAATGTTGATGCAGTCACTCAACACCAGCTACATCACCAAGAAAGCCCAGCAGCATCTCTACTTCTTATGAAGGCTGAGAAAAGCCCATCTCCCCCCATCCTGACTATGGTTTACAGAGGGACCACTGAGAGCATGCTGAGCAGTCTGTTGACTGTACGACACATAACAAAGGACATATATCAGACCTTGTGATATCAAATGGATCTTTTGTGTCTCAGTTGTCTACTATTGATTTAGGGTTGTCTGATCATCTGGCAGTCATCTGCCTCCTCTCGTATCTTGACATACCAGAAATGGAGGTCAATTGACCCCCTCAGACTTTTCTGTTTTCATAGACTCTTCACTAAAGAAACATCTGTTTCTCTAGAGACAAGGGTTTCCATGTTAAATTCTGCTCTCTTATCTGGCCTGGACTTATTTGCTCCTCTAAAGTCATTTTCATTTGTACGTCCTGCTCCTTGGTAATGAAGATTTGCATATGATGAAGACATCTTTCCGTAAAATGGAGCGTAGGTGGCGTCTCTCGGGTCTGACTGTATATCATCAAATTTGGAAAGACTGCCTACAAGAATATAAGGCTGGTATTGGTTCTGGTATTGGTTATGTTACTGCTTCTGATCATCTCTGTAATAAGTTCCTGCATTTCTTTGGCACAAAGGTCGATAATGTTCGTAGAGGTTTTTGTGCTTCTTCTTCATTGTCTTCTTCTGTTCTTTTTACTCCTTGTTATTCAGGTTCTATGTTTTCAACATTTTCGACACTTGACACGCATTGTCTATTTGTAGAGGGTTCTAAAATGAAAGCATCCACTTAATTACTAGATTCCATACCCACTGGTTTGTTTCAGTCATGTTTTACTTCTCTGGGTCCCATTGTTTTGGGCATTATAAATGACTCTCTGTGTACTGGGTTTGTCCCAACAGCTTTTAAAACTGCTGCAATCACCCCGGTACCTAAAAAGACAAATATAGACTATGAGAACCTTGCTAATTTCCGTCCCATATCTAACCTCTCTTTTCTTGCTAAGCTTTTGGAGCGAGTTGTTGCTACTCAATTAATTTCTCATTTAACTGAGAACAATCTCTTTGAGCCTTTGCAATCGGGCTTTCGTAAATTCCATAGTACAGAAACTGCCCTGGTCAGGGTTACCAATGACTTATTAACTGCCTCAGATTCAGGATGTCTTTCAGTTTTGATCCTTCTTGAGCTCAGTGCCACATTTGACACTGTTGATCATTCAGTTTTAATTACTCGTCTTGAAACTGTTTTTGGTGTCTCTGATACTGTTTTAAATTGTTTTAAGTGCTACTTCAATGATCGGGAGCAGTTTGTTTCCATGGGTGGATTTAGATCTGAGGTTAATGTTGTTCAATCTGGGGTTCCATCTGGGGTTCCTCAGGGTTCAATCTTGGGCCCTCTGCTTTTTAATAATGTTTTTCCTCTTGGCCAGCTGTTGAGATCACTTGGTCTAAAATTTCATTTTTACGCAGATGATACTCAGATCTATATTCATTTTAAACCGAATTAAACTGTGCCTGTTGATTTTCTTTCTGAATGTATTTCTAAGATGAAAGAATGGATGAGAGAAAATTTTCTTTGTCTAAACAGTGAAAAGACTGAGATTATGCTTGTTGGCTCACCACACCAACCACGCAAAGCCATGTCAGTCAAGCTATCTGTTGATGGTTCAAATGTTGAGTTTCAAACAAAATTGTGGAATCTAGGGGTAATTTTCGATGCCAATTTAACATTTGAGCCACATATCCAAAATACGGTTAAACTGCATTCTTCTATCTCAGAAATATTGCGATTGCGTCCAATGCTGTCATTTTCTGTTGCTGAGAGACTGATCAACTCTTTTGTGTTTTCCCGTATTGATTACTGCAATGCCTTGTTGGCTGGGGTGTCTAAAGCTACCTTAAACAAATTACAGGTAGTGCAAAATTCAGCAGCTAGAATATTTACTAGAACAAAGTTAAAAGATCACATTACTCCCGTTTTGGAGTCCTTGCACTGTCTCCCCGTTAGGTTTAGAGTTGATTTTAAGATTCTGATGCTTACCTACAAGGCCTTACATGGGTTAGCTCCTCCTAATATTTGACTGATCTTTTAATTCCTTATATTCCATCTCGCAACCGTCGTTCTTCTGAAACTGGTCTTTTAGCTGGTTTAAAATCGATGAGTGATAGGGCTTTCTCTTCACTAGCTCCAAAACTGGGGAATTCATTACCAACTGAGATAAGGCAAGCAACATCTCTTGGCACTTTTAAATCTCAACTCAAAACTAATTTTTTTAGGGTAGCTTTTAATTTGACTAACTGAGATTTTACATAGTGCTTATTTTCTAGTCTATTTTTGTTGCTTTAATTTTAATCTTTATATTATGTGTGTATTCTTTGTTGTTTTTATTGTGCTTTTGTAAAGCGCTTTGAGATTATTGTGCTTTTGTAAAGCGCTTTTTTAAAGGTGCTATGGAAAATAAAGGTTATTATTATTATTATTATTATTATTATTATTATTATTATTATCACTGTCTCTTTGGGAACTGCACCATCTCAGACCCTGCACCGGATACTGAGGACAGCTGAGAAGATCATTGGAGTCTCTCTTCCCTCTATCATGGACATTTACACCGCATGATGCATCCGCAAAGTCAACAGCATTTTGGATGACCCCACACACACCTCACACACACTCTTCACCCTCCTGCATACTGGAAAAAGGTACCGAAGCATTTGTGCCCTCACACCCAGACTGTGTAACAGTTTCTTTCCACAAGCCATCAGACTCCTCAATAACTGAACGGAACTGTACTGAGCAAAACACATACATACACATCAACTGTATGGACTGCACATCCATTAAACTGTTTATATTATGTTTTGCACATTCTGTCTCACATTTCAGTTGATTGCGGTTTTGCACAATACATTTTATTACCTCATGCAATTGCTGCTATAATACTGTGTTCATTCCAGTATTCCAGTCTGGACAGGCAATATTGATTGAACATACAGTATTTTCACTGGTCGGCATTATTTTTTTATTATTTTCACGGTTGCTTACAATGGACTTACAATTGACAGGACAGATAGGCCATCCTGTGTATTGATCATTTGATTCCTTTACAAGATAGGCCATAATGTTAACTACAGGTCAGGAACAGGAACAATGTAATCAGCTATTTGGTTACCCCTTTACTGTTATATGTTAATTACAGGTTGGGCACAGGAACATCAGACATTGATGAATGTCAGTCATTGAGTATGCATGAAAGAACTAGACCCAAATCCCTTCAATATGCAGGTTGGCTGTTGCATGATTTCTGCACTGTTTCAGTGTCTGGCAACAGTAGACATGTACACAGCAACACGGATAAGGCTATCTAGCTAATAGCTCTACCTTATTGTAAGCTTCCACTCAGAAATACTCCTCATTGGGAGTCTTATATCAATTTGTATAATCTAATTTTAATGCATTTTATTGTGCTTATACATAAAAAGTCACTTGTCAGATGTAGTGTCTATGAACAGAATTTCACATTTGGTAGACTGCAAAAAGTCCAACTATAATTTCAAGAATGTAGACCCAAGTAACCTTAAGTAAGAGCTGGAAAATAGAAGGCCTGTGACATACCAATCAGTAAGTGGGGGATACAAAACTTGTCTGTATCCCCCATGTTGTCCCCAAGGATAGCTTGTGATTGGCCAGTGCCTCTAGTGAGATGGATTAGCCAGAGAAGTGAAAACGTAAAAATTAATAAATAAATAAAAATTTAAAAAACCCTTACCAGAATGGATCAGAAAGCTGGCAAAACTAGAGGCCTTGTCTTTCTTGTCTCATATTGTTCATCTATATTTCACTAGTCATCGCATGACATTTCTTTAAATTTTCTTTTCTTTAAACTTTTATTATTGATTTTTATTTATTACTGGCAAGTCTTTTTTAATTAGACACTTAAGATCAACTCCTCTTGATCAAAACAACTTTGCCATTTCCTCCTGACCACTGACACCACTCTTTCCACAAAACTAAAGCAACACAAGTATGAGTCCTCCCAACTCTGTTGCACTAAAAGTTACAATCCAGTAATAATAATATTCCATAATCTTTACATTTTTGTAAAATCCACTTCAGATACATTTCTTGTCATTATCTTCTGTTTATTTATGTGTTTATAAATTTATAATGATGCCCTTATCCAGGGTGACTGACATTTTTCTCTCATTTTATGCAATTGAGCGTTAAGGGCCTTGCTCAGGGGCCCAGCATTGGCAGCTAGGTGGACCTGGAATTTCGAACTTGCAACCTCCCGATCAGTAGTCCATTACCTTATCCAGAAGCCGTGGATGACTGCTAAAATGCATGCACTGCTGAAGACTAAATACCTATACTGCAGAACAGGGGACAGGGCAGCCCTAAGAACAGCAAGGGCCAAACTGTACCGAGCCATTAGAGAAGCAAAGCGCGCACATGCCCAGACAATCCACAGCCACTTCCAGTACAGCGGAAACATCCAGCGCATGGGGCAGGGAATACAGGCGATCACGAACCACAAGACATCTTCTCCTGCCTATGATAGTGATGCCTCCCTCCCAGATGCGATGAATGACTTCTATGCTTGGTTTGAGGTGCAGAACAACATAGCAGCAAGGAAGAACATCCCCCCCCCCCCCCGCCCAACAATCAGGTACTCTGTCTATCCACAGCCGATGTGAGGAGAACTCTATGTAGAGTTAACCAAGGAAGACTGATGGACCAGACAACATTCCTGGCAGGGTGCTCAGAGACTGCACAGGACAGCTAGCAGATGTCTTCAATGACATCATCAACATATCCCTGAGCAGCGCTGTTGTTCCTACATGCCTCAAGACAACCATCATCCCTATCGAAAAAGAAATCTACAGTGTCCTGCCTCAATGTCTATCATCCCGTCACACTCACACCCATTGTAATGAAGAGCTTCGAGAAGCTCGACATGAGGCACATCAAGACCCAGTTACCACCCTCACTGGACTCTTTACAGTTTGCGTATCGTCCAAACCGCTCCACGGACGATGCCATTGCCACGGCCCTTTTTTAGCCCTCACCCACCTGGACAACATGTGTGCTCAGCCCACTGCTGTGCACCTTGCTGGCTCACGACTATGCCACAATGCACAGATCACACCATATCAAGTTCGCTGATGACATGACTGTAGTGGATCTCATCAGCAAGAATGATGCGGAAGCATACAGAGTGGAGGTGCAACAGCTAACTGTCTGGTGTAGAGCCAACACCCTATCTCTTCAGGAGAGCACAGAGCGACCGCTCTCTGCTGAACATCACCAGATCACCTCTAGAGATCACCTGTAAAGAACCAGCAAACAAGCCTAGACAGGCTTAAGTCTGTAGACATGAAAGGTTGGTTGGATGCAAAGGGCTCTGGGAATCTTGAGACGGACAGATATTGGTTTGAGAACTTTGGAGATTGGAAATGGGCCAACAAAGTGAGGAGCGAGCTTCCGACATGCGATCTCCAAGGGCAGGTCTCTAGTGGCCAGCCAGACTCATTGGCTGATGCAATGGGGGTGGGCTGGGGGGTGGGGCTATGTGCTGGATGGCACTTTCGGTTGGCCAATCAAGCATAGCTTTTAGAAGAACGAAGAATCACTAAGTGAGTCTTCTTTCAGACTCGTTGACATCACAGAGAACAGGAGTGGCTGGTAACCATAGGGAGCCTGGAAAGGGGAGAGGCCCATGGCAGCAAAGGGCAGGGAGTTGGGGGCGTATACCACCCATTTCAGGTTGGCCGACCAGGACGCAGGATTTTAGAGGCAAATGATTCGGAGTCCGGTATCCAGCTAAATCCAAAACAATGTTGCTGACGGCAGTTTAGGTAGGGGGATGAAGCCATTTTGGAGAATCAATCAATTACAGGAGGCACCCTGGGTATCTTCTGCTCAGTGCAGATGGGACAGGCAGTCACAAATTCCCTGACATCTTTCTTAAATGGAGGCCACCAAAAGTGCTGCTGAAGAACTGACAAAGCACAGGTAACACCAGGGTGACTGAGCAGGCTGAAGCTGTAACATCAATGGAGAACTTGAGGATGGAGGTGGTCAGGGACAAACAGTTTGCTGGACCTTCCTTTCAATGTCTAGGTGAAGGGCTCACCCATTCATGGCAACGATATATGTGTTTATTCGCACTGAACTGTATTGGTCAAGAATAGTTTGATGATAAAGAGTTCAAGTTATTAACTTACTGATAATAGACTTCAGGGTATATTTTCTTTATAATGCTCTGAGTATTAAACAGTTTGGTCATGGACTGAATATGCTGGGAAAATAAAACCATATAACTGAAGAAGGGTGTATTTTCTTTTCCTCAAGATGTTATTTCAGTCACTGCAACTCTCTAAATAAATTTATAAAAAAGTATTAATTGATAAGAATGAATTGTAAGTAGGAGCTGTTGCTGGGTAAGATGTATAAAGACATGTTCTCTTAAACATGTTCAGACAACAGACATATAAAAAAAAATGTAATTAAAAGAAATATTGTTAAATTCTGATAAGACAAATATTACATATCAGTCTAAAAACCAGTATGCAGATGCTCTCACAATTTAACTTCCATTTAGAGGGATGTACTGTTACTACTACTACAACTTCAATAAATAGGCTACAGATAATACAAAATGCAGCTGCCAGAGATCTTACCAGGTCTAGAACATATTACCATATAACACCAATTTTATCATCTCTGCATTGGCTACCAGTTATATTTAGACTTTAGTTGAGCATTCAAAACTATCATCTCTCAGCACCTGATTGGGAAGCTGAGCCTGCTGGGACTGAACACCTCCCTCTGCAACTGGATCCTAGACATCCTGACTGGGAGAACTCAGTCAGTCCAGATCGGGAACAGGATCTCCAACACCACTACACTGAACACTGGAGCCCCCCAGGGCTGCGTGCTCAGTCCACTGCTGTTCACTCTGCTGACTCACAACTGTGCAGCAATACACAGATCGAACCATATTATCAAGTTCGCCGATGACACGACAGTGGTGGGTCTAATCAGCAACAACGATGAGTCTCTGAATGTTGATAAAACCAAAGAGATGGTTGTTGACTTCCATAGAGCAAAGTGCGACTCACTCTCCGCTAAACATTGACGGATCATCTGGATCATCTGTAGAGATTGTCAACAAATTTCTTGGGTGTTCATCTAGGAACTGCACCACCTCGGATTGTTAAAGATAGATTTTGTTCATCCAGTTTTCATTTCTTGCAGCATAGCACATACTCTCTTGGTCTAGTTCAGGGGTCGGCAACCTTAAACACTCAAAGAGCCATTTGGACCCGTTTCCCACAGAAAAAAAAAACACAGGGAGCCACAAAACCCATTTGACATCTAAAATGAAGATAACACTGCATATGTCGTTTTTTACCTTCATGGAAAGTATAGAAAAAACTGTAGTGTGTTGCATTTATGAAATCAGTGAACTGCTACCGAGTAAACGAAATTTTATTTCTGCGACTGAAATTTTATTTCTGCGAGTGACTGTGACTGTCACTTTCAATGTGTGACACCTGACAGCCCTGCATGACATCAAAATTTTAACTTGTCGGCTGCAGCAAACCAAAAATGCGTCTGCTTCTGTGTGTCGGATTTCACAAGTCGGCAGTTATGACGCATATTTTGAGTGACAAAAAAAATTAAACACGGTTTATTTTAATGTTACAAGAGCATCATAATCTTAGAATTTAGAATTACTTTTTTTAAACTAACCAACTAAAATAAAATAAATTTAAATTAAATTTTTATTTTCCAAATCTACAGGGAGCCGCAGCAGAGGGATGAAAGAGCCACTTGCGGCTCCGAAGCCGCGGGTTGCCGACCCCTGGTCTAGTTAATTGGTGACAAACTGGAGCCAAGGCCAAGAAGCAGACAAGCAGGTTAAACTGATTGTCTGCTAGCTGCTAGGAGATATCACCCTGGGTTTACAATATTGAGTCTATTTGTTCCCTGAGCTAATAAAAAAATGCAGAAAAAAATCTGTTTTGGTAACTTGATTAGCATAAAACTATGTTTAACAGAAACTTGGATTAAACCAAATGAGTATGTAGTATTAATTGAAGCTAGTCTGCTCAGATATAGTTACATGCATCATCCTTATCCTTACAGGCAGGGGAGGAGATTTCACAATGAATTATGATGGTAATCTAGGTGTCACATATAATTTACACATAAATTCAACATATTTGAAGTAACATATATAACCACAAAAATAATTCTACAAAGACAATTTCATTGTTATTTGCAGATTTATTTTCAAACTGAGTTTCAAACTGTTTCTCTAAATTGACAAGGCATTCGTTGTTGGAGATTTTAATATTTATTTTGATTATCTGGAATACCTTCTGAGAACAGCAGTTGTCTCCTTCCTAAATTCACTCATAATGGTGGCCATAGTCTTGATCTAAGACTAGTATTTAGATTAAATATAGAAAATATAATCACAGATCCTCCATCTGAAGCTTCAGATCATCAACATATATCATTTAAAAGGTGTCTTGTTCATAATGTTCTTTGCCATGCTAAAGTCTCCAACCTACTTTTAAATCAGCTAATGCACAGGGGTTTCCTCACTTCCATTCATAGACAACAACCAATGAATGGATCAAAATCTGACTGCAGAGAACTTGATCAGGTGACTGAATATTTCCACTACACAAAATAACCAGAATATATAACTAGTACCCTGTTAGAACCATTACTTACATACCTGTACATTAACACAGACCACTCAAAATCTTTTTATGTAAATGCCATGGAACTAATCTAGTACCATTAAAGCAGCATGATAGGAGAACCTCCTAAAAGAAACATAGAAAAAATCTTAATGCTGCTGAGATCTACATATCTCTCCTCAACTAACTGAAGATAACAAAAATAATCTTTGATACTTATTTAATACTCTAGCAAAATTAACTTGAAATAAGACAACCATAAAAACTTGTACACCATCAATATCTATCAGTGGGCAACAATAACAAACCAGCCATACAGTTAGTGTTCAGTGACTCAGTTTTTTCAGTGTTTAAGTCTAGGGTGATAACATATTCTGTCAAGCCTTTAGAGAATTTTAAAGAAGTAGATCTGAAGGGTTCACATGGTTAAGGTAGAGTGGCTTGTCCTCTTTACGTCCTAGGGTGCCCTCATGTCTGTGTCAACTTCTGGCTCTAGCATTTACTTATACTGTCATAACTAGTCTAGCTAGAGTCCCTGCTTACCCAATTACGTGATAACAATCATATATAATAATCAGTGTTTCTGCTCTTTCACCTCCTTCATCTCATTCACACATGGACAGCAGATAGGGGAATTATGTCAAAAAGGTTTGTTAGCTACAGTTCAAAATTTAACAACATAATCCCTCCATACTCACCAGCAAGTTGGAGGTCGTGAGACTGGGTATCTCTGCCAATGGATGACCACAAGCAGTACAGGTGGAAATATTGTACAGCTATGACTGTGTGGCCAGTTCCAACACCCTGGCCTACCTGGAAGAGTTTAAAACCTGGAAATATAGTGCCAGGAGTATAATCCTGAACATCAACAAGACAAAGGAATTGATAGTGGACTTCGCCACAAAGCAAGAGAGGAAAACCTGCATCCTTACCATCTTGCTTAAAGGGTTTTAAACTACCCTTTCAGGTGCTATGGATTTATACTTGCAACAGTGAGTGCATCCTCATTGAAAGCATATCAGCCTAGTTTGTAAACACCCCCAAGTTGGATAAGCAAGCTCACCACACTTAGAGCATATATTCTTTCGGCTGCACCCTGATCAGGGTTGCCACAATGGATCATGTGGTTTGAGTTATAATAGATTTGGCACAGGTTTTATGCCAGATGTCCTTCCTGATGCAACCATCTCATTTTTATCCAGGCTAGGAACCGGCACTGAGTTAACTCTTAAAGTTAACTCTTTAGTAACAACATGTCCACATTAAGAAACAAAATATGATCGCCATGAATGAGGCTTGTTTTCTCTCATCTAAGATCATAATAAGTGAACCCAAAGACAAGAAAAAATGTGCAAAATGAATGTGTGTTCATCACCAGTCATCAGCACAGATCACCTACTATAAAGGTAAAATCTGCACTGATTCACACACAGGGGCTTTAAATGCTTGAGTTGCCTTATTCTCACTGTTTGGTAAAAACAACTCTGTAATAATCAATGTTTCTTTGTCAGTCACATTCATCACCAATGACCAAGATTCTCTGCTTTTTACAAAGGATGAGGAAAGCAAATTCCCCACCTCCATACTGACATTCTACAAAGGAGCTATTAAGTGCATCCTGAGCAGCTGCATCATTGCCTGATTTGGGAATTGCACCAGCTTAGACCAAAAATCCTGTTCTCTCCTCCATCCCTCATGGACATTTACAACAGCATTGTGGATGACCCCAGTTTCTTCCATCAAACCATCAGACTCATCAATACCCAGAGACTAGATTGACACACACCCACACACACACGCAAGTGTTAAAATTGACAACTCATCTGAATAGTGATCAGAAATACCTTATATCATCTAAAAGGTATGTAAACATGCATTTTTTATGGATTAGGTTTGTTTATTTGGTCCAAAGTTATCGCTGTTTTTATTTGCAGAGGTGACGAATTTCTCTCACGGATCCTGTAGTGGATCCGTGAGAGAAATTCGTCACCTCTGCAAATAAAAACAGCGATAAGTTTGCGTACCGCCAGAACTGCTCTACTGAGGACGCCATCGCTCATCTTCTCCACACTACAATGAGCCACCTGGACTGCAGAAAAGGGAATTATGCAAAATGCTGTTTGTGGACTACACTTCAGCATTTAACACCATAATTCCCTCCACTCTGACCTCAGCCTGCTGCTGTGTCAATGGATCTCCAACTTCCTGACAGACAGACCACAAGCCATACAGATGGGCAAACACACCTCATCCACCCTCACCCTCAGCACCGGAGCTCCCCAGGGTTGTGTTCTGAGCCCCTGCTGTACACACATATTTCTGTGTGGCCACTTCCAACTCCACCACCATCATCAAGTTTGCTGATGACACTGTCGTGGTGGACCTGATCTCCAACAACAACGAAGACTAAAAACCTGGAGAGATGGTGCCAGAAGAACAATCTTCTCCTGAACGTCAGCAAGACCAAGGAGTTGACAGTGGACTTCAGCACAAAGCAGGAGAGGTCATCCCAACTGCTAAACATCAACAGGACTCCAGGGGAGAGAGTGGACAGTTTCTGATACCTGGGTGTTCACATCACACAGGACTTGTCTTGGTCCTGTCACATGTTGATTTCACTTATGTTGATACCATCTCAGTCGCTTAAGGGACCTCAAACCACCTCACAGGTGATAAAGACTTTCTACACCTGCACCATTGAGAGCGTCCTGAGGGGTAGCATCACATCCTGGTTCGGGAACAGCACCATGCAGGACAGGCGAGCCCTCAAGAGGGTTGTGTGATCAGCTGTACCATCCACACTGAGCTCCCTGACCTGCCGGACATCTGCAGCATGTGGTGCCAGACCAGGGCCAGGAAGATTGTAAAGGATCTCAGCCATCCCAACAATGGACTCTTTTCTTTGTTGCGTTCAGGGAAATGCTTCCGCTCCTCAAAAGCAAACACAGAGAGAATGAGGAGAAGCTTCTACCCACAGGCAACATTTTTGCACTGACACTTTAACTCTGGACTTGCACAGCACAGTACCACTTTATACACACCATACTGCACATGGACACTTTAAGGACAATAATTAAAAACCATACACATTTATGTATATTTATGTACAGTATATGTATATACATTATTTTTTCACTTATATTTTCATAATTGCATTCCTTATGTTTGAATACCGGACAGATGCGAAAAGCATTTCACTGCATGTCATACTCTGTATGTATGTGTATGTGACAAATAAGATTCGATTTGATTTGACTTTAACCTGGAAGCATGTTCAGCTGTGGCATGATGCATATAACTTTAACTAAACCTAAATAGTTATATTTGGGTGGAATAAACACCCATAATGACATATAAATCAAATAAATTACGTTTTAGTATGGTAGCTGAGAACACTCAGATACAGAGATGTAAAAACATGGCTTAGGGTAGAAGAGGTTAAATTTAGTGCTTCCGTAAATTCCAAACAATGCATCAGTTTGCTCTGCTCATCTCATATCTATAATCATATAATTTTAACAGCATCAAAAATCGGATGAACTGAATTACTTTTCAAATGAGGTAGGCCAAGCAGCACGCTCAGTCCACAAGTGTATCTGATTTGATTGCAATATATTTTGCCTATATCTTTGCAGACTTTTCACTGGGCTGACTGTGGCCCTAGGCTTACTGTGTGATACCATTTGTTAAAGGCCTCATTGATGACCTTCTGTTGGCCTAGACATTCTTCCTCTTCTGTTTCTGATAAACATATTCTGAGGCCAGATACTCTGTAACAAAAAAGGTCTTTTGAACCAATTTACCTTCAGAAATCAAAACCTAACACACACTTCAAACTCTCCAAAATCTACCCTCAATAGGCCAACTGAAGGGCTTGTGTAACATTAGGTTAAAAAAACGTATGCTTACTATCAAAAACAGGCAGTGGTCTGTAGTTCTTTGGAATGCAGGCTGCAGCTAGACTTCACAGTCAGTCACTGGGATAAAAATACTTGAATTCGATATATCCTGTGTTCTCACAAAAAGAAACACGGTTTATTTTGTGACTAAAATTCATGCCATAATCCTCTAAGGATGCTTTCACACCTGCCTTGTTTAGTTCGGTTGAATCGTACCAGAGTTCGATTGCTCATTTGGTGCGGTTCGTTTGGGCAGGTGAGAATGCAGCAATCGAACTCTGGTGCGCACCAAAAGGGGACCAAACAAGCGTACCGAGACCTCCTTGAAGAGGTGGTCTCGGTACGCTTTCAAACGAACTCTGGTACGGTTCGTTTGTGGTGAGAACACGATCCGAGATCGAATAGACCTAACTGCAAAAAGTATTGCGCATTTTGGACTAAACCAGCTACCGTAGTGGGTCGTTGGCAATATTTTCGTAAGATGAGCATGTCACAGTTTCGCAAAAGTAATGCTCGCCGCCTCCTGAAGTGTCTTGCGATGCGTCTTCGCCGTTTGCAGTGCATTAAAATGATATTTTCAAGCCGCATCCGCGCTTCATTCTGAAAATTAAGACTCTGCATAGAGTGCTGTATACAAGCGATGTAGTAGATTACAACCACGAACATAATTGCAGCGCGCAGTCGTCTCTCCATGGTGTACTGTATGCTGTATTTTCCTGTATTTTCCTCTTTTTGTTTACTTCCGGAGTTTCGTTGAAATTTCCCGCACGTTTATTCTGACCAATCGAGAAGGAGTTTAGGAAATACGCTTGTGACATGTGGCCAATGAGTGATGTGGATGTTATCACATGACTGCATTTTGGTTCGTTTCAACTGGTGCGGAACAGAACGATCAGTGTGGTGTGAAAAGGAACCAAAACTGCTAAAAATATACAGTATAATTTTTTTGCTTTTGGTCCAGAGCAAATGAACCGAACTATAGGTGTGAAAGCACCCTAAGTAATTAGACTATAAAACTGTCTGACTTTTCTGACTTTGTCATCATTTATAATACTTATAAATTTAAACCCGAGTTTGAGAACCCTGTAGAACTGTGTAGCCAGTCATTAAGGCAATAATAGCAGAATTAACAGTCACCTTTTTTCAATCACAAACTACGCCTAGATAGCCAAGAATTGAATACAGTAGCTATATTGGCTGTTGGATATGTAACAAACATATTGGAGAGAATTTAGAGCACCTAAGAAACTGTGGAGGTTATCACAACTTGATATTGATCTCCACTATTACTGTACTCTCATGACCAAGTTATCATCAGATACGTCATCTGCTGTATCTACAAAATAATCTAGAAGGCTCTACAGAAGCCTGAAGGGATAGTCGTTGGCTGAGTGTTTCTTGCCTGTGTCAGCATTTAATTATATTAATTTATTTTCCATTTTTTCATCAATAATTATGTGCTGCCGCATTCATTTGTTAGATTTTTCACTCATTTTTTTTTCCAAAGAATGCTGTTTTTTCTGTCTAAAATACAGCAAGTCGGAAAAAAACCCATGCCAGATCTACATTTAAACTATATCAATGTCAGCCTGCACCTCCCTTGTCTGCCTTTGCACCGGATTATTGAACGCTTTCCTTTTTTTGCAAGTCCTGCATTATCCCCATTTTCTCTTATTTTGGATTTTAAACTGTTTTCATGATGCTAGTTCTAGCTCACCCTGCATTGCTCTGCTTACCAAAATATTGGATTACTGGACACTGATATTGATGTACTGTTTTCCTGCCTAGCCTTTGTTCTTTGTGTTGCTAATTTCTATACAGTTTGCCACTACCTTGACCCCTGCCTACCTTCATTAAAGATCTTGAGTTTACACTGGTGTCCTGCATTTTGGGTCGACACTTACCTCCCCTGACAATTCTGACAAAAAATCCAAGGTTATGTAAGTATGGCAAATATTCAGCTATAGATCTAATGTGTAAGATTCAGGAAGATTAGAATTTTTTCCTTCATCGCAAGCAGTAATTTTACATGTGGTGATTGGATTTCTGATAGATAAACTGCAGCAATAGAGATGCATAACGAAACACTAGATAATGTTATTGATAGTGAGTGCAGTGCCTTTAAGGGGAAGTGGACATAGTCGCAAAGCCACAACTAATGCTAATGCTCACCCAAGGGAGCAGCACTAATCTCCTCTTCACAAGTGTAATAGGTTTGCTCTGCTCAGTGAAGCACCCACTGAGAATATGGTTACAGAAGGCTCCATCTTAAGGCATTCTAAATTAGCTAGGACTTTAAGGACTCCAGCAGCATTTAATAAGTGTATACTGGAGCCAGAATGAAGACATGAGAGGTAATATTAAAGTCTTAGGCAAGCATAAGGTCTCAAATACATATAGAAGCTAATGATACATGCCTTCATCAGAGGTTACTAAGAGTAATATTGCAGATGTGATGAAGTTAGCAAAAGCAAAGGTCTGAGTAATATGCTCTGGCCCCTTCCAAATGAGGTATGGTGATGTAGCTTACAGCTGGTAATCATTGCTGAATGTCCAGGTCGTACTCTGAAAATAATGTGGGCATTGTTAAAATAGTTAAATCAGTTTCCAGGGCAAGCCTGACCTGTTGGGGCAGTATGGTGACCATCTGAATTGGGAAGGTACTGCTCTCATTTCTTGCAGCATAGCACATTGTCTCAGAACATAGCCAAAAAAATCATGTACTATCTTAAAATGTGGTCTGAGTGGGTAGTAAGGGATGGCATAAAAAAATATCCTATTTACCTCTGGCTTTGGATGAAAAAGTAAGTGAAAGTTGGGCAAAAAGGTCAGGGTTCTCAAATTTCTCCTCTTTGACTTTGATCCAAAAGCAATTCTCTGTCATCTCCTGAGGCACTATCTGCAAAACATTGAAAAACGACATTGGAATTATACTGCAAATGAGACAGACACACAGCCAATATTTCTTGATGATCAAGCATAAATAGTAACAACATAACCCACATCATTTACACATCATTCACAATAAATTTTCATAATATGAAATCACACTGAGCTACTTGCATTTAGAGCTATGAGATTTGTTTACATATTTTGTTTTTTGTGGTTCTTATGCTTTTACATATTTTGTACCGTGTGCTTCTTAAGCTTCTTAGCCCACTGTATACATTTGCCAGTGCTGTTTGTCCTTTGTACTGTGATCAAAAGACTGTCCGTAAGGTACTTAAAAATGCATATTGCACATGTTAAGATTGTTATTACTCCTTCAAGTTGATGGAATTGTTGTTGGTTTGAGCTTCCCTGAACATGTACTGTACCAGTCAGTGCACTCAAAACAGACCTGAAGAACAGAGTTGGCTCTGTTTCAGAACCGGTTTAGAGCATCTGATGAGCGGTAATAAGTGGAAAGAAGTGGAAACATGCTCGCGCCTCTCATATGTTGTCCACATTTTGAAGGAATTTAGGAAGGACTAATTTAAGATGGTTGAAATCTCCCAGGATAATAAACAGTCCATCGGGTGAGCATTCTGCAGATCACTAATAGCCACATAAAGTTGACATAGTGCCTCCATAGAATTAGCGATGGGGGAATGTACAATCTGACAATGAAAAGAGTGGTGGATTCCCATAGTAAATAAAATAGACTGCATCTAACAGTCACAAACTCTACTAACAATGAGCAGTAACTATAAACAAGCAAAGAGCAACACTGAGTTCTTGCACCATTCTGTCGGTACAAATCTAGGTGAACCCATCAAGCTGAATGTCGCAATCCGGAACGCATTTAATTTCCCTTTGAGCTTTTTCCAGCACAAAAGAACTTCTGAGCAATTGTGACATGTAACCTTTCCTTATGTCTCTCTTTTACCTGAGTTATATACATACTACAGCTGTTAAATCTAGCCACCCTATCCTCACTTATCTGTTCTAATTTGGCAACAGTCCCCCTTAATTGTTACCACTTGTTGTAGAGAAGTTACCATATCTGAATGTCAATTACAGTATCTGCTTTCCCCAGAGAGAAAATGTGAACCTAGCATGGCATGCATTACGTCACACAGCATAACTTAGTTTAAGGTGCTTGTATTGGGATGTCTTTTACATATAACTATTGTGCAACATATTGAGCCAATATCTAATACCAGTATCTGTTTTTATGCACCTCTAGTGTGCATAGTTTTTATGCACCTCTAAACATCACTTGTTGTGTTACCATGTAGACCACAATTATTTTCAACGAAATCATGAATTACACTTTATGAATAAGGTTAGATTTTGGAAACCAAAGTTTTTTTTTCAAGTATAATCATTTTAATCATCACAGTTTATAAAATAAGCAGTTAACATCTACAGTACTGTATGACAGTATATACCAGTTTATACCTAGTTTACTGGGAGGATTTAAATACCATTTTCTCTGCCCTGAAATAGCCATTTATTTTCCTCTCAATTTTTCATGGGTGGAATACGAATGAATTTTATTTTTATTTTTAATACAAGTGTGTCTTTGATATCCCATTATCATACTAGGAAACAACATGTTGTTCCCAGTGATCACTGATCATTCTGGGGTTAATGGTCCTAAATGTTGTCAGAAATGAGCATTGTTGGATGTTTTTTTTTCCAGCAAATCTAAAAATATTTACCTTATTTTTTGCATAAGTCCACTATTGCTAACAAACTTCTGAACATATTCAATACTGGAGTAATCACTAAATATTATAACAACTGATCCAGCCTGGCAGATTTGATTCGCAGAGTCAACAGATCAGTTTGGTTTTGTGTGGACCTTATATGTCAACGCAGTGTCTAAATTCAATGTATAACCCATGCATCACATTAAATTGCTTGAAGAATTAGATGCAGCTTGCTTTATTCAACACTGGATTTGAAAGGAAATTGGTAGATACCCTTGACACAATATATCTAGAAAAAAAGCCTTTTTCAATCCATTTGGTTTAAACCAATTCATAAACATTCCTTTTGGGTTGTTGCCAGAAGCCTCCTTATCTTTTGGAGCTGTCAATTTAATGTACCCTGACATATCTGTAACAAACAAAATAAAAACTTATTTAAATTCAATTTGATCCCAGTATTTACCAAGATTTGTCTTGTTTCAAACTTTACATTTATTTATTCCAAAATATTTTAGAGGACTAGATAAATATAACTTTTAATCAATATTTACATTCATGGGAAAATAAAGTACACCCTCCTTCAATTCTATGGTTTTATTTATCAAGACCAAAATAAGAATTGTCTGATCTTCACCTTCACTTCTATAAACAAGAGACAATTTGTTATTGTGTAAAAGATAGTAAGATAATACATTTTTTTATATATATATCTCCTCTATATTGTCTCCATTATGCTGAATTTTACCTCGCAAGCACACAAGGCAGCAATTGCTAACTGGCTTTAAGGGTTAAGTTGAATACTGTTTATTACAGTTTTAGTGCTGACCGAGAACTTTGCTCATTTTTCAACAAGTTGCTAAAATATAAACAGCAAAGATTCCAGAGTTTATGATGAAATTAACAGAGATATTATACCATATTATACTAACACTTTCTCTTACATTACATTTTGATCTGGATTTTGTGACCTTCATTACCTTGCACCAGTTGGCCCTCTTCATGGCTGTGTCAGGTTTATAGATTTTCTTTGGCTGTAGGCCATAGGGTAATTTTTGGACAGCTGGTACAGAAGGGAGTCCTGGGGCAAGGAAAGGTAGAGGAGGTGCAAGAACTCCGGCAGTAGGAGGGGGTGGTGGTGCTGGTGGTGGTTGAGGAGGTCCCATACCAGCTGGAAGAGGAGGAGGAGGTGGAGGAGGTGCTCCTGGTGGAGGGGGAGGAGGAGGTGGCAGTTGCAGACATGTAATACCTTCTGGTGGCTTTGGAATACATTGAGCACCACCAACTGCAACCTGTAGACAAATGAGAGAAAACCAGAGTCATCAAGAATGTCAGAACTTATTCAAGGTCTCCATTAGCACTGAGATTGGATATAATAGAACTGATATATGCAGTAGAGCATCAAAGCTAATTGGTGAAACAAGACTGGAAAGATACAGTGGAATCTGATTTTTTGTAAAGAGAAGGCTAAAAGGCACAATTTTTTCCCCAAAAAATGTGTGTATTATATTTATATATATATATATATATATATATATATATATATATATATATATATATATATATATATATAAAGCAGGAGAAGGCATTGAGATTTGTCTCACAGCATTACAAAGCAAAACTGGTAGAGAACATTCTGTCCTTCAAGAGGCTAAGCAGAAACCAGTCCACTAAAAAGCTTTAAGCAGTATCTGCTGCCCAATACTTGGACACAGCTTTCTCTGAGAGTAAGTTAATCACAAATAAGTTAATAGTTACATTTAGATTTGAACCACAAATGAAAATTATGTATTCTTCACGTTACTTAAGTCCTAGAAACACTGTTAAACACAGAAAAACAAGGCTGCTAAAAGAGATGCTCTCAAGGAATTTGGTGCTCTTGACAATCTCCAATTAGTTGATGTTAGGTCTTAGCCCGGACTTTTGGCCATGCGCGTCTGTTTATGTTCCGTGTAACGTGTCTGCCCCGCCTTTGTTTACTCCTCCCCGTGTTTACACACCTTTCCCTATGTATTAATCGTCGTGTCTATATAACCGTGCCACGTTGCCGATGGCGGGGCAGAATCATCATCAGTGTATTGTCAATGTAACGTCAGTGTACCCTCGTCCTTTGTCCTGTCTAGTTGTCATCTTTGTTCCTGTTTTAAGTATTTTTAGTTATTAAAACCTATTTACCTCCTTCCCTGCTGTGACAAAATGATTCCGTGCAAACTTGGACCCAGCAGGATAGCTTCCAGCCTGGACCGGCTTATTAGGAGCATATTTTTTCTTCTTCTCCTCCTGGACTGTTCCTCTAGACCTCCTTGACTTTTTTACATTTTATTCGGTGAGGGATGCCGCTCCATTTCCGGTTCCCTCCAAGGATGAGGTCGCCTCACTTCTGTTCCGAGGGGGTATTGCAGCCCAGTGGTGGAGGAACTTTCCCAACCTCACTCCCTCCTATTCTGTTCGTCAAGACGCTGGTCTGGCCGCAGTGTGTCGGGGGTTGCACTCGGCCCTTCAGCACGGCTGTGGACGTCGCTTGGCCCTTCAGCTCGGCTTTGGACGTCGCTCGGCTCTCTATGGCTGCGCCACCATGTGCCTTGCTCCCACCATCTGCCTTGCCATGTACCTTGCTCCCCCATCTGCCTCGCCGTGTGCCTTGTTCCCCATCTGCCTCGCCATGTGCCTCGCTCCCCCCTCCTGGACCTCGTCAGGATTGTCATTAAGTTTTGGCACTTCAGAAGCCCCGCCTCAAGGGGGTTGTACTGTCAGGATTTAGCCCGGACTTTTGGCCATGTGTGTCTGTTTATGTTCCGTGTTATGTGTCTTCCCCGACTTTGTTTACTCATCCCCGTCCATACACACCTGTTTCTTATGTATTAATCGTCATGTCTATATAACCGTGCTGCGTTGCCGATGGCAGGGCGCAATCATCGTCAGTGTATTGTCAATGTAACGTCAGTGTACCCTCGTACCTTTTGTCCTGTTTAGTTTCAGTCCATGTTACTGTTTTATGTATTATTATTTATTAAACCCTGTTTATTTGAAGCTATTCTGTATCTGGGTCTGTCTTCCTCCTCCTGATGTGACAGTTGATGTTTAGTTGATAATATTTGTGCTGGGGTCAACAACTATCTCTTGTGATTTGTTCAAATTTAGAGGCAGGTTGTTGGCACTACACCGCTATTTAAATGCGGAATCATCCAGTTTATTGGCAATTTATCATGGGGTCCCTCAAGGATAAGTTCTACGACCTCTTTAATTTCAATATGCATGCTTCCCTTAGGGAACATCATTAAAAGGCATGGGATTTGTTTCCAGGCATGGGATTTGTAACTGAGTGCATTAAAGAGATAAAAGATTGGATAACCTGTAATTTTCTTTTGTTAAATTCTGATAAGAGAGAAATACAACTTATCAGTTCAAAAACCAGTACACAGAAGCTCTCACAATTCAACTTCTATTTTGAGGGATGTACTGTAACTACTAGCTCAACAGTGAAAGATCTGGGTGTTATATTAGACAGCAACATGTCTGTTGAAAATCATATTGCCCAAATTACAAAAACAGCCTTCTTTCACCTAAGAAATATTGCCAAGCTAAGAAACATCGCCAAGCTAAGAAACATCCCATCTGTATCTGATGCTGGGAAGCTAAATAATGCATTCATGACCTCCAGACTGCACTATTGTAATGCATTACTAGGTGGTTGTCCTGCATCTTCAATAAATAGGCTAATTAGTCCAAAACCAGGACAAGAAAATATGATCATATAGACCCAAGTATATCATCTCTACAAGCTACGCTCCTCTCAAGGTTTCTTCGTTTACCATCCAAGGGAGGTTTTCCTTGCCACAGTCTCAGGCTTGCACCCCAGGCTTGGGGATAAATACACACACATTTAAATATGTCTAATATTAATTAATTTAATTCTTGTATTATATTAATATTTACATAAATCTTTTGTTTCATGTTTATGTTCTGTAAAGCTGCTTTGAGATAAAAAAAAATTGAAGTTGAATTTGTTAGCTTTTGCACCTCCTCTCTGTATGTTAACTAATTGATAATGCTAATGAAACCCAGCACATTCTTTTCATCTCCAAATTTGATTATGTGGATTGAGCTGTGCATTGCTGCGCATTCGTGAGTCAGCAAAGTGAACAGTAGTGGGCTGGGCACACAGCCCTGAGGGGCCGCAGTGCTCAGTGTGGTGGTTTTCAAGATTTTTTTCTCAATTCATATTGAATGAGTATCCAGGATCAAGTTTGGAGATGGAGGTGTCAGCAGGCTCAGCTTCTCAATCAGGGGCTGAAAGATGATCATAATAAATGTTGAACTGAAGTCTATTAACAGCATTTGTATATGTGTTCTTTTTGTCCAGGTGTTTAAGGGCCAGTTAGAGGGTGGTAGCAATGGCATTGTCCGTGTAGCAATTGGGATGATACGCAATCTAAAGAAGCTTCAAAATGTGCACAAAAGTTGTTCAGCACATCTGTATGGAAAGCATCACCCTTATTAGGCAGGTGAAGTTGTCCTGTAGTCAATACAAAATTTTCAGTCAATACCTTATAAGATGAAAATGAATAGTGTCCCAATTGACCAATTTCAATGAGACAGCAGCATACAGCAGTGGGTCCCTCCCTAAAACCTATTAATGTGAATCACTGTTGATTCGTAGTAATAGGTTATATAATATGTTTGATGACCACACTTCAACCTTTGCAGACATACTAAAATCTTTGTACCAAGCATGCATTTTTCAAAAGTCACAGTTTCCCTGTAAAATTCCTCCAATTCATCCAACTTGAAGCAACTTCCTCATGCAGCAAGACAACATAAAAGACATTGCCAAAACAACAAAAGACTTCGTCAGAGGATCACCAATCAATCACCAGACTGAACATGCATTTCACCTCTTGAATGGAAAACCTCCAAATGCCCAAAATATTTGAAAATAATACATATAGGTGTCATGTAAAATTCATACTAAAGTGATATGCTACCTATTACAATATTCAATTTATTACTTAATGATTAACATTAATAATAACATAACATTAACAATAACATTATAGTCATTATCCCTCACCATTACCAAAATCTGCATAGACCACCATATTTCTATTATTTACAACTTAACACTCACACACACAAACAGATGATGCCAACTTATCTCAGAATGGGAGGAAACAAATTGAACTGAAAACACAGACTTGACTCTGCAAGTGCAGAGTGCAGAGTCAAGAAGAAAAAGTAAGGGCATTTGCAACTAGTCGGCTTTCTTTTGCAGATGCCTTTCCAAGATTGTTTGTGTTTTTGTTTTATTCATTCTACAAGAAGGCAAACTATTCTCTTTTTGGGCCTACAGATGCCCTAAAGATTTCAGATTATTTTAAGTAGGAAATAGAAAGCATTTTGTGCGAGAAGCTGAATTTGATCTGGAAAGAAATGAAGAACAAACAAAATGTGAAAAAACAAAACCAACCAAGCAATTCAATATAATTAAATCTTATGTTTTTAAGAGCAGATTGGCTGTTTATTAAATCATCAGTTTCATAAATCTGATAAAAAAGGTTCCATTTTACAGAATTAGCCAATATTTCTTAGCAACTGCATTAGAAGTTACGTTTCCCAATAAAGAAATGGGCTAATATACTCATACAACTGAGAAATGGCTATTTATAGACATGAAGTGCAGATGTTTACAGGAATCATGTAAAAGTAGAGCAGATATCTTGCTTACTGGGTCTGTAGGTGCATTTAGGTACAATTGTATCGTTCAAACTTTTTTGTATGCATGTCTTTGAAAGGATTTGAAATTCTGTTTGTGTGTGCATGTGTGTGTGCCTGCATGTTACCTGACTCTGTAAACAGGTGATCTTCCCCTCCAACTCTTTGATTTTCTCCTCCTGTTTCTGCAGCTCAGCTTGTGCTTCCTGTCGTGCACTAAACTCCTCATCAAACTATAAAAAGTCATATGCAAACACACACACACATAAAACTGTGATATTGTGGACATGTTCTAATGAACGCACTTTCTCTCTCACAAATCACCAATTACACCAATTTCTAACTCTCAAAAAATTCTGAAGTTCACCACATACAGACAGGTGAATCACTCAGGTACAGTAGTTATGGCAATAAAATCTAAAAATCTGATCTTGTTTTCATCTTTTGGTTTCAAAATAAAATGTCATCAAGTGTACAACCAAAAAACAAAAGAATTGGCCTTGCCACACCAAACCTTCAGAGGAAACTGAAATTTTCTCTTGGTGTCTCCACACTGTATCTATTAACTATTTATTCTGAAGCCTTTTCTGCTGAGAAATAAGTTGGGGGTAAGCTAAATGCTAACAAAGCATAGAGTCAAGGAAAAATACATTTTCTGTATGATCACATATCTGCTTGTGTACTAAATTTAAATGGTTGTCATACTGTGCCAATATAACACAAATAACCATACAGGAATGGTTCATCAACAGTAATTCTTCACACACTTATTTATATAATATAGCTGAGATGAAAGATAGAGACTAACTCCTAATCAGAATAAAGCTGTTTTTTCTGCTGAAATGATGTTTTTAGGCATAAAGCATCATAAAAATGTCCCAAGAACACAGTAATTGATAGCTTTACCTTTTTGGAGAATTCAGCTGCTCTATGTTCACTCTCCTCCAATTTGGCCTTATCTACACACTGATCTGAAAGTAACATTATTAGTGGTTAACACTATTTTTTTGCTTGTATTCACCTCAATCTTAATAATAATAATAGTAATAATAATAATAATAATAATAATAATAATAATAATAATAATAATAATAATAAGAAGAAGAAGAAGAAGAAGAAGAAGAACTGTTTACTTATGAATAACAATACAGGATTAAGTGTAAAAAAAGAGATACATATGGACCTTCACTCAGTAGTCCATGGTACAGTATAAACTTATTGCATGGATTAAATATTTTTCTTGTCTTTATTATCACATCTTAGGTTTAGTGTCTGGAAAAGGGATTCTTCAAAAAAACATATATATGTGTGTGATTGTCAGTTGTCCAACAAAATTTGGCCGTATAGTATTGGTGAGCATACATTTACTATGGGTGTCTATTTTTAAATATATACAGTATCTCACAGAAGTGATTACACCCCTCACATTTTTTGTTATTATTGTATAATATCTTTTCATGTGACAACACTGAAGAAATAACACTTTGCTATAATGTAATATAGTGAGTATACAGTTTGTATAACTGTGTAAATTTCCTGTCCCCTCAAAATAACGCAATACACAGCCATTAATGTCTAAACCGCTGGCCACAAAAGTGAGTACACCTAAGTGAAAATGTCTAAATTGGGCCCAATTAGCCATTTTCTCTCCCCGCTGTTATGTGACTCGTTAGTGTTACAAGGTCTCAGAAGTGAATGGGGAGCAGGTGTGTCAAATTTGGTGTTATCGCTCTCACTCCTTTCATACTGGTCACTGGAAATTCAACATGGCACCTCATGGCAAAGAACTCTCAGAGGATCTGAAAAAAGTAGTTTTGCTCTACATAAAGATGGTGTAGGCTATATGACAGTATCTATATATATATATATATATATATATATATATATATATATATATATATATATATATATATATATATATATATATACAGTACAGACCAAAAGTTTGGACACACCACCTTTTCAACAGGTCAATGACCCCAAACACACCTCCAGGCTGTGTAAGGGCTATTTGACCATGAAGGAGAGTGACGGGGTGCTGCGCCAGATGACCTGGCCTCCACAGTCACCGGACCTGAACCCAATCGAGATGGTTTGGGGTGAGCTGGACCGCAGAGTGAAGGCAAAAGGGCCAACAAGTGCTAAGCATCTCTGGGAACTGTTGGAAGACCATTTCAGGTGACTACCTCTTGAAGCTCATCAAGAGAATGCCAAGAGTGTGCAGTAATCAAAGCAAAAGGTGGTTACTTTGAAGAACCTAGAATATGACATATTTTCAGCTGTTTCACACTTTTTTGTTATGTACATATATAATTCCACATGTGTTAATTCATAGTTTTGATGCCTTCAGTGTGAAAACTCTTTGAATGAAGAAGGTGTGTCCAAACTTTTGGCCTGTACTGTGTGTGTGTGTGTGTGTGTGTGTATATATATATATATATATATATATATATATATATATATATATATATATATATATATATATACACGTGTGTATATATATATATATATATATATATATATATATATATATATATATATATATATATATATATATATATATATATGCATGCATGCATGTACTGTATGTATATACCGATTTTTTTCATGATAGTCATGATAGTTGAAGTAGAAGTCTGAATTTTGCAAATGAATATTTTTTCGCAAGCATTTGAATCTCCTGTGTTTCCACATTTGTATTTAGTACACTGTAATAACCCCTAAATGTGTCTGTTTTTGCATGTAAATGCTTTTGATCTCATGAGATTGTCAAGGCCTACCTTGATTGTCACTATGCTTTCCAAACTGGTATATGCCGAGTTATACTGTTATTCTTTTTCAAGACCTATAAGTGCAAATAGCTTATAGGAGTCTATTTAGAAATGTGCTCCTTTTGAACATATAATTAAATTGGAGAGAAGCTAGTACTTGTAGGAAAAAATATGGAAATATTGGTTTCCATAATTTTATGAATTTTTAAAGTGTCATCAAATTTCAGGCCAGAAAAAAATTTGGTTGTTGCTTCATTAAATGTGCATGCTTCAAAAAATGACAGGATAGGTCAGATTTGGCTCAAAAAGTATGTAAGAGGTTTAAGTGTTATGTAATTGGAAGCTTGAGTGTAGCTGTTCACACAATGCATCTATTCTTCAGTATATTGTTTAATGTGTATGGAACAGTATAATAGTAATTGTATAATTGTATTTGCAATTTCTATAAAATTAGGATGTAATTAAAGTGCTACAGTATTTGGACTGTTCCAGCTAGACTTAAAGAGTAGCTATACTTAACTTACCAATGAGTTGGGTGAAGTCTACTTCTAGTCTCTCTCTGTAACCAAAGTCAGGGTCCATTCCACTACGGTGAAGAACAATTTGAGCCACACACTCTTCAATAACCTTGTAGTATTGAGGTCTGAAAAACACACATTTAAACCTTTATAGGTCATTGTATTTATATGTCACTAAAACAATACAGTGTGTAGTAAAATCAGTGATAACTCTGCATGAAGCTACATATTGACTTGACTATGGGATTTGACAATGTCCAGGCTTGAATGTCAGAGTGCATGCTCTTACAGCATATACATATACCTTTTAGTGTGTGTATTTTATATTTGAATTTAAAGTGACATTTAGAATTTGTGATTTGTGGTCAGTTATTTCACTGTTACTGTTTTGTTTACATCACTGACTTAACAAATGCCTTATACTTGTAATTAAGCAAATGCAGATGTTGAACATAAAGTGACTTGCAGGAATCATCTGTAATTTTTATTGCACTGCCTGCTCCTACACTGACCAATACACATTTTATTATAAATGTAAGTTCTGCTACATGTTATGTGGCTTGAATACCATCTTTCCAGTTTGGTGCAGATATGTAGAAAAAAGGAAAAGGCTGACCTAGAACTGTCAGAGTTTACCAGTGTAGAAGCATACACCCTCCTCACCTCATCACACTCACTTCTTAGTTTCCCTCCCCCTTCTCATCCAACCAGTGTTAAACATCAGTCTCACAAATCTAATTCACACACTAATCCTCACATTGGTCAAAGGCAAACCCATGTGCTCCATGTTTTCTCGTTCTCATGTACCTCCTACTTATCATGCCCTACAAGACTACCTAAAGTAAAAGAGAAAAGGCAGACAGATTCAAAATTCTATTTTATTCTTAACTATCTTGATGTAGTTCAAAGGTAGAATATGGGTGTTTTTTTTTGTTTTCAAAGCAAAACTAACAACAATATAAATATGAATACTAATAATGCACTCTTTCACTCAATCAGCAAATCCTTTAGACTCTACTACAGACTGTGTCAGATGTGGCATAGAGATAGTGCATTAATGTCCCTGAAACAAAAGAGTGCAGTGAATGCCATGGTTCCTTTTAATATTAGTTGGAACATGATTCCAAACCATCTCATTTAATTTAGTACATTAAAAAAGATTTCCAATATTTGAAGACTGGAAATGCAAAATAACCTTTTACCATTAGATTTCTGGCTTCTGCAGTTTCAGAAAAAGTATGGGGACCATTTGGAAATTAATAGTAAAGTGCCGATATGGAGGGTTTGTGTGCAGTGTTTTGGTAAACTGTGATGACTTGATGCTGCCAACCCCAACTATAATTTGATTTTGTCGGAGTCATTAGACCAGGGTTTCACATACTTACTATAAATATATGAACAATATAAGAAGAACACTGTAATTTCTTCTTTTATTAGTAAAAACAGTGTTTTTGATTTTGGGAAATTATGCTCACCTGATATAGTAGTCATTCCTGATGAGCAGCAAGTGCTGAAGAATAGATAGGAAATAGGTCTCTGAGTCTGTATCTTTCACCATGTTGGACAGAATATGGTAAACCTCGTCCATATCAGTGGACAGAGTCAAGGAATTGTGGGGTGTGTCAATCATGCAGCATCAGGATAAAAAAAAAAGTAATTAATAAAGTACAGTAAAAGTAGCCAAATGGTCAGATTTTTTTACTAGTCTGCACTAATATATAGCATGGAAGTTGATTTCTATTTCCAGCAGGATTTGGCACCTGCCCACACTGCCAAAAGCAGCAAAAGTTGGTTAAATGACCATGGTGTTAATATGCTTGAATGGCCAGCAAACTCACCAGACCTAAACACCATAGAAAATCTATGGAGTATTGTCAAGAGGAAAATGAGAAACAAGAGACCAAAAAATTCAGATGAGCTGAAGGCCACTGTCAAAGAAACCCAGACTTCCATACCACCTCAGCAGACTGATCACCTCCATGCCACACCAAATTGAGGCAGTAATTAAAGCAAAATGAGCCCCTACCAAGTATTGGGTGCATATACAGTAAATTAACATAATTTCCAGAAGGATAATTCACTAAAAATGTTTTTTTAATGGTCTTATGAAATTTTCTAATTTTCTTTTTGTTACATGTAAGCCAAAATCATTAAAATTAGAATTCATTGGTCAAAATAGTAAATATACATAACCAAATAAGAAGTTATCAGAAGCTGTGAAATAAAACGACAGGCACTCTAGGCTTTGTCCAGGTTACAAAGCTTAGAGAGCAGAACATCTCACTATTTAGCTGATGTTCATGGAAAAGAAATTGCTGTGAAAAGGATATTCCATCTCTGTACGCATGTCATCCAGCCGATGAGACAGCTCAATAGAATCCTCCTCCTTATTCTCATTGAACACCTTCAGCTGAATGTCTAATTCTTCTGTTTCCTTCAGCTCCTGTCATCAGAGAGAATGAGAAAATGAGTATAAAAGATCATTAAAGAAACAACTATAATCACTAAATAGGTGGTTACCTATATCTCCATTCCATATTTTGTCAATTGATCTAATTAAATTATTTATTATTAAAACTGTTTTATATTTCCTATGCTTCAGCACTATTCTATATTTTTTTATGCCCAAGGAGAGAATGGAACACCTGCAGGATATCAATCAGTGGAAGTGGAATATATCTGTAGTAAAATGTAACCGTTGCAGTAAAATGTATGAGTGTCACAGAGGAACTCTATATCAAATATAACTAACAAAGTCTTTCTTTTTCTGTTGATATTTTTAAAAGAAAAAATGGAAACTTATTATGCTTATTTAAAATACAAATTAATATTAAAAATATCAACAGAAAAAGAACTCACAACCACTATGATACATAAATATTTAAGTACGTATAAAAGAACAAGGCTCAAGGTGCAACCTGGCAAAGGTATATTTTGTGACAAAACTGAACAACCATGTGTCAGAACAACAGAACATATAAAGCAAACAAGGCAGAAAGTTCATTAAACATTCTTGTATTTGCAGTTTATACCAGATTCTCTATAAGTGTTCTATATAATGAGAATGGGGAAGTCTGCTTGAAGAAATTACATTAAAAAACAACAACTCACTGGCAGGATCTTCTTTAAGCCACAGCGCAGGAACTCATTCCGTAAATGGATTCTGAAGTCCAGATCATCCGGAGATGTGACTAGGGCATTGATTAATTGCATGCAGGCTGTCTGTGTTCATAACACATACATACACACACGCACACACAGAAATACAGACAAGGTCTAAACACATTTTATAAACCACTATATAAGCCTCAGACATTGCACAGAATAAACAGATAAATAATTTTACAAAGGAGGTGCTGCTAGGACAGAATAATGCCTCATTAATTATTCTTTTAGTAACGAGTGTAAAAAACAGCTAAGTTTTTCATCGTTACAAACATTGCAAAAAGCTGAATGTCTTCATAATCATGTGTATGTTGATGAATGACAATCATCCGTAAATTAACAGAAAGGTTTACAGCACAAAACTACATTGACTTTCATCACTAGCAATATACATTTAGTATAATATTTCAAAGTGTATCAGCCAAATTAGAGAAATACATATTATTTTCTTTTTAAATAAGAAATGGTCTTAATTTATAGCCTTGGCTTCATCATGTTTTTCATCATTATTTTAACATAGTTATTGCCCTTTATATGACATCATTAGGGCTCATCCAATTTTTTTATATTTAAATAATTTGACACTACTTGACACTGTAGTTAAAATGTAGTTAGATAAATTTTAGCCAATCTATCAAATGTTTAGTTCATTGGCCTAGAATATGAAGTTTTTTCCAAACTTCATTTACATAAACTGATTAATGTTCATTCAATGAGGAAAAAATTAATGACATTAATAACCCAGACATTGTAGTCCATCACAAATTAATATGTTTAAAAGTGTTTTAATTCACATTACAATTATGTGAACTTAGGCTTTCTTTAAAGAATCTTCTTCACTGAAAATCCAAACCGATGCTTGCTGTATGTTGGAACAGGGTCACAGATGGGCTTGAACAGTAAAGGAATTAAAAAATAAATGAAATTTTGATGCGAAACTCTGCATCACTGCCATTTCTTATTTAACATATGACAAGCGATGCATAATACATTCACAACACTATGTAGCCAAAAGTATGTGGACACCCATCCTAATTATTGATTTATTGAGGTGTTTCAGCCATACCCAATGCTGTGTAAAATGTGTATTGCCACTTGTTAAATTTCTGTGCTGCTAGATCTGCCAAGCCTTAGATATAAATACTATTTAAAGGTAATACTAAATAAATAATATAAATACTGTCATAAAGCAGTACACCAGAGTGGGGCTGATTAATAATTCGTATTGACTTTCATGGCAGATACTCACATAATATATAGACTAAATGCAGTCACGATTAATTAATTAAAACATTTTTACATTTTTTAAATAACTTAGATCATTCACTATTGAGTGATGGCTTAAAGTGGAAGTTGTGTGGGAGAAGGTGTCAAGTTGAGAGGTTATTTTCTTGTATTGGGCATTCATCTGACCTGAAGCTGTTGAGCTTCATGGTTCTCCAGACCCTCTACTATTGAAGCAAATCTCTCTCTGTTATTTCGCTCGGCTGCAATACTCATGGCTTCCAGGATCTTATCCAGACTAAAAAAAGGCAAAATAAATAAATAAAAAATATATAGAAATACATTAAAAGATGCAATATTAGATGCAGGATTAAAGAAAGACTACGAGTAAAAATTGGTAATATACAATAATTTTTTACCAAAATTTAAATTTTTTAGGCCAATTCTCATTAGGTATGGCTATTTATTCTTCATTTGCTTCTCAGTAATAGTTCTACTTTATTGCATTTTTAGAATTTTATTTTTATTTTACAACAACAATAATATCCAAAAAAACAATGTTGCAAAACAAAATGTCTGTGTTTTTTCTGCATTTAAAATAACATATCAGATAGCACTGGAACAACACAATAAACTTACATATTATCTTCTCCGATAATGCAGACTGCAGAGAGGATTTTCACAATCTCTGTCATCATATTTGGCTGCTTGGGATCAATAGCCCTGGCTAGAAGGAGAAGGCTTCGCACATCTCCTAATATCCTTTGCAGGCCGTACTATAAAATGTAATAAAAACAAAGAAACAAAAAAAACCTCGGTTTAACTTTATTAGAAGAGAATCACTTAAAAAAAAATTGATAAGCACAATGAACAAGTAATAAATTTCAAATTGTAAGTAGCATAAATGTTACTCATAAGTTAATGCTGGTAATTCACAATAAAAATTTTAATAAAGCATACCATATGGCACAAATGTGTAAGGAGGAGGAGGCAGAATCCATATGCAGTCTAGCAAAGCACTTTAATATAGTTCATGGCAAACAGTCCAAATCAAGAGCAATATCAGTGTCAGGAAAAACAGGCAAAAGGATCATAAACCATCATTCATTGCTTCAAAGAAAACAAACAAAGTGCAAATCCAAAGAATGAATAATAAAAAAAACACTGAAAAAGGGCATACACAGTGGCATAAGCAAACAGCTCCATGTGCAGTAGAGACTGAAATCTGAGATGAATGAGGGGTCCAGGATGTTGCTGTCATAGGCGCAGGTTCTTGGTGGACAGCCAGACAATCTGTCCAGAACTGATGCCATCAAGCCTGTTGGGGGTTCAAGTGCTTGCCGTTCTTCATGTACTCTTGATTCTTATGGTGGGTCAGTACTTGACTAATGGATATCATGCTTCCTACAGCCAGTGCCTGAGTATAGTTCCCGATTACCCACTTCATAGCCTCAGCTGGATTGAGTTCATGAAAGAAAAATGCCCATGGGTTGAGTTTTCAACGGTGGCCATGTGAGAGTACGGCCCCTATCCCAGAGAATGAGGAATGGTCAGGGTGTCAAAGGAGAGGGCAGATGTATTGCTTGAGTCAGTATAAGGTTTCCTGCACTGCCTTTGGCCGGTGGAGTTTGCAGGATTTTCTGCAAAGTAGGGACACATGCAGCAACAGAGCTACAGTTGTGTTGGAACCTTCAGTAAAAGTTTGCAAAGCTGAGAGACCTTTGCAATCCTTCTTACTGGGTGGGGCTGGCCACTCAGTTATTGTGCTCTTTACTGAACACTTCCACCAGGTCTTTAAATTCTAGTAGTATGGCGATGGTCTTTGTGGTTTTGAGGCTCTTGAGCCTAATTGGTCTGATATGGGAGTCCGAAGGGTCATTTGAGGCACTGGCTCAGACAGTGGGGGAACCAGTGGGTAAGGTCCTTACAAGGCCATGATATGGGTTATGGTCCCTTAGCCCAATCTGTAGTGTGATGGGTGTGGTCTGGTGAGTGATAAGGACATCTCAAATAGGTTGGTTATCCACTGCCATGATCTTCAGGGGAAAGGTGCATGGGGTAGTCCTTGCAGTGAATGATATTAATGGAGGAGCTGGAATCTATTAGGGCTATGACATGGTGGGTAGAATTTCATTTGCAAACTGAGGACAGTTCTGTGGGCTCATAGAGTAGGCTTCTTCAGACAGGTTTCACATCGGTGTCCTGCCTGGTCACAGTAAATGCATAACTAGAGGCGTAAACGCCGTTGCTATTCCTGAGGGTATGAGAGCAATTACGGATCAGCTTGTCCAGACAAATGGGCATCGTGATATACTGGACTAGGTTGTTTTTTTCATCCCCGCAGGCAAGATCAGCCTGGACAATAGGATTGAGTCCCTCCCGAATATCGCCTCAGAGTCAGAGCCCTGGCAAAGTTGAAAAATCTGAATGGAGACATTGTGTCCACCAGTTGGGTCCTAAAACAATTTGTGGATCAACTGTTAGAAATAACTGTATAAAGTACGTACCTGAACCTCCTTGTCCTAAACAGCAGCTGCCCAGTGTTGTATAAAGTACTAGAAAGCAATACTTGAGTAAAAGTACAAGTATCGTACTAGAAAAAGACTTTGGTAGAAGTGAAAGTTGCCTTTTAGAATATTACTCAAGTAAAAGTCTTAAAGTATCTGATATTTACTATACTTAAGTATCAAAAGTAATTTTCTGATATTTAATGTATTAAGTATTTGAAGTAAAAGTAAAAAGTAAAATTTCAATGATTTTTCGGTAGGCATAAGAGGCACTTCATCCAGTAGGAAGAATCTTTCATTCCAATGTACAGAAACATTTCTTGCAAATACAACCACTGGTGTATAACGTTATCTTCACCCTGTTCACCAATATCTTCGGGGTGGTCGTCTACGACAGGGGCGGCCAACCCGCGGCTCCCGAGCTGCATGCAGCTCTCTCCCGGTTTCTTGCGGCTCTTACGTTCATATCGAAGTTTGTATTTGTGTCTTTTTATTTTGCGTGTTCACTTTGCTTGAGTTCAATACGGTATTTTTGTCAAATGCGCATGTGTGTGGGATGAAAATACCTCAAAGTTTCCCAGTAGGAGCAAGATCATTTGAGCAAACAATTTGTGTCAAGTTTGCTCTCAAAATGGCAGGGAAAAAAAAGGTGATGATCATGTGTGGCCATGTGTATGATGTGTCTCTTTGCGGTAACACAGTAAAAAATGTGGCTCTTGGTCTCTGACCGGTTGGCCACCCCGGGCTATGATAACGGGAGGTCCTCCAGTAGGCGCTTCCATGGCCGTTTCAGTTGTGCTTCCGCCTCCTTTTGGCAACATTATGCTGAAATAGAGCGTGCAGAGCTGCGTAATGCAATCTAGGGGCAGCCAAACCTCCATTATTGCAGTCGCACACATTTCTGCTGATTTTATTTTGTAGTAACGAGTAACGTAAGATGCTTAGTGGAAATATAACAGAGTAAAAGTATACATTTTATCAAGGAAATGTAGTGGAGTAAAAGTGAAAGTTGACATAAATTTAAATAGCGAAGTAAAGTACAGATATGTGAAATTTCTACTTAAGTACGTTAACGAAGTATTTGTACTTCGTTACATTACAACACTGCCGCTGCCCAATCTCTGTCAGGATCTAACCCGGACTTATGCCATGTGATTTTTGTTTACGTCTTGTGTTCTTGTGTCTGCCACACCCTTGTCTATTCCTTTCTGCCTCAGCACACAGGTTCCTTATGTGTGTAATTGTCTTCCCTATTTATCCGAATGCTCGACTTTGTATTGTCCTCGTGTGCTTGGTTTGTTTTTTGAGTTTCGATTTTCTTTTTCCCAGTGTTTCCCGGTTTTGTTTGTGTTCTGTTTCAAGGTTATGTTTAATAAATCATGTTTTTAGCTATCCCTGCATTTGGGTCTGAATTTTATCCATGAAGACACCCTCATTCCTGGACTTTTTTTTTTGGTGGACACCGCTGCACATCTGTTCTGGTTGGGGACAGAACGTTGCTTCCTGTTTCCCACGGAAAACGACCCCTCACTTCTTGCTGGCAAAGGATGTCACCAGCTTGATTTGCCCTTTTGTTGTTTTCTTGGTGCCCCGCGACTTTCTTGGTGTTCTTTTTCCCAGTGTTTCTGGCTTTGTTTAGGTCATGTTTCTAGGTTAATAAATTGTGTTTTTAGCTATCCCTGTATTTAGGTCTAAATTTTATCCAAGAAGACACCTCGTTCCTCGATGATCTCATTCTCAGGGTTCGCACTTACACTAAGTATCAGTATTTGGCAAGGGTTCCCCATCTGGTGAGCTGGAGGTGGAGCTGCAAGTGATGTTCTTACACAATGGTAATAGTGGTCATAATTACTTTACATTACACCAGCAGCTTACTACAAAGAATCCATTACTACAGTCAAATTATTCCAAGAAAATTCATGTGTTTGCTTCAATTACCTGCTATGAGTTTTATTTTGTGTTTTAATGTCAGTTCACCGCCATTATAAATTGTACTTCTAAAATGGTTGAGTAATTATGAACTGACCTCTGACCATACAGGATCAATTCACAGCAACCTAAATGTCTTCAACTCATAAGTGAACAAAGCATTATCCTAAGAGGTTTGGGTTTCCTTAGATTTCCTTAGTTCATTACATTCTCGGCTATTACATGAATTCCTGCATAAGGCCCAGAGCTCTGAAATTGCTTTTTAACACTTTTCACACTAATCCATTTCAATAATCTTCAGAAAGTTTAAGTTCCTTCATGCTCCTACCTCCTATATGCTCCTAGCTACTAAAAAAGGACTATATCTAGAACTATTAGCAAAGATCCAGTTAAGGGCCTTTTAATTTAGACACAATATACTAGACAATAATTCCTGAAAATGCATCTAGCAGGAATAGCTCAAAAATAAGGATTTATGGAACTTTTAACCTTTTTTAGGCTTAAGGGCAAGTTTTCTAGATTATATGAAAGTTCCCCATTTTCACAAATGTATATTCATGAGCAGTCTGGCAACCTTGTATACACTAAATACATACATTTAATTTGCATAATTTGAATAGCATACCCAGAAATTTGGCTCTGACTATATGCAAATCTCCCCACATATATAATGTATTGATAAAGCATTTGGTTTGCTTTTTTGTTTTGCCTTTTACTTCATATCACTTCTTTTTATCCCTTATCATTTCAACATTTAATTTTGCGGTTTTTATACTTGGCCTTTCCACAAACTGAATATAATCCATCTACACATATCTGTCCCTGCTACTTTGCCTGCTCTTTTATAAACCTTAATCTTCTTGTTCAACTATTTTGCACACCTTATTGTTCATGAAGGCTTTGAGGCACTGGATGAGTTTGTGTTGATTCTTCTTGTCAATGACTTCTTGTCTGCAAAAAGTGACATGAAACACTTAAATGACCAATAGTTCTGCACATAAAATGGCACAAAATATTCACAAAATAATCAAACTTACTGTTTCTTGTCAAGAAGTTTCTCTAGTACATCCAAAAGCAGTCCAAGACCCTCATGGCCAAAATTATTCACCCAGCTAAAAATAAATAAACAAGCAAAGAACACAATCAAAATCTATCGTATGAGTTTAATTAACAGATGCCTGTTTTGAATGAGGTTGGACAGTTATTCCACATAACTGACGCTAACCTAAATTGGGAAAAGTAATTCAAATTCAGTTCCCTATGAAATCAAACACTATTGCAGTTTCAGTTCATTAACTTTAACACTCAAAGATTGTTTACTGATTTACAGTGACAATGGATGCCTCAGTGTGGGCACTGCTGTCACATACCCACAATATGTGTAACAACGAGGGCAGGTCAAATTTAATTCCGATGTGTCACCATGGCCAGCGTGGCATTGGGATGGGCTCTAACAGTCCCCCAGGCACTCCTTCAAATGCCTTCTGACAATGGTTGTCCTGTCAAGTTGGCCACCTGGTGTTCTGTACCAGTTAGTTGTCATTAGATATCAGTTCTTCATTAGTTATCAGTTATTAGTTCTGTACCAGTTAGTTGTCTCTTCATGAAATCCCAGACAGTCTCAATGATTTTGGGATCAGAGCTTTGTGTGGGCCAAGCATCACATCCAGAACTCCTTCAATTCAATTCAATTTATTTGTATAGCACTTTTAACATTTCACATTGTCTCAAAACAGCTTTAAAAGGTATAGAAACAGAAATCTCTAACATCAACACCACTGATCCTAACCAAATCTCCAACCTCACTGTTGCCTTCAGACATATTGTACAGCTCTCCAAGCAAATGGAAATCAACTTGTTTCCTAGTACAGACGATTGTTTTAAATTTTTAAACTCATCAGTCCAGACCACCTACTGTGCCTTTTGAATAGTTGAGTCACTTAGCCTTGTTTCAACATCGGAGATATGGCTTTTTGGCAGCAGTTCATCCATGAAGCCCACTTCTGGCCAGACTTTTCTGGACAGTAGATGAGTGTACTTGGGGCCCACTGGATTTTACCAGTTTTGTTGGCACTGCTGGACATCTGATGTTGAGAGGATATAAGTATTTATGTGTTTTATCTGAAGTTTCTTTGGCCAACAACTGCATGTACAGTCCATAACATTGATCATTTCTTTTAATTTCTTATTAGCTTGAACAGCACATTTTGAAACCCCAGTCTGCTTTGAAACTTTTGGCTGGGAGAGTCCTTACTGATGCAGTATAACTACCTTGTGTCTTGTTGCTGTGCTCAATCTAGTCTGTTTCTGTTTAGGTTAATGAGTATGTTTCAACCTGCATATAAAATTGATGATTAGAGACAGACAGACAGACAGATAGACAGACAGATATTTTTTACTCCTCTCAGTGGGTAAAGACATAAATATGAAGAAGTGTAATTACTGACTACTAGCAAAGAACTTACTGACCTGACAGGATTGCTAGTTAGAGACACACGCAGAGACTCAAGGCAGTTGAGCAACTTCTCCTCAGTAATGCCAGAGCGCAGCTCATGCACATATTCCTGTGATGACAGTGTAGACTCATGCTTGCTGTTCCTCAGCCCACCCTACAGTAATGAGACATATTAAAGACATTTTAATGAATCACTGGTTGACTGCCAGTCTTGGCAGTTCCCCTAAACTGATTAAGCATTTAAACAGAAAAAATCAACAATGTTAATCCTTTTTTGCAAAGTCTTTCTATTGACATGGAAGGGCCTTTTAATTGAGCAAAAATCCTCTATATATTTTCAATGAGATAGAAGTAAATAGACCTTATCGATTAATTCTTGTTGTATGATTGTGGTCAATCTTCTTTCCAGAATTCTTGATCAATGAGATAAAATTCTTCTATAATATGACCTGCTGCCTCCCTCCAATCAGTTGATAGCCTGATATGCCCCAGTACACTGCTTGTACAGACGTAGTTCCATATCATGAATCTCCCTATCTGCATATTTTAATTATTTGAAAGTGAAAGTGAAAGTGATGTGACATACGGCTAAGTACGGTGACCCATACTCAGAATTCATTCTCTGCATTTGACCCATCCAAAGTGCACACACACTGCAGTGAACACACACACAAACCGTGAACACACACCCGGAGAAGTGGGCAGCCATTTATGCTGCGGCGCCCGGGGAGCAGTTGGCCTTGCTCAAGGGCACCTCAGTCGTAGCCGGGCCGAGACTCGAACCCACAACCTTAGGGTTACGAGTCAGACTCTCTAACTCCTTATTTATACACGTTCTCTGTTCTATGCTATTATATATGTGCGATCCTTTTTACAACAAAAGAGTTTTATTTTTATGTGTGTAAAATATTCCATGGTGTACTTCTTCAAGAACAATTAGGTGTGGTTTCATGAATTTTCTAAATGAACAATTACAGTATGTTTACATTCTTTTATGTGGCTCAAAAGCTTTTTCAGTGATAGTGTAATTATATAAAAAATTACAACAGGGATCAAGAACCTTTGAAACTCGTTACTTGTGGTGATCTGCAGGGTTGAAGCACTCCTTAAATGACTTCAAACATTAAAGAAATCATAAATTAGAATACTTATGTATAGAAACAATTGGTCAGTGATAAAAAATATTTTAAATACCTGCTTAAAAGGTGAATGATTTTATTTGGTGAACATGATTTTTAGATTAAAAATCACATAGAATATCAAGAGAATGATGGATTAAACCAAATTCTATCCCTTAAGCACTATTCGGACGGGACTAGTTTTATGTGGGGACATGGGGGTAAAGTAATTATTACCAGAGCTTCTCTGTGATTTTAGTTCCATCCGAATGTGCCATCTCGGTAATCATTACGGACAATAGTCCTATTTGGACTGGATTACTTTAACGTGGGGACGTGGGGGTAAAGTAATTATTACCAGAGCTTCCCTAGTCCCGTCCATCTCGGTAATCATTACGGACAATGTCAGTAAAGATTACGAGCGTAAAGCGAGTTACCCCTCCCACTTCTGCTAGTTTTACTGAGATGTCTTGTCCTGTGCGAATTGGCCAATTAATATTACAGACGTCCTGAGGTAAAATTGCATTACTCCACGTCCCGAAGTAAAACTAGTCCCGTCCGAATAATGCTTTAGAAACCAATTTGAACTTAGAGACACCTTCTTATTAAACATGGCTTTCAACCTTTGTTCAAATACATATGCCTTATCATGTATTAGAGATATTTATTTCCTGAGCAGTTCAACACCATACTAGTGAAGAGAAGAAAACAATTGTATGATTTCAGCAAAATAATTAAGTTAAAAAGAAAATGTACAACTTTTCTGAGAGATGCTTGGCTTTGGTGCACAAACAAAAATAGAAGAATCAGAAATGAACCTTGTCATATGACTGCTTAAAACTGATATTCCAGTGGCAGCCATGTTTATTTCATTCATGAAATCACCATCACCACTTATGCAGTAGGTAATAGATGCCCTATAACAAATTTCAGCTCACTTTGACCTTTGTGTGAATCTGCACTATCAATCATGAGTTACAGCTGTGTGATTAAATTATGGAGAAATAGGCAGAGTTAATTTCCAATTTGTTAACTAACTGAGGGATGATAACACTGGTACTAAACAATATAGAAGATTCCCAATTTCAATTTATTTGTGTAGCACTTTTAATAATTGGCATTGTCTCAAAGCAAAAAAGTTTAAAATTAAGTTTTTAATATTATTTAGCTCTAAATTTACCCCTAATGAGCGAGGCTACAGTGGCAAGGAAAAACTCCCTAAGAAGAAAAGAGAAATAAACCTTGAGAGGAATCAGGCTCAAAAGGAAACCCATCCTCATTTAAGTGACACTGGACAGTAAATAATGTAAATGCAAATAATGGCCTTTCTACAAGAAACTAAGAGGCCAGGGTGATTTCTAAGACTTGTTAATTTCTGAGACAACACTAATTCCTTCCATGAATCTGATCCTATCCTGTGCTTACATCCACAGCAATGTTTCCCACACATAGTAAATTATTCCAAAGTAATCTTAGTTAATTTTAAACTACATGGATCAAGATTATGGGGAAACATTTTTTACTGAATGATTCACAAGTGCTCTCTTAATTTACTCAATTTTGGAACTTTAGGTTGCCATCATTGAATTAAGACGATTTATCTGATTTAGTCTTTTTTCTGTCTGGGTCCATTTGAACTCTCCCTGCTGCCATAATACAACCCAGGAAGGTGGTCTTGGTCACATAAAATGCACCTTTGTCTGCCTTCACATATCTTTTGGAGCCTACGATGCACAGTATGGAATATGTTGGGTGAATCATTCAGTAAAAAATGTTTCCCCATAATCTTGATCCATGTAGTTTAAAATTAACTAAGATTACTTTGGAATAATTTACTATGTGTGGGAAACTATTGCCATTTCTGACATGCTGTCTGTGTGAAGCGGGGTTTTGTGTGCAAGCACCATTCACATTTTCTTCAGGAAATGTACCGTTCTAGTTAATGGTGCTTGCAAAGCATCATTATTGTTATTGTGCCGGACAAAATTTCGGCACGTAACTTGTCCCTCAGCTTTTGTCCTAGACCCATGAATGAGGTGTCCAATTGACCGGCTCATTGAGGAGAAGTGTGCTATGACTTTTTTAAGCGATCGGAATTCCTGAGTTCCCGGTACGAAAGCTCAAAGTGGTTTATTTTTCTCATAGACTTCCATTATAAATTTTGGAGGTTTATAACTCGGCACATTTTCGAGCGATTTACACCAAACTCGACCAGCTCCCTTAGGACCTTACTCCGGACAAATTTTTATTTCAGTAGCAACTTTTTGTCATATATCAAAACACTCAGCACGATGAGGGGAACTTGCCACGTGCAAGCACCATTCACATTTTCTTCAGGAAATGTACATTCTAGTTAATGTGCTTGCAAAGCACATTCTTATTCTCTTGCATACTTATTATTATTATTATTATTATTCATGTGCTTGCAAAGCACATTCTTTTTCTCTTGCATGCTTATCATTAATGTGCTTGCTAAAGCACATTCTTATTCTCTTGCATACTTCTTCTTCTTCTTCTTCTTCTTCTTCCGGACACTTTTTCAGCGCGTAACTTGTCCCGCAGCTTTTATCCTAGACCCATAAATGAGGTGTCAAATCGACCGGCTCATTGAGGAGAGGTGTGCTATGGTTTTTATAAGCAATCAGAATTCCAGAATTCCCAGTATGGAAGCTCAAAGGGGTGTTTTTTCCCCATAGACTTGAATGGGGAATCTGTCTGTAGATGTGCTAACATCCAAAAGAGGGCAGCAGACACCAGTGAATCTGTCAGATCACACAACGTTGGAAGTACAGAACTAGGACGGAAGTACATTTTTCGGTCAGAAACGCGTTTTGAATTAAAGCGTTTTGGATTAAAAGGCTTACATATTCCAGTTCCTTAGACTCTTGGGGATTTTTTTACAAGCATTTTTTTTGGAAAATATTACCCCAGTGAAGAAAGGGGAGCATTTGAAGGTCAGCGCCGCGCTTTGTGTGTGGGCTTAATAAAATCCAGAGAGTCTAAGCTTTCAAACAATATAACATTTAACCGTGTATTTAATGCTTAAAACTAGTAATGGCATGCCTTGGACAGCACGGCGGTCACATATGTTGTTGTTTCTGCCATTTGTATAACTTTTTGTTGTTTTCAACTATCAGTGTAGTTTTTATAATTTTTTATTTCCCTTTAAACTAATGTCCTTTTAAGAACAGCAACGGCTCTTTTAAGAGCCACCCATTAATTAAAATTAAGCGCATTTTTTCTTTGTCTCCTCACATTACATAATTATTTTTTAAACATATGACACGTATATCACAAAGAATGATAAGAATGACTTTAATATAATAAAGCTTGGGTATTGTTAGACGCGCCATTCTTCACATTAGTGAATTAATACATAAAACCGCAAAGGCTTTCTCGTCTTCCTGGATGGCCTAGCACTAGAAATACTGGATTTTTTATTTTCTGGTGCAGGTGCGATTCCCCCCTGTTGAGATTTTCACAGTTCTTCAGCCCTGCTTTTGTTGTGCAAACAGCCCCATCACCTGTGAGGCCTGGCTTATTTGCATTTGTTCACTCAGAGTAGCTCAGATCCAAGGCAGGCCAAACCTCTGTGACGGAAACCTTCAAGGCCTATCTATACAAAATAGTCTGTTTAATTTATATAAAAAAATTGTGTGCTAAGGTTTGTCATTGCCATAGTACATACCATATTTATATAACCCTTGTGCAGACCTGGGGTCTATTTGACATCTGGAAAGTTTAATGTGTCATAACTTGGGTTTCCTTCCACATATTTGCCTGAAATTTACCAGGATTGTTCCAAATTATGAACTTTGCAAGTAAAATTAATCTTGTCCTCCCGGGTCAATTTGACCCGGGCACATTTAGTGGGGCAATAGGTCACACTTTTACCCTTTTCATCGCAATGAACATACATACAGACACAAAAATGCACACATAAAATTTCCACTAACACACGCACCCAAAACACACACTCACACACCACAGACACACACACACACACACACACACACACACATGCACACACACACACACAAATTGGGCATTGCATTTCATTATGCCTTTTGATACACTTTTGCTATGCCTTTGCCTAGCAGAGGAGTGTGTATGAGACATGAGGAGTGTGTTTGGAACAGTAAGAGTGTGTATGAGACATGAAGAGGAGTGTGCATGAGACATCCCTTACTTGGGAAAGAAGGAAAAGTTGCTAATACATGAATAAAATGAAAACTTGCTAACACTTCAGTCTCCAACGTATGTTTGTAGACAAATGTCATAAGCTGAGTGAAGTTATGGTCCATGGCTTTTGACATGTTCTTATACATACAGAATAAAATGATGTAATTTCATTTTCATTGGCCATCAATGAATTATAACACCAAAAGTGAATTTTAGACGGAGTAAGAACCCAACATGCCTCCACAGAAGATGCACCGTGGTACTGGGAAGCCCTGTCTGAGCCAGACGACAAAAGACGGCACTGTGTGGGTAGAGGAGGACATTGGAATGCCCAGTGCAGTAGCAAATCGCTTGTGCTTCACTGCGCAAGCTGCACTGGGGTACTTTCCCAAGTAAGGAGATGCATTGCAGACATATTTCGTCTCCAAATCCGTGGCCATCCAGAACTTGATCCCAAATTTGTCTGGCTTGCTTGCGATATATTGTGTGAATGGACAACAAACCATGGTAGGGAACAGTTCATCTATGGTCATGTGTTTTTCTGGACTGAAACTCTCAGCACAGTTCTTGTTGAAGCATGTCCAGATGTCGGAGACCGCAGCAAATTTGTCTGTTAGAAGGTGTTGCATAATTGAAATGAATCCATCTCTTGGCATTGTCTCTTTGAAAGCCAGGAGATTGTTTTGAAACCATTTTGACCATTTATAATGTCAGTAAATAATAAAACCTGTTTTTTCCAGGTCAAATTGACTTGAATGCTTATAAAGTAAAAATTCTACAATGATCACCATTCTGTGTGATCAGCTTACATTTTGAACATTTTACACTTATGTCTATTTTGCCTACCAGATGCCATCTGATCACCCAAAAACGGGCCACACACACACACACACACACACACACACACACACACACACACACACACACACACACACACCACTCAAAAACTTGGCATAATTTATTGTGAATAAAACTTCCTTTATACCTCTTTGGCTTTTTATTATATTTAAGTTATAAACAATAAACCTCATGATATTATGCCATGATTTTAAGTAAAATAAGCAGAAATTATTAATTATTATTTTGGATAACCACTGGCTGGTGTATGTCAAACATCCCCAGGTCAAAGCTGACTGAAGAAACTAAATTCATGAATAAAAGAGAGAAAACAAATATGATTTGAATATGAAAACACAACATCTGTGTGTGTGTGTGTGTGTGTGTGTGTGTGTGTGTGTGTGTGTGTGTGTGTGTGTGTGTGTGTGTGTGTGTTTCGACAGATCATATTTTGCCCTCTGCTTGGCAAAGGCATTTCAAAAGTGTGAAATATTTACAAATGTGTAGCTTTTTTTTTCTGGAGGCCTAATGAGGTGCAATGCCCAATTTGTGTGTGGTTGTGTGTTTGTGTGTGTGTGTGTGTGTGTGTGTGTGTGTGTGTGTGTGTTTTGGGTGCGTGTGTTAGTGGGTGTGTGTGCATTTTTGTGTCTGTATGTATGTTCATTGCGCTGAAAAGGGCAAAAGTGTGACCTATTGCCCCACTAAATGTGGCCGGGTCAAATTGACCCGCGAGGACAAGATTAATTTTACTTGCAAAGTTCATAATTTGGAACAATCTTGGTAAATTTCAGGCAAATATGTGGAAGGAAACCCGTAATGACACATTAAACTTTCCAGATGAGTCAAATAGACCCCAGGTCTGCACAAGGGTTGTATAAATATGATATGTACTATGGCAATGACTAATCTTAGCACAGAATTTTTTTATATAAATTAAACAGACTACTTTGTATAGATAGGCCATGAAGGTTTCCGTCACAGACAGAGGTTTGGCCTGCCTTGGATCTGAGTTACTCTGAGTGAACAAATGCAAATGAGCCAGGCCTCACAGGTGATGGGGCCGTTTGCACAACAAAAGGAGGAGAACAATGGAGCTGTAGGGGTGCTGGTAGGTGTGAGGTCCATGGATTTTACGCAAAATTGCGCAGGTTTAGCAAAACTAGTGCTAGTGGATAGCGAATCCGTTTAGCATGCAGACATTCGGGGTTCGAATCCACCCTCGGACAGTTTTTTTTTTCTAAAACTTTATAATAAAGGTTCATTAGTTGACATTAGTTGCCACATTACTTAACATGAACTAATAATGAACTGCACTTCTACAGCATTTATTCATTTTGTTCATGTTAATTTCAACATTTACTAATACATTATTAACACAGTGTTAACATTACTTAATATACTGTGAACTAACATGAACAAAGAATAAACTTTATTACTAACAAAGATTACTAAATACAATAATTTATTGCTCATGGTTAGTAAATGTTAGTTAATACATTACATTTGATCTAATGATCCTTATTGTAACGTGATTATATTTTTTCCCAGTAAAATCACTGATTGATGCTTTAGTTCAAGATCTTCATGGCGCTTGTTTCAGGAAAAGATAAATGGATTTTCAGGTGTGCTCTTTTGTTGCAGGTGAGAAACTAGTCTGCAAATATAACCATAGTAACTGTGCAGCCATACCCTAGCAACCATGTAGTGCACCTTACGAACCATATTGCAATATAAAGAAGCCATATCTCAATTACACAACATAAAACACTCAGCATGATGAGGGGAACTGACGTCACGTGTAGCCCCGCCCCCAAAATAAGCGAAATCAAAAATTTAGCACAACATGGACATGTCATATATCAAAACACTCAGCACGATGAAGGGAACTGACATCACATGCAAGCACATTCATATTTTCTTTAGGAAATGTTCCGTTCTAGTGATAATTATTATTATTATTATTATTATTATTATTATTATTATTATTATTATTAATGTGCTTGCAAAGCACATTCTTATTCTCTTGCATACTTATTATTAATGTGCTTGCAAAGCACATTCTTATTCTCTTGCATACTTATTATTATTATTATTAATGTGCTTTCAAAGCACATTCTTATTCTCTTGCATACTTATTATTATTATTATTATTATTATTCTGCATCTTCTTCCGGACACTTTTTCGGCGCGTAACTTGTCGCGCAGCTTTTGTCCTAGACCCATAAATGAGGTGTCAAATCGACCGGCTCATTGAGGAGAGGTTTGCTATGGATTTTATAAGCGATCAGAATTCCAGAATTCCCAGTATGGAAGCTCAAAGGGGTGTTTTTCCCCATAGACTTGAATGGGGAATCTCTCTGTAGATGTGCTAACATCCAAAAGAGGGCAGCAGACACCAGTGAATCTGTGTAAAGGTCTTTAAAGCTTGTTGCTATATTTCACAGTGAGCTTCAGTTTCATTTCATATATATATATATATTGTGGGATCGCCCCCTATTTTCATGATTTTCATATGATTCGTTAGGCCCCGGACTACAAATCTGACGGCTCAGTGTAGTTTTTTAAGCCTCCTAGGACAAGTGAGAGCCGAAAACAAAGGACGGAAGTGCTGTGTGTTTCGGTCAGAAACGCATTTTGGATTAAAGCGTTTTGGATTAAAAGGCTTACATATTCCAGTTCCTTAGACTCTTGGGTATTTTTTACAAGCATTTCTTTTGGAAAATAAAGTGAGAGCCGAAAACAAAGGACGGAAGTGGATTGTTGTTTACACATTTTGGCCAGAAACGCGTTTTAGATTAAAGCGTTTTGGATTAAAAGGCTTACATATTCCAGTTCCTTAGACGCTTGGGGATTTTTTACAAGGATTTGTTTTGGAAAATATTACCCCAGTGAAGAAAGGTAAGCGCCGCCTATTTCCGGTGACTATCAACTTGGATTAAATTAGTATGATGGCTATAAATCATATTATGCTTTGTGTGTGGGCTTAATAAAATCCCGAGAGTCTAAGCTTTCAAACAATATAACATTTAACCGTGTATTTAATGCTTAAACCTAGTGCTGGCATGCCTTGGACAGCACGACGGTCACATATGTTGTTGTTTCTTGGCGGTCACATATGTTGTTTCTGCCATTTGTATAACTTTTTGTTGTAAAAAAAAAGCACATTCTTATTCTCTTGCATACTTATTATTATTATTATTATTATTATTATTATTATTATTATTATTATTATTATTATGGACACTTTTCCGGCGCATAACTTGTCCCGCAGCTTTTGTCCTAGACCCATAAATGAGGTGTCAAATCGACAGGCTCATTGAGGACAGGTGTGCTATCTATTTTGTAAGTGATCCGACCAACGATATTCGCACAGCGGACGAAAAAGCGGCCAAAAAAGTCCCATAGAAATGAATGGGAAATTTCGAAAATTCAAGCGAAATTAAAAAAAAAATTCGCACAACATGGACATGTCATATATCAAAACACTCAGCAAGATGAGGGGAACTGACGTCATGTGTAGCCCCGCCCCCAAAATTAGCAAAATCAAAAAGCACATTCACATTTTCTTTAGGAAATGTACCGTTCTAGTTTTTATTATTACTCTTCCGGACACTTTTTTGGCGCGTAACTTGTCCCGCAGCTTTTGTCCTAGACCCATAAATGAGGTGTCAAATCGATCCGCTCATTGAGGAGAGGTGTGCTATGTATTTTATAAGTGATCCGACCAATGATGTTCGCACAGCAGATGAAAAAGCGGCCAAATAAGTCCCATAGAAATGAATGGGAAATTCCTAAAATTCAAGCGAAATCAAAAAAAATTAGCACAACATGGACATGTGACATATCAAAACACTCAGCACGATGAGGGGAACTTGCCACGTGCAAGCACATTCACATTTTCTTTAGGAAATGTACCGTTCTAGTTCTGCTTCTTCTTCTTCCGGACACTTTTTCAGCACGTAACTTGTCCCGCAGCTTTTGTCCTAGACCCATGAATGAGGTGTCAAATCGACCGGCTCATTGAGGACAGGTGTGCTATGACTTTTATAAGTGATCGGAATTCCCTGAATTCCCAGTACGGAAGCTCAAATAGGTTTTTTTCCTCATAGACTTGAATGGGGAATTCTTAAAATTATTTTGTTCTCTCTGTAGATATAAAGGACACTCTCAATACATGTAACCATCAAATACACACTATCAATCCAATGATTCCACAAGTATTGGCCCCCAGTCAATACACCTTTCTCCAAAAGTATTGGCACCCAACCGGGTATTCACGTGACATCACATGTAGCCCCGCCCCCAAAAAACTGTTCAATGCAGTATAATAATAAGTAGAATTCCATAATGACTGCAGTTTTGACATGAAATGTCAAAACACTTAGTAGTCACTTTTGTCAAAAAGTGTTGGCACCCCACCAGGTAGTCATGTGACGTCACGTGTAGCCCCGCCCCCGAAAAATGTTCTATGTAGTATAATAAGTAGAACTAGAACGGTACATTTCCTAAAGAAAATGTGAAAGTGCTTGCACGTGGCAAGTTCCCCTCATCATGCTGAGTGTTTTGATATGTCACATGTCTATGTTGTGCTAAATTTTTGATTTTGCTTATTTTGGGGGCGGGGCTACACATGACGTCAGTTTCCCCTCATCGTCCATGTTGTGCTAAATTTTTGATTTCGCTTGAATTTTAGGAATTTCCCATTCATTTCTATGGGACTTTTTTGGCTGCTTTTTCATCCGCTGTGCGAACATCGTTGGTCGGATTGCTTATAATAAGTCATAGCACACCTCTCCTCAATGAGCCGGTCGATTTGACACCTCATTTATGGGTGTAGGACAAAAGCTGCGGGTTCAAGTCTATGGGGAGTAAAACACCCTTTGAGCTTTTGTACTGGGAATTCCGGAATTCCGATCGCTTACAAAAACCATAGCACTTTATCATTATTAGTTCATGTAATTAATGTGGTAACTAATGTCAACTAATGAACCTTTATTATAAAGTTTTATAAAAAAAAAAACCTGTCCAAGGGTGGATTCGAACCCCGAATCTCTGCATGCTAAACAGATTCGCTATCCACTAAGCTAGGGGTTCCCAACCTTTTTTTGTGCCAGGGACCGGCTTATTCATAAAAAAAAATTCCAGGGATCAGTTGTCAATTTTAATGCCTCAATTTCAAGATGCATCGTTTGGAACATATCACTGTGTAAAACAGTAACAGCCTATCATTTAATTGCATACAAGGGCGTTGATTTGGGTAGGGACGGTAGGGACATGTCCCTACCAATATCCAGGGAACACTCAATTGTCCCTAGCAATAATTCGACCAAGCCTATATATACATTTATACATAACCACTGATATCCGTCTGACTGATTTCATTTAACATTTATCCAGGAATCATTAAATAAGATTAAAATATTTTACAACGGCGTTCCGTAAAAAATAGCGCAACTAGTGGAACACAAACGGTTAACAGATTTACCCCTGCAATAAATCCCGCCTCTGTAACTCACCTCTCTAAAAGTATTGACCGTTGCCTTTTTTGAGTCCTGTCTCTTAAACCCACGTCGCTGTTTGATTGGCTTTGTCTTTCTCGCTAATGTGTTGAGGTCGGAATGTCAAATAAATTATGTCCCCACCAATGTCAAATAAATTATGTCCCCACCAATGTCAAAATCAAACTTACGCCATTGATTGCATATAATGAACATGGTGGCAACAAACTTGTAGGAATATACCAATCTTTTTAAACTATGTTTCCCCTTTCTCCCATACAATTAGGTCTACTTCAAAAGCAACTTACGCAGCACTCACTCACTAGCAGGTGGCAGTAATGGCAAATTGTATGAAAATGCCAGTCCATTTCACCTGTCAAATCTCTCCAGAACCACTAAAGACAATCGCTTCAACAGCAACTTAGTGTTTTCACTCACCAACAGGTGACAACAAAGGATAATTGTATGAAAATAAGAGCCAGTTTCAACTGTCAGACAGTTTTAGGATATAATAGCAAACACACAGTGATTTCAGCCAATAAGTTTTAAAAGTATAAAATTAGAGATTAAGCTTTAACCTTTAACAAAAAATACCAGACTGATGTTGAGGATATCAAAACTTACCGCTAAGCGTCCAACTGACGTTTCTTTCGAAAAACTCCTCTGTTTTGTCTTTGAGAGTTGGGTGTTTGGTGGATAAGTGCCGCTGACGTTTTGACGGCTTCATTGCAGTTTTTCACCACAAATAACACACAACAGATTTGGCGCCACGGAATCGCATGTTGTCGTAAATCCATACCTAATGTATGAGGTATCGTATTTACGATTGAAGCTTGACTTTTTTTCTCTCTCTCGCTATTTTCGAGTTGGTCATCTACTTTCCTTTTACCAGAACTGCCCGCAATGAAATTAGCCATTGAAGTTGGCTGACGCCCGCTCATTTCTCCACGTACTTCGGTCACTTCAATCACTGCACTAAGCCATCCACGAACACAAGAAAGCCTTTGCGGTTTTATGTATTAATTCACTAATGTGAAGAATGGCGTGTCTAACAATACCCAAGCTTTATTATATTAAAGTCATTCTTATCATTCTTTGTGATATACGTGTCATATGTTTAAAAAATAATTATGTAATGTGAGGAGACAAAGAAAAAATGTGCTTAATTTTAATTAATGGGTGGCTCTTAAAAGAGCCGTTGCTGTTCTTAAAAGGACATTAGTTTAAACTGAAATAAAAAATTATAAAAGCTACACTGATAGGTGAAAACAACAAAAAGTTATACAAATGGCAGAAACAACAACATATGTGACCGCCGTGCTGTCCAAGGCATGCCATTACTAGGTTTAAGCATTAAATACACGGTTAAATGTTATATTGTTTGCTTAGACTCTCTGGATTTTATTAAGCCCACACACAAAGCATAATATGATTTATAGCCATCACACTAATTTAATCCAAGTTGATAGTCACCGGAAATAGGCGACGCTTACCTTTCTTCACTGGGGTAATATTTTCCAAAACAAATGCTTGTAAAAAAAATCCCCAAGAGTCTAAGGAACTGGAATATGTAAGCCTTTTAATCCAAAACGCTTTAATCCAAAATGCGTTTCTGACCGAAACACAGAACTTCCGTCCTTTGTTTTCGGCTCTCACTTGTCCTAGGAGGCTTAAAAAACTACACTGAGCCATCAGATTTGTAGTCCAGGGCCTAACGAATCAAACGAAAATCATGAAAATAGGGGGCGATCCCACTATATATATATATATATATATATATATATATATATATATATATATATATATATATATATATATATATATACATACATATATATGAACTGAAACTGAAGCTCACTGTAAAATATAGCAACAAGCTTTAGTAAAGACCTTTACACAGATTCACTGGTGTCTGCTGCCCTCTTTTGGATGTTATAAAAAACTACACTGATAGTTGAAAACTACATAAAAACTACACTGATAGTTGAAAACAACAAAAAGTTATACAAATGGCAGAAACAACAACATGTCAACTAATGAACCTTTATTATAAAGTGTTAGAAAAAATACTGTCCAAGGGTGGATTCGAACCGCGAAACTCTTGCATGCTTAACAGAATTGCTATCCCCTACTCCATTCAGGAACACGAGAAAGCCTTTGCGGTTTTATGTATTAATTCACTAATGTGAAGAATGGCGCGTCTAACAATACTCAAGCTTTATTATTTTAAAGTCATTCTTATCATTCTTTGTGATATACGTGTCAAATGTTTAAAAAATAATTATGTAATGTGAGGAGACAAAGAAAAAATGTGCTTAATTTGAATTAATGTGTGGCTCTTAAAAGAGCCGTTGCTGCTCTTAAAAGGACATTAGTTTAAAGTGAAATAAAAAATTATAAAAACTACACTGATAGTTGAAAACAACAAAAAGTTATACAAATGGCAGAAACAACATGTCAACTAATGAACCTTTACTATAAAGTGTTAGAAAAAATACTGTCCAAGGGTGGATTCGAACTGCGAAACTCTTGCATGCTAAACAGAATCGCTATCCCCTACTCCATTCAGGAACACGAGAAAGCCTTTACGGTTTTATGTATTAATTCACTAATGGCGTGTCTAACAGTACCCAGGCTTTATTATATTAAAGTCATTCTTATCTTAATTTGAATTAATGGGTGGCTCTTAAAAGAGCCGTTGCTGCTCTTAAAAGGACATTAGTTTAAAGTGAAATAAAAAAATTATTAAAACTACACTGATAGTTGAAAACAACAAAAAGTAGCATTAATGCATTTAAGCATTAAACCTGCTTTAGTCCAGGTATGGGAGGAGATCCCTCAGGAGACCATCCGCCACCTCATCAGGAGCATGCACAGATGTTGTAGGGAGGTCATATGTGGAGGCCACACACACTACTGAGCCCCATTTTGATTGTTTTAAGGACATTACATCAAAGTTGGATCAGCCTGTAGTGTTTTTCCACTTCAATTTTGAGTGTGACTCCAAATCCAGACCTCCATGGTTAATGAATTTGGTTTTGATAATTTTGTGTGATTTTGTTGTCAGCACATTCAACTATGTAAAGAACAAAGTATTTAATAAGACTATTTCATTCATTTAGATCTAGGATGTGTTGTTAAGTGTTCCCTTTATTTTTTTGAGCAGTGTAGTATTTTACATTAATAGTTTTAAATAAACTTTAAACTGCAAATTTATGTATTCCTTTATTTATTTTTATTAATATTATAATATTAATTTTATAATTGTTTTTTGTCTTTTCTGTCTCTAAACTTCTGTAGTGCTGCTTGGTGACAATGTGAATTGTTAAAAGCACTATACATATAAATTGAGTTAAACTGAATTGTGTTTTTGCTTATGGTGCTTGACCCTAGTGCAGGTTTTGACACTACTGGTAATACTATTCTCTTTGAAAAATTATAATATGCTTTTAGAAGAGAATGGATTCTGGCTCAGGCCTTCATTTGACTGATTATTATCAGTTAGTAGAAAGGCCCACTGTGTTTTACTTTATATATGCTACCCCTGTGTGAAATTAAACATTATATTGATAAACATAAACAAGCTTCAAACAGAATGCTTATGACAAATAGCTGTATGTTTCAGCAAAGCCAAAAGAGGGAAGCTTTGAGGGAATTGTAAAGGACATTCCTTAAACTTAAACGTCGTAGTACATAATTTTGTCAAGACAGACATTCTTATACTATATGAAGATTACAAATTAACTGTCTTGTCTGTTTCATCATATGCTGCAGTAAAAGACAGAAAAATATGTGATTATTGACTCCAGTCTTTAATTGGAAGCTCACTTAGATATTACTATGACTGCCTTCTATCATCTCAAAAACACTGATAACATATAATAAATATGATAAACAAAATATAGTTCATACTTATTTACCTCTTGTTTGGACTGCTGTAATGCTTTTACTGTTTACTGTGCTAGTACTGTAGATGCATAAACATGTTCAACAGACCATATTGCTCATTTCCAGCCTTCCAATCATCTACAGAAAAAAAAGCTAGAGCAAAATATTGCTCTTACATTATTAGTAAACACTGTAACTCTCTTAAAATTCTGTCCCCCCATGATGTTGTTCCCTCTGATCTCGTTGTAGCTGCTTTTGATACAAGGTCCTAGTATTGATGTAATTATAAATGCCTCTTTAACCATTGTTCCTGAATGCCTTAAGCATGTCCAGCCATTGCTCAAAAAACCTAATCTTGAGGAAAACCTTCCCATTTGTGAATGAACAAATAATGTTAAAATTTGTTCATTCACAATTGCTCGTTTCTGAACTCAGCAAATATACTTGTACCCTTTCAGTCAGATTTTAAAAGTCATTATAGTATTGAAACAGCTCTGTTAAAGGTTATGAATGATCTGTAAAATGCTATAGACTCTATATACAATACAATGTTGATTTCATTAAATCTTGGTGCTGCTTTTGATAAAATAGGTCATAATATCCTTCTATCATGCTTCAAACACTGGGTTGGCATGAAATACACTGCTCTTGATTGATTTCATCCGTATCTTAAATCCAGGACTTTTTCGGTGGCTATAGGTCCATTTTCTTCTTCTTCCACCTCTGTCACATGAGGTGTCCCTAAGGGGCCTATACTGGCACCACTCCTTTTCAATTACACATGCTCACACATGGAAATATTATAAAGAATTATAATATTTCATTTCATTTTTATGCTGAAGACTCTCAGCTTTACCTCCCTTCAAAATCTGGACCCTCACTACAGCCCCTCTTGGACTGTTTAAGATATTAAAATCTGGCAAATACTTGCCTCCAGCTTAACAATGATAAACCTGAGGTGATTATTCTGCGTCCTTCCAAGAATAGAAGCCCAGGGTTTCCCGCAGCACTTTGCAGTTCGGGCGGCCCGCCTAAGCTGGGAAACCCTACCGCCTTAACTAGGTCGTCCAAAAAAACAAATAAATCCACTGCACAAAAGGCCATCAAGTGCATCTCGGAGAATAGCACGGATGTGCTTCATACCGCGAGTGGGCACGCGTGCCACACAGCCGAAAGAGAGAAAGACATGGTCCGTCGTTGTCTGAAGGATAACTAGCCATTTGATAAAACGCGTGTCTGTGAGAACTGTAAGTGGACTTATGTTTTGGGTTTATTTAAGCCTGTTATTGTATTAGTCTATAGTTCTTGCAAATTTAACCCTCTGGGGTCCACAGGCTCGCAGGCGCGTTTTTGGTACTTTTTTCCTCTTCAATGTGAAATCCACTTAAAATACTCTGTCATTCATAATCATACACATACATGTAATACATCATTCGAAACTGTGAAGTGTCTACTTTTATTTGACTGCCTTCATAATAACAACAAAATGCTGTGCTTTTGACAAATAAAGAAAATAACCAGGGTGTGCATTCAGACATCTCTGTCTCCTTGACCATCTTCCTGAAACACGTTACAAACATGAACTGATAACTCCGCCAATACTTATCACACGAACATGATACATGATCTAATGAAAGCCTGAAATGTCTACTTTTAAAGGTGGTAATTAAAATTCGAAAGCAAATATTGTCTTTTTGTGTAATCTGTATGTAAGTAAAGAGAGGTACAGTGTTTCTGGCTCGACCTCATTAGCGCTTAATGTGATCCCACCTACCGCGCGTGCACCATTCATATGAAAATTACCTGAGCGGGCTATGCAAACAAGATCAACGGCCCCAAACAATGCTATAAGAAGCACAAAGTTTTAACAGATTCATTCACTTATCGACACGCTGCGAAGATGAAACGCTTTACAGCTGAGGAAGCTCTACAGATGCTCCTGGACAGCGAGAAAGAGTTCATTTCCTCAGACGAAGAGCAGGACTCCGATAACGAACATTTGTATTTTGAAGAGCGACTTGATCCAGCTGAGGATATAATTTCTGAAGATTAAGTTTTACTTACATCTGTTGAAATCTTGTGTGATACTGTACGGTATACAGACTATTTGCGAGCAGATATTCAGAGCGACTTTATAGAAACGTCTCGTAATTGGCAACTTTTATTTGCCTTAAACTGTTAGTTCTTATTAAGCAGTATGCTGATTAATGTAATGTGAATATACAATATTTTATATAGCAATATCACTATTTAGAATATATTTTGACTAGTGTTTATGTCTCAAGTAGTCTTGTTTACGTGACTATCTGTTTGGGTGTAAATGTATCGATGTGGTGTCGATGAGCTGTAAATGTGCCCGGAGATATGTCATGTGTTAAATTAAAATGTTTAGCCATAAATACGTCTGTTAATGGCCCGTTAACAAACATATACGGCGCATCTCTGTACCCAATTATCTTATCTCAGCTATGCTTGACTGCCTTAATTATTGCTTTATAAGTTTGTTACTGTGTCAAATATATTATATTAATTATTAAAAACTTTTGTAGGAATGTGGCTGCATCACTCTTGTCTTCACCTGCATCGCCTGCAACACTTTCACCTTCGTTTGATGCTCGCACGGGGGCACGCAGCAACGAGAACAATAAAGAGTACGTCCACATGTAACCATTTTTTTCTATTATGCGTGCAGAATATTTGTATTACTGATGTGGAAAATACATTATATTAATTGTTTTGCTTTGTAAATACTTTGAAAAATACATGATACTAATTAGAATTTTTTTTTTTAGGAATGTGGCTTCACCTTCGTCTGACACTCGCACGAGGGCACGCAGCAACGCGACCGACATTCATCCTGTGCAAGCCACATTTATCGTTTTTTATGTTCTCAGTATTAGTAATACTGGTGTGTTGCTTTGTACTTTGGAAATACATGATACTAATTATGATATTTTTTTAGGAATGTGGCTGCAACACGTTCACCTTCGTCTGACACTCGCATGAGGGCACGCAGCAACGCAACTGGGAACAAAAAAAAGAGTACGTCCACTCTTGTACCCATTTTTCATTTATATTAGTATATATTAGTTATATATTATTAATACTAATGTGTTGCTTAGTACTTTGGAAAATACACAATGAGACTAATTATGATTTTTTTAGGAATGTGTCTGCATCACCTTTACCGCTACTCACACACGCCATAGGTCTCTTTCAGTTCTCAAAGCAACTGAGACTAATGTGTAAGTACAGTTTATTAAAGTGTCACTGCTACAGTAAAATACTGCATAATAATTTTATTTTATATTTTATTTTTGATTCAAAATTTTTCAAGCCCTAACACACATGATAGTAGGTAGCTACATGCTACATGCATTTTTTTTCTGTGTTAACGATAAAATAATGTTATGTACTTTATCAATATTACATACATATTGTATACAGATTACACGGAGCTGCACGTACACGTTATATTCGCCGCGTTTGGATGCCAATGTAGGTTCGCAAAGCCATGAGCATTAACAGTAAAGCAACATCCGCCATTGTTGTTGTGTTTGTGTTTGCCGCTGCTGCGCTAACGTTGCTGGGACACGTGACACGTATACAGTGACGTCACACTCGGCGCTGTGATGGCTCTCTAGCCGGTGGAAAGGCAAACCGGTTCTTAGAAGGTTCACCAGTGCAACCAACTTTGAACTAGCGCTAACTCTGAACCAGCACCCGGTTCTTTACGGTGGAAAAGAGGCATAAGAGTTTCTTTCCTGCACGGGAACCTGGACCACAGCTGAGTCCTGCAGATGCACACACACCCCTGAGTGTCTTCAAAATGTTTTTCCATGAGAATGCAGTGTCAACTCTAAGCCATAACACCAACGCTCAGGCTGCCAGGGCAACAGCAAAGGGTTGCAAGTACAAATGGAAAGATGTCAGCACCACTGAGATGAACCGGTTTGCCTTTCCACCGGCTAGAGAGCCATCACAGCGCCGAGTGTGACGTCACTGTATACGTGTCACGTGTCCCAGCAACGTTAGCGCAGCAGCGGAAACACAAACACAACAACAATGGCTAAATATATAAATATTTATTTAATAAATATTTAATTTATATGTAAAGCTGACATTTTGAATCATTGCATATAATAAAGCTTCTTGACTCTTGACTCTATTGTATTGTTCATGTTTTTTTAACATTGGTAAAATAAAAGTCATATTTTGTCAAGTACAGATATAAATAAAATCTTAAGTCTTTTGTACTTCATTGTACACTATTTTATTACACTACAAGCAAAAGATTTTCTTTTTAAGTCTCCCCACATTCATTCTTTTGTCAACACAATCCAGACTAAGCCATTAGGGGGTTGGGCCTCCTCAGGTGTGAATCATCAATATTCATGACCATTGACCCTCCCTTGCATATTGCCTTTACACAAAAAAAACTGTCTTACGAAAGTTAAATCAATGTATTGTTTCATGTAAATGAGTGGGTAAAATGGTTTTCACATTTTTGTGGCAAATTATCAACTCTACAAGAGTAGAGAACTTTATTGTGTGTGAACAAATGTTTAGTATGTGTTTCTTGGCCTTATTTCAGCATCTTTTCTTTTTCTTTTTTTTTACTACCCATGCATAAACATCATTTACTTAAAAATACAAACATGTACATACATTTACTTACATAATATTGTAGCCCAGTTTGTGCTGAATACAATGTTATGTGATATTAACCATTGATATGTTTTGAAATAACTGAAAAAAGACCAAATGTAAGAGCATGTCAGAACCTCTGCCAGTGTCCCAAAATGGTCAGACCCCAGAGGGTTAAAGTAAGTTAGCTGGTGATTTTGTTGTTTGAGTTCTTCACCTGCTAGCTAGGTTGCACGTTCCTGTTTTTAATAATTGTTAAATGTAGTACATAGTACTATCTCACAAAGAAGCCCCGCCCACCTGCCCAACCCTACCGCCTTAACTTACAAATTTTCTGCGGGAAACCCTGAAAGCCGCTTGGCTAGAAATTTCATCTTGCTCCATACGTCAAGCCATATGTAAAAAAAAATTTTAAAAATTAAAAAAAAACTTGGGTTCTGAACTCTGAGTCAAAGACTCTGTCAAAGAACAGTTATTACCAGTTAAGAGTCATTTTCAGAATTAAACCGATTCTGAACTTCAATGACTTTGAGAATGTTATTCACATTTCACTGGTGGTTATATATGCTCTATATAATTGTGACAAATAAAAATCTTGAATCTTGAATCTATTCATGCTTTTATTACTTCTGGGCTATTGTAATTTCTTATATATCTGTCTTCCCCAATCCACAGTACAAAAGAACACAAACATATCACCCCAGTTTTCACCTCTGTTCACTGGCTCCTAGTTCATTTAAGAATACAGTTCAAGATTCTTTTAATTGTTATTAAAGCACTAATGTGGCCAGCACTTACATTACAGACCTAATTTATTCTTACTCAGCATCTAGGCCACTTAACAAGTGACCTAGTTCATTTTCATCTAAACAAGCTCTCCGTCATGTCCCTAGATCTCATGTCAAATCAAAAGGTGAAGTGGTTGCACCTCACCTATAGAATTAGCTCCCTCCAGACATAAAAACGCTCCATTGGTTTCAGTTTTTAAATCTAGGCTAAAAAGATATTTTTATTTGTTGGCTTTCCAATCATCTTACCCTGGCATTGGTGTATACTGTTTACTGTTAACTAATTACCTCCTTTTACATCTTTGTTCTTTTATTCTTATTGTTGGATAATGTCATTTTTATTAATTATTTAATTTTACTTGTGTTTTGTACAGCACTTTGGTCAGTGTAACGGTCTGTGACGGTAAGCTGAAATGTGCTCTATAAATAAACTCATTAGCTTACTATATTGTCAAATAATTTTGATTTTTTTTATCCTTCAATATCCTTCCTAAAAAGGTTGCCTAGGGCCTCTGGCTTGGAGACGAGGCCTCCATAACCATAACAAACCTATAAACTACTTCTCTAATCAAGACTAGCAGTTCAAGACTAGGCTCTTTGTCCATCGCATATAAAATAACGGTCACCTGAAGCGGAAGCAGTTAATATCACCATGATCGCCTTGCTCAAGGGCACCTCAGTCGTGGCCAGCGTGACTCGAACCCATAACCTTAGGGTTAGGAATCAGACTCTCTAAACATTAGGCCACCACTTCCCCGTTAAATAATGGTAATTTCCTAAAGGAAGTGGAGAAGCACTTGGCTAAAATCAAGATGGAAGTACACACACATACTACTTGGGAAAAGACATACAAAATGAGCTATTGAATCTCATGAGTAGTAACTAACTAACTAACCAAAAAATAGTTATTAAAAATACATACTGCAAAGTACATTTTACTTTTAATGTGGGTCACATACATTAAACCTGGTTCTTGCAGATGCTGCCAGAGCTTCAAAAGGATGCCACTCGATTCTTTAAACACCTGCAGAAACTATTTATCTTTTTTCAGAATCCACCCAGAGAAAATGTGAAAAGTGACACCATTTTCCATTGTTCCGAGGTCCAGTTCTGATGCTAACGTGCCTATCGTTGGTGCTTTCATTGGTGGACAGGGACTGGTCTGCAGCTATGCAGCCCCATACACAACAAACATCAATGCACTGTCTGTTCTAACACATTTCCATTGGAACCAACATTAACTTCTTCAGCAATTTTAGATACATTGGTTTATTTGTTTGATTGGACCACATGGAACAGCCTTTTCTCCCCAGGTGCATCAATGAGCCTTGGCTGCCCATGACCCTGTCAAGGGTTCACCACTGTTCCTTTCTTGGACCACTTTTGTTTGTGGATCAGTGTTTTCCACTGGTGGAACAAATGACAATTAGATGAATAATGGAACATTTTAGAAACAGAGATACTATGGGCATAATGTGGATTGAACAAAGATGCACCATGGACAAAAGTATGTGGATAATCCTCCTAACTAATAAGTGTTTCAGCTATACACTGTGCTAACAAAAATATAAAATAGTGATACATATGCAGGCAATCACCATAGACAAATAATGACAGTAGAATTGATTTTACTGAAAAGCTCAAAGGTTTTAAACAATGAACTTTCACTGGATGCCAGCTTTTCCCCAATTCAGTTTCATTTCGTCCCTGTTAGATCTGTACCAGTCAACTGTAAGCATGTTACTATGAAATGAAAGCATCTAGGAGACACAACAACTAAGCCACAAAGCAGTAGGCTACACAAGCTGTTGTATAACACAATACAGAGTTAGAAACTGCCTCTGAAGAAACATCAGCACAATAACTGTGCATTGGGAGCTTTAAGAAATAAGTTTCCATGACCAAGCAGCCGCACACAAGCAAACTAATATCTGGAAGAATAGAAGTGAGTGAAGAATCATTTCATTATCTGGCTGAAAAAAATCATTTGATGAATGCGAGGAGACCAAAAGGGATGCATAATGCCAACACAGTGTTGAAATTTCCAGAAACATACTACCAAATCTTGTAGAAAGCCCTCCCAAAGGAAAAAAGGCTATTATAGTCACAAATGTCTAAATCAATATAAATGTTCATGGTTTTGGAATGGGATGTCCAACAAGTTAATATAAGTGTAATGGGCAGATGTCTATGTGCTTATACTGAACATATTTATAGGTTTCTATTGAATATATAATACATTTTTGGAAAAAAAATTGCCTAAAATAATCGTAATATACTGTTTAATCAAAAGAGAAATATTTGATTCAGGAAATTGAAAGATTTACATGCAGGAATTATATTCTAATGGATACATTTATGCTAAAATATTCACAATGTCCTTACACTGTACAACATCCATTGTACTACAATTTTCTGAACAAAAAAAAGGGGAAACAGAGAAGAAAGATTAATTTAAATCAAATAAATATTTTGGTACTTACCGCAAGTTTGCTCCCAGTTATCTGCATGCAGCAGTGGTCAGCAAAGGGAGTTATGTGCAAAGGAAACAGTAAACACAAAGAGCACATCATGAACAGGCCAGAATGTCATCTGAAATAGGTTTGAACTATACTCACTATATATATATAGCATACATACATGCGTACATACATATAATGTATGTATGTAATATATATATACATACATTATATATATATATATATATATATATATATATATATATATATATATAGAGAGAGAGAGAGAGAGAGAGAGAGAGAGAGAGAGAGAGAGAGAGAGAGAGAGAGATTTAAATATATAGATTTATATAAACACACACACACATACAGTGTGTATGCAAATTTCTATATTTATGCATTAATATGACCCAAAATATTGACCCAAAATATGAAGTCCCAAAAGCAGGTAAAGTGAAGCCAATCAAACATATCAGACAAATATATTGTACTTGGTAAAAAAATTTTATTCAGGTAAATGTTCCAATATTACATGTCTGTGAGAGGGAAAAGTATGTAAACCTCTAGGTTGTGTAATTAATTTGAGTTCATCTGATTTCAGTCAATGTGATGACAAAATCAAACCACGAGTGTCCTATATTTTATTTAAAGAACAGATATATACAGTATCTCACAGAAGTGAGTACACCCCTCACATTTTTGTAAACATTTTATTATATCTTTTCATGTGACAACTCTGAAGAAATGACACTTTGCTACAATTTAAAGTAGTGTATGTACAGACACACTTGTCTTTGTACTCCACACCGGGTTGCCAACACACACTTAACACCATCTGAACCAAATAAGTTTGGTCTCATCAGACCACAGGACAGGGTTCCAGTAATCAATGTCCTTAGTCTGCTTGTCTTCAGCAAACTGCGGGATTTCTTGTGCATCATCTTTAGAAGAGGCTTCCTTCTGGGATATGGTCTAAGCACTGTCAAGCTGACCCCCCACCCCTTCAATCTCTGCAGCAATGCTGGCAGTATTCATGTCAATTTCCCAAACACAACCTCTGACATGACGCTGACCACGTGCACTCAGCTTCATTGGTTGACCATGGCGAGGCCTGTTCTGAGTGGAACCGCTGTATGGTCTTGGCCACCGAGCTGCAACTCAGTGTCAGGGTCTTGGCCATATTCTTATAGCCATATAAGAAAATAAGATATTTACACAAATGTCAGGGGTGTACTCAATTCTGAGAGATTCTGTATATATGAAGTCTGAGGTTAATGACATGTGATTGTCAAGTCAAGTCAAGAAGCTGAAATCTCCGGTGAAATCTTCAGTTTCTCCAGGACCATGGTGCTACATAAAACAAAGACAGAGCTAAGGACTTAAGTAATCTTAGCCATATAAAATGCATCTGTGCAACCTGGTGCAAACATTGCAAGACAAAAAGTCAATACAAACAAAAAACACAAGACATTACACAAAAGCAGCGCCGTCCAGTGTAAATACTGTAAGTTCAATCGATATTGCTTGTACAGAAATACTGGAATGAACACATTAGTATTTTAGCAGCAGTTACATGAGGTATTGTGATGTGATCATTGCAAAATCCTTTGTTAAAAGATTGGACTCATATATAAGTCATATAGATTCTGTACAAATGGAGGAAATTTAAGACCATTGGAACATATCCAGAAGTGGTCAACCAATAAAGATCACTCCAAAGCAAGACATGTAATCGTCTCTTGGGTCAGTAATGAATACAGGGTAACTTCTAAAGGCCTCTTTTACTTTAGCTTATGTTAACGTTCATGAGTCTGCCATCAGGTGAACACTGAGCAACCTTGGTGTGCAAGGCAGAGCTACAAAGAGAAAGCTACATTGCTGCCCATGAAGTTTGCTAAAGATCATATGGACAAGCCAAAGTACTATTAGAATATAATTTGTGGAGGAATGAGAACAAAATAAAACTTTTTGTTTAAAAATGTGAAGCATTATTTTTGGAGAAAGCAAAATACTAAATTCCAGCATAAGAACCTTATACTGTCTGTGAAACATGGTGGAAGTATCAATAGAAGGCTCACAATAGATACTGAAAACAAAGGTTCACATACTTTTGCAAGTCACAGATGTGTAATTCTGGATCAATAATTAAATAAAGAAGTACAATATTATTGGCTTGTTTGTGTTTGCTTTTAGGGTCATATTTATGCAGAAATATAGGAATATATAATGTGTGCGCGGGGGGGATGGCGTAGACTGTTTGATTATAAGGATACTTACACATTTCATTTCAAAAGTTTTCAGTATTAACAATTGGCCGTTAGAAATTCCCAATGTCTGTGAAGTTAAGAAGGATGATTTGTTTTTTCCTCATTTGATTTCTGGATGTTCATTCATTCATTTATTCTTTTATTTTATTATTTATTTATCTATATACTAAAAAAATGGAATACTGAGAAAGTATTCTTAGCCTCCGATCAAAAACCGGTAGACTGAGAAACAGCTTTTTCTCTAGAGCTGTCACCTTACTGAACTTTGCCTCCCGGTGACCACCCACCCCTGTATATTATGTCAATAGCACCTGTTTATTTGTCGATATAACATAACACCATATTCTATGGATATTCAGGTTTGGATATACAAGACATACATGTCTGTGCATGTCTATTGCACCCAACATGTATGTCTTGTATATCCAAACCTGAATATCCATAGAATATTCATCTGTATATTATCCTGTTCATATTGTAAATACTGTATTCATAGTGTAAATACTGTACATCAAGTCAAGAATCTTTTTATTGTCATTTCAACCACATATAGTTGTTGCAATGCAAAGTAAAATGAGACAACATTTCTCCAGGACCATGGTGCTACATAAAACAAAAGACAGGGCTACTAAGGACTTAGTAAGTCTTAGCCACATAAAGTGCGACTGTGCAACCTGGTGCAAACAGTGCAGGACAAGACAAACAAAACAGACAAGACAGTGCAGGACAAAAGACAGTGCAGACAAAAAAATTACAAGAACAATAGAAAAAGAAAACAGCTTTAGAAAAAGAATTACAAAAACAATAAACAAAAGACAATAGACAGAAACAGTGCCAACCAGTGTAAATACTGTATGTTCAACAATACTGCATGCAGTAATATTAGAATGAACACAGTATTATAGCAGCAGTTGCATGAGGTAATGTAAAGAATTGTGGAAAACAGCAAACAACTAAAATGTGAGACAGTATGTGCAAAGAGCAAAAAAGTGTGCAAAAACAGCATGTAAACAGGTTGATGGATGTATATTGGAAGTGTGTGTATTTGGTGTAAGTCTGTACAGTCCGTATGTATGTCTCTTGTATGAATGTCTCTTGTCATTTCTAGACTGGATTACTGCAATGCTCTGCTGGCAGGTCTACCTATGAACGCAATCTGTCCTCTGCAAATGATCCAAAATGCAGCTGCCCGGCTTGTTTTCAACCTGCCAAAGTTCTCGCATACCACCCCGCTGCTGCGATCCCTCCACTGGCTTCCGGTAGCTGCACGCATCCGATTCGAAACACTGATGCTGGCCTACAAAGCCAAAAATGGACCAGCTCCCTCTTACCTCAAAGCCCTCATCATTCCTCATACTGCACCCCCAACCTCCGATCTACCAGCACTGCTCGACTGGTTCCACCATCTTACCACACTCAGGGTAAGAGGCAAGTATACTACAAGACTCTTCTCTGTTCTGGCACCAAGGTGGTGGAATGAACTTCCCCTAGAGGTCCGGACAGCTGAGTCACTGGCTATTTTCAAGCGGCGATTGAAGACCTACTTATTCAGGAAACACTTCAACACTTCTTTCCTTATCTTTTGCATTTAAAAAAAATAATAATAATAAAACCTTTGACACTTTTTCATTGTAACTTTGAACAAATGTTTTAAACTCATGGTATCTTAAGTATGTAACCTAGTGAACCAGCATTAATGTATTCAATGTTAGAGATTTAAGCACTTATGTACGTCGCTCTTGATAAGGGCATCTGCCAAATGCTGTAAATGTAAATGTAAATGTAAAATGCTGGGCTTTTAAAAGACTTTCTTGGTAATGGAGCTGGTGTTTAGTGACCAGGTGATGAACACCAAGAAATTTGGTGCTCTTGACTATCTCTACAGATGATCTGTCGATGTTCAGCGGTCCAGCACGGTCGTGTCATCAGCAAACTTGATAATATGGTTTGATCTGTGCATTGCTGAACAGTCATGAGTCAGCAAGGTGAACAGCAGTGGACTGAGCATGCAGCCCCAAGGGGCTCCAGTGTTCAGTGTGGTGGTGCTGGAGATGCTGTTCCCGATCCAGACGGACTGAGGTCTCCCAGTCATGAAGTCCAGGATCCAGTTGCAGAGGGAGGTGTTCAGTCCCAGCAGGCATAGCTTCCCAATCAGGTGCTGAGGGATGATTGTATTGAATGCTGAACTAAAGTCTATAAACAGCATTCGTACATAAGTGCCTTTTTGTCCCAGGTGGGTGAGAGCTAAATGAAGGGCTGTGGCAATGGCATCGTCTGTGGAGCGGTTTGGACGAAAAGCGAACTGTATAGTGTCCAGTGATGGTGGTAACTGGGTCTTGATGTGCCTCATGACGAGTTTCTCAAAACACTTCATAACGATGGGTGTGAGTGCGACGAGACAATAGTCATTAAAGCAGGACATTTCTTTGGGACATCTTGCACTTGCTGCTTCTGGTTAGATGCCAAACTGCATTTTTTTGCCTTGCACTTGTACATGTGTAATGACAAACTTGAATCTAATCTATACAGTCATGTGATATTAGGACACCTCATGAAAGCTTGAAAATGGATTACTTATTTTACTGATTGTATATATTTTCTGATTTGTATCCTTATTATTACAACCTGAATTGAAATAAGAAATGTATTACTGTAAATTGTGTCAGCAATTCTGTAGGGAACAAGATTTCAAACATTTTGGCAGGAAATAGTTTTAATGAACTGATTCATGACCTAAAGGACTTAGAGGAAAGTAGGGTTAAACTGAATAATGGTAAAGTTATTAAAGGTGTTCTGTATGCAATAGCAGGAGACAATCTGCGTCTCACAATATTGGTGGCTTCCAGGAAAACTTCAGCAAGAGTAGTTTTTGGTAGATTTTGTGATATAGATAGACAAACATTCAAGTCTAGTCCATTGTCAGCTGGACTGAATAGAACAAAGCTGTCATATCAACATGTTGAAAACCTAAGAGAAAGCAACACAGAATCAGTGTGTGGAATAAAGTTTGACTTGATATTCAACCAGCTGCTTTACTTTCATGTCTGCCAGCCTGGTCTCCCTCCATGTTTAGGTCATGATCTGTTGAGGGCATTGTTTCCAGTGACTTGGCATTATTCATCAATAATTTCGGTAGACACTGAGAAACACTTCACATTTGAAGAACTGAATAGAAGTATAAGGCAGTTTTCTTATCTTGGAAATAATGCAGATGACAAACCTCCAAAAATATTTTGTCCAAATACTCAGAAGCTGGGTGGATATGCTGTCAAAAATTGGTGCCTGAGAGTCCTCCCAGTTCTAAACAGGATAAAAAAGCCAGGCGAAGGTAATGTATGGAAGTTGATCCTGCTCCTGCGAGAAAGAGGTTGCTTATTTGAGTGTTCTTATTGAAGAATATATCCATTCTAGAGTGGAGTTATTTCTGGAATTTCCCCTTAAACCAAAACACCATTACCTCCGTCACTATCCAGAGCTTATAATCCAATTTGGACCTCTGATGCCACAGTACAAGATGAATGGTTTACCAGTGATTATTTTTCATCACTCTATCGCAGATTTGTCTGATCACCTGTAAAACCATCTCAAACGTATGCAACTTAGCCTTTTTGTGAAACACTGACAAAGAAATGTTTTTGTTTTGTAATTCAATCTTAAGTGTTTGTTGTTTCTTCATCAGTTCATTAATAATTTTCTTTCAGACCAAACACGTTATGTAAAAGTAACACCTCTAGAGTCCACAAACATTTTTGATATACCAGAGGATCTTTCGGGTCTAGTTCCTCAACCACACAAGTGTGTCCAGCACAAACAGCTCCGGTTCAACTGTGGATTTGTCAGTATGGCCTGAAAACTTTGAAGTGCCATGGAATAGGATGCCATCTGGTATTAAAACAGCCATTGCACTGTGAAAACACCCTACAGTTAAAGATCGCAGAGAATTAGTGAGAAATGTTATTAGTGAGATGAGTTTAATCCATCAACATCACAGTGTCTGGTTGTGGCGAAAAAGATTGTAAAACAGTATCAACAAAGTTTTGCTGATAACCTGAGAGAATGTACAAGGATTGGAACTGGCTATGGATCTCTTCTGACTCAACTTAAAACAAGAGTAGAGCATGTTAACCGTGGCTGCTTGTTCTCAAAACGCAAGAAACCAAAAAAGACTTCAAATTCACTGGCAGAAGACGTTGCTCCAGGACCTACTAACCAGTACAGGGCAGCCTTAGTGTCCTGTAGAGGAAAATGAGGAGAGTGTAATAGAAAAATGTTGTGAATAACAAAAATGAACATTAAACATTCTTTACCAATATACACACACACACCTGAAATTAGGAACAGCAAAGATAAAGGGGGACTGAACTGTTTTCCAAACTGCACTTTAAGCTTAAAAGATAAGAACTTTGCAGATGTATGGGAAATGACAGCATGACCATTGCCCTGCCTGTGCAACGACATGATTAGAGGATGACAAGATCAGTGGAAGATGCCACACGGAGACATAATTATAAACCTAAACTAACTCACTCTGTTCAGACTTAGGTCGGGACAGACTGACTTCACACTTGCAAGTGTATTCAATAAATATGTTTGATATTCCACAGGACTCTGCTGCGTTCTTTTCTGCAACTTAGGAAAGAGTTCACTTGAACTATTATTTCTGATTAATAGAATAGAATTCCCTCCACATTTTCTGGGGGATCATCTGGGATAGTTCGTTCGTCAACGAAAGGTTAAAAATGAAACACCGTCTCAACATGGTTCAGTTATCTGAGGTTGGAGGAGATTCCATCAGAGGAAGAGGATGGAACAGACTTGGATTTCAGAATGCATGTTTTATATGTGGAAGTTCAGATCACCGGGCACAGTATTGCCCTAAGAAATATCGAGGGGAAACCAAGAGGCCTGAGGTTATGGATGGGTCTGGGATGGGTGAGCACCCAGGGATGGGTAAGTCTGACTCTTTTAGGCAATGCAAGGAAGAAAAGCTTAAACTAACTGTTCTATTTCCACCTGTTACTAACTCAATTTCTAGCAAAGAATCAGAGTTTGATATTATATCTGTGAATGAAATCTATGCTAAATATAATGAGCCCAGATCAAGAAATGCCTGTGATTACATTACTTGTCGAACAAATACCGATACAGTTTCTAGTTGACTCAGGAGCAGAGCACTCTGTGATACGATTGTGTGAATTTTCTATTTCACCTAAAATGAGCAATCACTCCCAGTTTACTGCGTGAGCATCAGGAATGTCAGTCATTGAGACATTCTCAGTACCCTTAAGGTGCGAAACCGTAACTACACAAACAATTTGGATTTTTCTTTTTGATTTCTGAGTATTGCCCAAAAAATCTGTTGGGTCAAGATTTGATGTGCAAATTACATTTATATCTAATCAGCACTAGGCCTTAAGATAGAATGGGGAGATGACTCCTGACTTGTAAAATGGTATCCCAGATCTCTGCTCAATATACAAAAGGAAACTGTGTGATTTTTCTTTTACTGATGACGCACATACTCTTGTGGGAAGGGGAAAAACATTTTCCCACCTCTTCTTTTCACACAGACTACATAAAAACTTTACATTGCTCTGCACACATACACAGATGCAAATCAGATAAGAGCTATGAGTGGTATAGAAAATTAGATAAGATACTTTTTTTCCTTTACTCACTGTTTTATTGTGTTTTAAAAAAACAAAAATTTAAGGGGAATACCTGTAAATTGCTTGTACATTACTGTTTGAGATACTTCCTCAATGAAAAGATTGAAATAAAAAAAGAAATGTCAAATATCACATTTAAATAATGTACAACTCTTAACCCTGCCACACTTCTTCCCAAAGAGCATAATGGGGAGCCTTATGATTGTGTGAGTGTGATTAATGAAGTTTGTTGCCCATGGCCTGATTACAGGAGCCAACGCTGACCAACCCTGATCTGGAATTATTTTTGGAAGGATTTCACACACCTGAAATTAGGAACAGCAAAGATAAAGGGGGACTGAACTGTTTTCCAAACTGCACACTTAAGCTTAAAAGATAAGAACTTTGCAGATGTATGGGAAATGACAGCGTGACCGTTGCCCTGCCTGTGCAACAACATGATTAGAGGATGACAAGATCAGTGGAAGATGCCACACGGACACATTATTACAGAATAAGCCTTGGGTCCAGCATCATGTATAAATAGAGAACTGCTTTACAAGCAAACTACCTCACTCTGTTCAGACTTAGGTCGGGACAGACTGACTTCACACTTGCAAGTGTATTGAATAAATATGTTTGATATTCCACAGGACTCTGCTGCGTTCTTCTCTACAACCTAGGAAAGAGTTCACTTTAAGGCTGGGTGATATGGCCGAAAACTGTATCAAGATATCAGTGTTTCATATCGGTCGATATCGATATATTGAACTTTTTTATGACCCATTTAAAATAAGGACCAGGAGAAAAATATATTACATTTAAACATTTTTATTTTAAGCTTAACCTTCCTCTTATAATAATCCCCTCATTTATTAAGACAGAAATGTCAACAACCAGGAAAACTCAAATAAATAAAATATAAACATAAGTCTAAAGTCACAATGTACACTTAACAATTATCTCTTAACATTTAAGGTACACAATGAAATAAAATGTAATAAATGCTTAATAAAGTGTAATAAAATAGTGCAAAGTGTTAAATATAAACATAGAGAAACCTGAGAATTTAGTGCAAGTTTAGTGCAAGGAAGTTCAATACCTGTTCACCTTCAGGTGAATAAAGTGTTTTAAAAGATGTGCAGTGTTTTGTAAACATAAATAAAACTGAGGTAGACTGAGATACATATGTAATATAAAAAAAACAAACCTGATACAGTATGGTAACATTGTTTGAAATATAAAACCTGCAGAAATATGAAAAAGTAACTCAATTTATTCTTACTCTAATCATACTTGAAGTTGAACTATTCAAGTGTATTTTTGTAGACTTATAATTAGGGCTGTAGCTATTGAATATTTTAGTAATCGTGTATTCTACCAAAAATTTCACTGATAAAATTTAATCGATTAATCGAGTAATCGGATAAAATTGATTAGTGCTTAATTAAAGAGCAATATTAAACATACAAGAGAAAATAAGATGGGTCTCTTAAAAGAAATAACTAATTGGTTTTCAAACTAAGGCATACATTAAAATAAATAGTAATAATAATACAAAAATATTGCCTTTAAGTCATGCAACTTAACTTTCAGAACTAAAAGATTCAAAATCTACAGATCAGCTATAACAATCCTTTACTGTCTAATTTGGAATGCTTTGTGGTATTTAGGAGGCAAAAACATGGACAGGAACTTGGACCTAGAGGCCTTGCATGGTTTCACACCGAGTGCTTTAAGCATATACATATATATATAATATATGTGCTTTAACTCTCTACATTTGATTATATTGTCTTCTGGTAAAGTAGGTTCCTGTCTTTTGTATACTATCTGCTTTTTCTGACTGCAGAAGACTTTGCTTCTTTCTACCAGGAGAAGATTGAGGAAATCTGCCGGACCTTCACTTCAGCCCCGACTGCACTTACATCTCAGAGTATGCATTCCCCTACACCTTCGTTGTCACATTTCTCAACTGTGGCAGCAGAAGAGATTTTACAACTCCTCCAGTCCTGCAATCCTACCACCTGCCCATTAGATCCGCTCCCTACCACTATGCTCCAGACCATCTCGCAAGACCTTTTGCCCTTCATTTCCACTATCGTCAATAGATCCATAGCATCTTGTCAGGTACTACTTTCAAGAGAGCAAGGGTTATTCCCATCCTAAAGAAACCTGCTCTAGATGCATCAGACATCAGTAACTACAGACCGGTATGACTTCTCATCCCCAGGTCATGATCTTGCTATACCCTTGCACAAAGATCTGATCTCCCCTTCAGCCACAGCTCGCAACCTTGGGTTAACCATGGACAATCAACTGTCCTTTTCTTCTCATGTTGCTAATGTGACTCGCTCATGTCGGTTTCTTCTCTACAACATTAGAAGGATTCGGCCATTTTTGTCCACACAGACTGCTCAGGTACTTGTTCAGTCTCTTGTCATTTCTAGACTGGATTACTGCAATGCTCTGCTGGCAGGTCTACCTATGAACGCAATCTGTCCTCTGCAAATGATCCAAAATGCAGCTGCCCGGCTTGTTTTCAACCTGCCAAAGTTCTCGCATACCACCCCGCTGCTGCGATCCCTCCACTGGCTTCCGGTAGCTGCACGCATCCGATTCAAAACACTGATGTTGGCCTACAAAGCCAAAAATGGACCAGCTCCCTCTTACCTGAAAGCCCTCATCATTCCTCGCACTGCACCCCGCAACCTCCGATCTACCAGCACTGCTCGACTGGTTCCACCATCTCTCAGGGTAAGAGGTAGGTATACTACAAGACTCTTCTCTGTTCTGGCACCAAGGTGGTGGAATGAACTTCCCCTAGAGGTCCGGACAGCTGGGTCACTGACTATTTTCAAGTGGCGGTTGAAGACCTACTTATTCAGGAAACACTTCAACTAGCACTTCTTTCCTTATCTTTTGCATTTAAAAAAAAAATTATAATAAATAAATAAATAAATAAATAAATAAATAAAAACCTGACACTTTTTCATTGTAACTTTGAACAAATGTTTTAAACTCATGGTATCTTAAGTATGTAACCTAGTGAACCAGCATTAATGTATTCAATGTTAGAGATTTAAGCACTTATGTACGTCGCTCTGGATAAGGGCGTCTGCCAAATGCTGTAAATGTAAATGTATTAGAATATAAAAGTCTCTCTCTCTGTGTGTGTGAGTGCGCTTTAAAAGTCTTTTAAAGGAGCATGTGATTGCAACGAAAAAAAGGTATCAACATGCTCAGAATTGAGGCTTGCCCTGCGCTTTGAAGAAATGTTTCCTGCTGCTGAAAACAGACGCTCTGACAGTGTCCCAAAACTTGGATATTTTCTGTCGTTTTCTCCTGTTTGTTTCTTCTCTTTGCTCATTGACATGGTTATCGCGCGCTTCCATTTTGCAGCCCGCACTAGCACCCACCCTCAAATCAAAAGACCGCTAACTCATAAGCACGTTGTGACACGCACGCGCACACACACAAAATAATTGCACAATAGCGTGATGTGAGCTTTAAAATGAATTAAAAGAGGCTTCGAGGCAGAGGAATTTGCCTCAAACAATTTTTGTAATCGAGTTACTCAAGGAATCATTTCAGCCCTAATTATAATATCCAAACAACTGCCATACTGGCGAGCTGACTTTTCCTCTTTTATTTACAATTTCCTTGCTCGCTGCGGTGCTCATTTTCTGCTTATCAGTCGCCGGTTACTGAAGAGGAATCCAGCACCAGCATGAGACAACAATATGACGCAACCAAACTTGATACTGTTACATGATTGGCTGTTAGAGTGTCACTCCCCAAGTTGCTAGGTTACGAGAGTGAGCACCAAAAAAAATATTGAACGTCTTATCAAGCACATTTTATATCGCTATCGATCATGTGTCTATAGCGATAAATATCGTTATCGTTTTATCGCTCAGCCCTGGTTCACTTGAACTATTATTTCTGATTAATAGAATAGAATTTCCTCCACAAGAGTCTTAAAGATAAACAAAATGAATTGAAGGCTCTTTATAGTACTGAGGGGGCAGCTGGGGTACAACGAGCATATCGGTCAATGAAAGCAACACTATCTCCAACGGAAGTCCATCAATGCCTGTCCACCACTATCCATTGCTGATTTGAAAAATGACTGGCCATACCTTTTAACACCCAAAGAACTGTATAACCACTTTAAATCTCTTACAAATATCAGCATTCTGGAAAAAGTGAAACCGCCATGGAATAAATTGGAAAGTGAAATTCTAAATGCAACACAGTGGATGATCGGTATTAAAGAACAGGACACTAACTAGTGCTTTTTGTAAAGCAGTACTATTTTGTTTTTAGTCTAATTGAATTCCTAAAATTTTGCTTGTGTTTTTTAACTAATTTTTTTGCAGATGTTTTGTTGGAATCAACACACCCAATGACACAAAGACAGGCACAACAAAGGCTAGAGCCAAAAAAAAATTGGAAAGGTCTCAGAGGAAAGGAACAGCACATTTAACCTTCATGTTTGAACACTTCTCAGAAAATTAATGGACTTTGAGTGGTTAAGCATGCAAGTTGCTATATACAGTACAGAAGGAAATGTATGCCACTTGTTTTATGTGATGTACACATTTCATAGGTACTTTCTGACTTTTATTTTTGCTAAGATATTGATAACAGATATTGTTCACTGGCTGGAACAATGTGTCAGCCTGTAATTATGTTGGCAGACGTGATGCGACCTAGCAGGTTAGTTTTTTTTAAATGGTATATTGTATGTTTAATAACAGCCTATATTTCTATTAACCTAAAGTTACAGTGGGTTTTAAAATACAATTTAATTTTTTTGTAAGAAATGGGTAATGTAATTTACCTATTTTATATATACACTGTATACACACACACACACACACACACACACACACATATATATATGTGAGTGTGTGTGTGTGTGTGTGTATACAGTGTATATATAAAATAGGTAAATTAAATTATGTATATATATATATATATATATATATATATATATATATATATATATATGTGTGTGTGTGTGTGTGTGTGTGTGTGTTTGGGTGTGTGTGTGTGTGTGTGTGTGTATACAGTGTATATATAAAATAGGTAAATTAAATTATATATATATATATATATATATATATATATATATATATTAGGGCTGCACGACTTAGGGAAAATGTCATATTGCGATTGCGATATAATAAACAAATGGTATCATGAGTCAACTTGCTTGGTTCTCAAGGAAAATGCACACATAGATTACTGAAATTTGTATTTCTAAACTCAAACTAGCAACAACAACAATCAAAAGCAAAACGTTTTCAAATTAAAATATAAAATAACACATTAATGCTGATTAATGAAAAGCCTAAGATCAAAACTGTAAGTGTACATGTGTGTGTGTGTGTGTGTGTATATATATATATATATATATATATATACATACAATAGAGAGTGCGATATTTAAAATATCGCACTCTCTATTGTGAAAAATATGTGTGTGTATATATACCTAAATAATTGTGTAAGTAGAAAAAAAACGCAAAAATGCATTTAGAAACAGTTGAGTCCCCCCTCCCCTTCCTCACAGTGGTTTGACCCACTGCCTGCTTTCCCAGTTCACCTCACCTACTCTGCACACACGAGTCAGGTGTGTGGCTGCGGCTCAATTCCATTAAGTAATGGATTTTATTCACTTTAAATAAAGCAATTCTCTTTAATGTAGATGCAGATTCATTCATAAATTAGTTGCGGCAAAAATGGCTATCTACCAATGTAATTTTCCATGAATCCGCTATATTAGCGATTAAAATATTAGTGAAGTGAAGTGACATACGGCTAAGTACAGTGACCCATACTCAGAATTTGTTCTCTGCATTTAACCCATCCAAAGTGCACACACACAGCAATGAACACACACAACGTGGACACACACCCGGAGCAGTGGGCAGCCATTTATGCTGCGGCGCCCAGGGAGCAGTTGGGGGGGTTCGGTGCCTTGCTCACGGGCACCACAGTTGTGGCCGGCCCGAGACTCGAACCCACAACCTTCGGGTTACAAGTCAGACTCTCTAACCATTAGGCCACGACTGCCCACATTAGGCCACGACTGCCCACATTACCCATATTACTTATGTAGTTAACGTTAGCTTGTTTACAACAGCTTATTGCATAGTACACTGCAACTAACACGCCAAAGCCATCGAGAAAAACTTTGAAAATGACCATAATGACGCATCTCCATGCTACAATATTAATGATAAAAGCAAAGTTCTTCACTGTGGGGACATGTCTTTATAAGTACAATTAGACTATTATTTGTGTCCCCCTTCAAAAATTGCTCATGACAAATTTTATATTTATTGTCCCCCCTACTGTTAAATTAAATTTACGCCCATCATTACATGTAATTGTTAAACTTGATTCCCATACATATACATTTGCTTTTAAGCCTAATAATTACTTTTGATTATGATGTGATTGTGACAGAGGCGTGCGGAGAGGTTTCAGGTTGGGGTAAAGAGTTTTTTTCTGTCACCACTTTTGAATGAGGAACAATATCAAGGCTATAAAACTTGTCAAAACTTCACGAATCACAAAAGTATCAGTGAGAAGTTGAGAACACTCGTTTAAGCAGTACATACACTTGAACTTGAATGCACATCACATTTTTTACTTTATTGATACTGCTTTTAATCGTAATGCAAAGACCGGTCATCGGGACATAAGCTGTCATGTACAATAAAAGCGCCTGTGCAGCGACAGGAAATATCATTCAACACAAAAAGCCATCTAGACGGTGGACTTGCGGAATTTTTTATTTATTTATTTTTTGAGTGCCATGTGGACGAATTTTTTCAACGCATAAACTATTTTATTTCTTTATAACAGACCACTGCTAACTATAACACACCGTTGCCATGAAAAACAGAGCATTTTCTTTAGCGGAAGCAATGCAATTGTTCAGTTGAGACCTGTAATGAGCAACAGCGAGAAGCCGCGAACTCGTTCTGAATATTTTAAAGGCGTAACAGCTAATGAAAAAGCAGAGACAATTGTAGACGAAAATTAAGAGAGATTTTATCTTAGTTTTTATTTTATACAAAACATTTTCGTCTCATCTTTTTCATCAACAATAATGCATGTTAATTTAGTCTTAGTCAGCGTTTTTGGACAGTGATGCAGTCTTGTCATCGTCTCGTCTTAGTCATGAAAAAAAAGGTTGCTGATGAACATATTTCGTCTCGTCTGACGAAATTAACACTACATATAACAGAGGTAGCATTTTTTCTGGCCACCAGTTCAGTGTCCGTCTGCTCGGCGTCCATCTTCACCCGTTCCGCACTGCACACCGGAAAAAGTCACGACATGACCATGACTGATCTTTTTTTTTTTTTTTTTTAGCGGTGTATTTTATGAAATAGTCAAACAGCTTTCAGAGAGAATGGGTTGTCATGTCCACACATGCATGTATTTACTATTTATTTATTTCATAAAATCGCAGCATTTTGCGTCATATAATTGATATCGCGATTGCGATATAATTAATCGTGCAGCACAAGATTTTACTTTATTTTATATATATATTTTAGATATTTAATAATTTATATTTTTCATATAAACTTAATTTCATTCATTTTTACTGAATACTGTAACACATAATACAAGTTACACTTACATAAAAATAACAACAAAGCATACAACAATTTCGTGTAAAATGCTTTCCAGTATAATACTGCAAACCATTTTACATCAAATTCTGACAATTTCACAAGATTTTCTTGCCAACTTTTTTGCCAGGTAATTCCTGTAATTTCCACAGTACATTGTTTACAGCACAGGAAAAAACACATTTCTTTAGTCTAGCTTTTTAAGAATAGCTTCTTAGGTAAAGAAGCAGATTTGGGGGTTCATGGGCATAGAGTGTTTGGTGAACTGGGATGTCTGAATGCTGTCGGCTTACCACCCTTGCAATTCGCTCAGGTTTTCAGGCTGTGGAGTGGTGGGACGCTTTACATCCCAGAAAGCCCTCATGTCTGTGTCACATTCTGCCTCTAGCCTTTTAGTTATGCTGTTATAGCTAGTCTTGCTGGAGTCCCTGTCTGCACATAATGTACAGTGTCCGTCACCTGATTACAATTCTACCTAACAATTTTCTCCTCCCTCTTGCTCTCTGTCGAGCTATATATGCCACTCCGCAGCTCCCAGTGTTCCGGGTTCCTAGTGCTATTGACTCTTTTTTTGTAGCAACTTCGTCAATCCTGATGTTCTACCCCTGGTTGTAGTCTATTCACCCGGTGGTCACCCTGCCAGGGAGTGATCTGCATGGTCAGCCAGTGACACATGGGATTGTTGTGGATGGAGTCACCTGGAGACTTTCATACATTGAACCAATGTTGAGTCGATCAGCTGTATGGTCTGGTCTTTATCAGATATCATTTTGCTGACTTTGACAGGAGAAAAAAAATCAGTGTTGAGTCCATGGTGAACTCAGAGTTTGCAGTGACCCATTAGTTCCTCAGGAGCTCTCAGTTGCACAATTATAAACTGTTGTAGAAATTTAATTATTTACATTTACATTATTTACTGTATTAAGAGGATGGGTTTTCATCCGAGTCTAGTTCCTCTAAAGGTTTCTTCCTCATATCATCTCAGGGAGTTTGCCGCTGTCGCCTCCGGCTTGCTCATTAGGGATAGGGATAGATATATATAGTATTTTAAATGTTAAATTATTATTTTAAAATTTATTTTAAACTTTAATAGTATGTATTCATTTATTCTTATTTTTTATTCTTATATATATTCCTATCTTTTTTTTTTTACTCTTCTGTTTCTATACTTCTGAAAAGCTGCTAATACATTGTGAATTCTTAAAAGCTCTATACAAATAAAATTTAATTGGAAATATGGTTTCTCTCACAAATGTTTTAAAAACAGCTGTCACCCATCTTCATGCAGATCTTTAATGCCTCAAATTCACTACCATCATCCCTGTGCCTAAGAAACCCAAGATCACAAGGCTAAATGACTACAGACCTTTTGCCTTGAAGTCTGTGGTCATGAAGTTTGAGAGACTGGTGCTGGCAATTTAGGCACTACAACCTCACAGGACCTGAAGTGGGAGACCTGCATAGACTGCATTGTCAAGTCCAGCAAAGGTTATACTTCCTTGAGGAAGTTCGATCTACCACAGGAGCTGATGATACAGTTCTACACAGCTGTGTGATTCAATCCTGTTTACATTAATTACAGTCCGATTTGGTTCAGCCAGCAAATCAGACATAAGTAGGCCACAACAGACTGTTAAAACACCCGAGAGAATTTGGGTGCCCTGCCCAATCTCAATTCAAGACAAGAAGCTTTTATTCAACCATATGTAGCTGACACAGTACAGGACTTGTACTGTGTGGGGTGAAAAATTGAGCAAATAACATCATTAAAAGACCTCCCACCATGGACATCATCAAGCAGATGCTACAGATCACTACGCACTAAAACATCTGGACAACAACTTTAGTTTCTTGTTTCTTTTCACAGGTCATATCCATTTTGAACAACTAGCACATCCACTATTACCTATCCCATCAGTTACAATACTCAACAATATCTCTTACTAGAATCTGTGTAAATGCATATTTATTTTTTCTATGGTTATGAAAATGTACAATATATACAATTGTAATGTACAGTACTTACCAGGTACATCTGTAAAGAATATAACTACACCTTTGTATATCATTTATATTTTTATATATTTTTTCCCTTATAGTCTATTTCTTGAGTTTATGATTAGTAGAGCTCCTGTAACCACAGCAAAGTCCTTGTGTGTATGCACACTTGGCAAATAAAGCTGATTCTTATTCTGATGTAAATCAGCAAAACTGTTAAAATAGAGTAACCAAGCAAAATCACTTTAGTTTTGGGTGTTTTAATTAATGAGACAGCTGTCAGATATTTATCCTGCCTATTTTGAATTTGTCTAAGCAGAAATGTAAACAAGAGATATAGGTCCAAAAGGTGTGGGGAGACAGTAAATAATGTAGCTAGAAGAGGGTAAACTGCAGAATTGCTGCATAGCCATGATACATCTCTGTCTAGCATTCGAAAACTATGAGCGAAAAATGCAACACTTACAGATTTAGCTGTAGCAGAAATGTACTGGACAACCATCTCTCGTTTTGTGCTCAGGTCCTTTTCACGAAGAGGGGCTTTACGGTCTTCATTCAGGTTCATATCCTCCTTTATATGAATATACACATAAAAATACATACATACAAGGTTATAATAAGCATATGGATAGGAAAATAGCAAAATTAAAATATACTATCTAGTATTCAATTCAATTTTATTTGTATAGCGCTTTTTAAAATTGACAATGTCTCAAAGCAGCTTTTATAAACATAAAACAAAAGGTAATCAAACATAACCCAGAAACATGGGAGAAAATATACAATTCACTTCTCTTCCTGTCCATCCCTAATGCATCCAACCAGAACATTTTGGAAATGTCTGAGATCAGATCTATATCAAATGTATGTAGGTTTTATATACTTGTGTAGGTGGTACAGAACAGAGTTAGTGTACCAGCTGTATAAAACTGCATGTTATACTATACTATACTTGTATGTTTTACAAGTCTTTCTGATTTGTGTTTTAAAATCCATAATAGTATAAATTTACAGTTTATTTATGGTCAGTAGTTTCAGTCTGATGTACATTTCAAAAATGTTATATTATTGTAAGCTGAGCTTAAAGGTTAAAGCTCTATGAAAACCACATGGCGTCTGTGTCGCATCAACCAAAAAGTTAAAATCTACTGTCAATATTATTTGTTCATATTAATGAGCACTGATGGCTGTCACTTTAAGTTAATGTTTAAATAATATAATTAATTAGGATAATTAATTATTTTTACAGCCTTAAAATGACAAAAGCGAGGAGGAACTATAGTTCATGCCCAAAGATAAAAAAGACATGTCATCTTTACATAGGGAGTGCCACCAAAAACATGCCATACAGGAAGTTTGGAGTAGACAGGAAAACTCTGACCCAGAAACTAAAAGAATACATCAGTGTTGGGGCACTGTCTGATTTGTTTGCCACAGGGACTTCTTTCCTGGATTCAAACAAAATGACCGGTTATAGAAAGATACAAGATAAGTCAGTGTGGGTGATACATGAACTGCCCAAAAGGAGCAAATATGGATGATTGGTAGTTAAAGAGGTTTATGAGACATCATCCAGAATTGCCTTTATGTAATTCTGAGCAGTTTTCTGAGTCAAGCCAAGATAATGAATGACTGCCATTCCTGACTACTGGGTATAGTGTACACATTAAACACAACCAGGCTTTTGGAATTTAATGAATTTTATCTTCATTTAAAAACTTGTATGAGAGATTAATATATTATATTAACATAACTTTTCCTACTGAAATCTATGTCTTGCACAGGATTGTAGACCTTCAATTGTAAGGCATAAAAATAGTTCCATACTATCGTTTAGAAATGAATGTATTTAAACTGTGAATTAGCTAACCGAACAACTTGAAGGTGTCATTTATTCTCTATTCTCTTCTTTCCATGTTGCATCTCTTTGTTAGTTAAATGTTCTGTTATAAGAATCAGAATCGGGTTTATTGACTAAGTATGTTTTAACACACACGGAATTTGGTACTTGCTGTTGGTGACCCTTAAAAGTACAAAATAATGACACTATGAGAAACTGTTCTGTAGCAACTCCCAAATCGGAGCAGTTGAAAAAGGTTGTGTCTATGGTGTGATGGGTGTGTAGTGATTTTTACAGATGGTTCCCTGGTTCTTGTCATGCAGAGTACACCAGGGGAACACCAATGAATTTTTCTGCTGTGTCTACTGTTTTCTGCATTCTGTTCCTGTCCTGTATTGTAGCTACACCAGACCAGATGATGATGGATGTGCACAGGATAAATTTTATGACTGTACTAACAGCTCCTGTGGCAGACCATACTTTCTCCACTGTTGAGGAAAATACATCCTCTACTGGGCCTCTTTAAGAATGAAGTTTATGCTGTACTCTCACTTCATATTTTGAGACATGAAACATGAAGGTCTTTACATATGACATTGGGCTGTTGGATATTCTATAGGAGAATATTGAAGTCCACTGTCATCATCACAGTTGTGAGCATGTTCTGCTCCAGGTTGTTCAGACTGTACCACTGTACCAGATACATACATTTTCACGGAAACATGGCTGCACAGCAGCATTCCAGACAACGCTATTGAGCTAGCGGGACGACACACACTCCTCGCGGATAGGACATTAGATGGCTCTGGTAATACCAGAGGCGGTGGATTGTGCATTTATATCAACAAAGCTTGGTGCACGAACTCGGTTATTGTTGAGAGACATTGGTCAGCTAACCTCGAATTTCTCATGGTTAAATGTAGACCATTTTATCTACCTTGTTTATTGTTGGGGGTGATTTTAATCACTCAAACTTAAAAGCAGTGCTCCCCAAATTTCACCAGCATGTTTCCTGTCACACCAGAGGGAACAAAACCTTAGACCATGTATACACAAACATGGCTGGGGCTTATGTTGTGACCCTCCTCCCCCACCTGGGACAGTCAGTTCACCACTCTTTGTTCCTCACCCCCAAATACGCACCCCTCATCAATCGAGTGAAGCCATCAGTAAGAACCATCAAGGTCTGGCCTGCAGAAGCAGATGTCACACTCCAGGAACATCTGCATCTCAGGCCACCAGTGACACTCACATGGACATTGACTATTACACCTCCTCTGTACTGGATTACATCAATACCACCATAGACAGTGTTACTACTCAGAAACAGATCATCACATACCCAAATCAGAAGCCATGGATGAACAAGGAGGTGTGCCTCCTGTTGAAGGCACGCAACGTAATACTGCCTTCAGATCAGGTGACACACAGGCATACAGCACATCCAGAGCTAACCTGAAAAGGGGCATCAAAGAGGCCAAGCACTGCTACAAGTGGAAGATAGAGGAGCACTTTTCCAACTCTGACCCTTGACGCATGTGGCAAGGCATCCAGGTCATCAGTGATTACAAATCCCCCCACTGCACCCCCGCTGCCACTGATGTCGTCTTCTTGAACAAGCTTAATGACTTTAATGCTCGCTTTAAGAAAGACAACAAAGAAACTGCCACCAAGCTCAGACCCTCGGCTGACCCCCCTCCAATCACACTCTCCTCCAGAGATGTCTGCAATGCACTGAGCCGGATCAGTGTACACAAAGCCACTGGATCAGACAACATCCCTGGACGTGTACTCAGGGCACGTGCCGTGCATCTTGCTGGGGTCTTCACGGACATCTTCAACCTGTCTCTTGCCCAAGCAGCTGTTCCTACTTGCTTCAAAATGCACCTCAATTGTGCCAGTGCCAAAACACTCCAGCCGAATGTGCTCGAACGACTACCGCCCTGTAGCACTGACAACCATTGTCATGAAGTGCTTTGAGCAGCTGGTCCTGGCACACCTGAAGGACTCTCTGCCATCCCCATTGGACTCTCACCAGTTTGCCTACAGCATTTCCATGGCACTGCACTCTGTGCTCACACACTTGGACAACAAGAACACGTATGCACGTATGCTGTTTGTTGACTTCAGCTCAGCATGTAACACCATCATTCCATCCAAGTTAATAGCCAAATTAGTAGATCTGGGCGTTAACACCGCAACGTGCAACTGGATCATGGACTTCCTGACCAACAGACCCCAGCAGGTTCGATCGGGCTCTATCTGCTCCAACACCATCACACTCAACACTGGTGTACCACAGGGCTACTTCCTTTTATTTTGAACTGTCCACATGGTTTTTGTAGGCATGGATTTGCCCACCTTCTAGAGGGCATTCTAAAGACAAGATCTAGGAGAATGCTGATACTTAAACCTGCAACTTAGTATTAGTCAGATAGATTCATTATCCGCCTGCACACAAGTGCAATCTTATTGGCATAGTCATCAGGCAAGAAAGCTGATAGGAAGTTTCAAACTCAGACTGCATTTAAAAATTCAAGCATGATAGTTCCCACCAATGAGAAGTTGTGAAAAAACACATTTTGCAATGTGGATACTGCCTTAAAATCTGACCTACAATTTAAAGCAATATAATCATGTAATTTTGCTTAATGATGCAAGGGGTCCGAACATTCCATGTTTTCCCCAAAACAGAATGAAGGGTTTGGCATTTGAATGACTTACAATCTGTGGAGACAATCTTCAGATAGTCTTGTGTGACTGCAGGCATATCTTTAAGAATTTGTCTCTTGAGGTGGTTGTGAATTAATCAACAGTTACATTATATTCATTCAAAAATTACATTGTATTCATTCAAAATACAACATGAGCATGCTTACTTGGGTGTCATATGGAGCAAAAATAAAAAATATGGGATCCTATATTGTTACTATGCCATCACTTACACTGCAAGTTATACTTCACACATAATCCCCAATAGTGAAGTCCAATGCTACACTGAAGCACACATGGTGGGACACCACATAATGAGCATGTGCTCAACATGCCAAACACACACAAACTCCATAGGCCGTGTTGGAACTACAGGATCCAATTTCATGAGCGAGACAAAAAACAAACAATCTTCTTCAATTTAAGACTGTCAGCATTTCACATTTGAGTTTCAAAACAACCAGCTGTTTTTTCAAACCCCCTACCTGAATAAATCACTATTTAGGCCAACCTTAAAAATATTCGTTTGCCGTAACCCGACCAACCCTGTCAATTTAGGACCGACTCAATTTTTTAGTTTTTTTGCTTTAAGTCCGGTTGTAAATTTGCGTTAAGACCGACCTTTTTTTTTACTCTTCAAACAACTAATACAAAAGCAATAAAATAATATTAAAGGGTTCGGGCACCATAATACAGCTAAAAAATTCATTAAAACAGCTCGACACTGCTTTAACTTCGCACAAAGTTCTGGAAAAACTGTGCTCAGCATCAAAATAAGGTTTGCAATGATGCGCGCGAAGGCAAGGGTTGAAGACCCAGTCAGTGACGTCACGATATGCTAATTTGTTTAAAGTCATACCTACGTAAATCACCAAAATTGTACTTTTTTTTTTTTTTTACATTGAAACTTGAAAAAAAAAAATAGACCTACCTATGGACCCTTTTTTTTTTTTTTTTTTTTACTGTTACTGCAAACCAAAATATTTTTAAGGATGGCCTTAACATCATAGTTTAACACCTCTAATGGCCTAGTGAAACATATATAGATACCTAAATGTAGGGGTGATAATTTGGTAGCAAACAAATGAATGACAATTAACATAGCTTAACATTTAGATCACACATTTGATGGCCAACAAATGAGAGGTAAGCAGTAAGGTCAGTTTGCAGTGCACCCAGATTTAGTCGATTGAAACAGTGATAAAGGCAGATTATATTAAAAAAGTCACAGAGAAAGAGCAATTGGGGAGAGGGAGTGAGACAACTTAGGTTAAAATAACAGATTAAAATGTAGCTGCAAGCAATGATGGCGGGCCCTCGCACGTTTTTTTATTGCTATACGGTGCCTCCCAGAAAACAATGCATGGTGGGCAAGTGCATCAAATGGGTCAATCGCATGAATATACTAGGAGGAGTATTTAAAAGTTCAACACATGCAACTGTTGTGACTGACACACTTCCTGGTGCCTCACACCATGTCCGAGATTCACAATAGGCACATCGATGCGATCGAAATCCTTGGCCGAACATACCCACCACGTGTCTTCCCAATAAGACATTTTTTGCTTTAGATGTTAGACATTTCCTGTTTCTCCGAATTCACCATAACTTAGTCACCTCGCCATGGCAGCACCGTTCGAGATATCAAAAATCCCTTCGGAATTTAGCAATGCAACGTCTCGGCATCATGTTGACCACGTTTGATGTCAATCGCATGAATTCCCTAGGAGGAGTATTTAAAAGTTCACCGCATGCACTTATAAAACAATCCAAAATGGCCGACTTCCCGTAGTTTAGAGCGCGAAAATTGTTCGGGTCGATGAGATCTATATGCGTACCAACTCTCATACATGTGCGTACATAATTGCCCGATCTGTGCACCAATGTTTGTTTTTGCATTACAGGGGGCACTACAGAGCCCCCTGCCAGGCCCGTATTCCAGCCTTTTGCCCGAGCCTAGCGTTGCACGACTCTGACGTGTGTCCCAAATTTCAAGAGTTTTTGAGCATGTTAAGGGACCCCAATTGGCCAAAAAAAATAATAATAAACCCGAGCAAAAACAATAGGGCTTCACATCATCGGTGCTCGGGCCCTAATAATAATAAACACGAGCAAAAACAATAGGGCTTCGCACCAGTTGGTGCTCGGGCCCTAAAAATAAACCCGAGCAAAAATAAAAGGGCTTCGCACCAGTCGGTGCTCGGGCCCTAATAACAAAACTCAAGGTGAAAAAGAACTGCTAGTTTTAATTACTTCTGAGGAATGAACACACTGTACCAGGGTTTTTCCTACATTGAAATTTTTTTGGCGGCCGCCAAAACGATCTTTTGTCCCGCCAAAGTCTTATTTGATCTGTAATTGGGTTTTGTGAGTGAAGCAGGCTACTGACGGAGTGACAGAGAGAATGAGCACAGCACCCTCCCACCCCTGCGCGGGCACTCCATCTTCAGTTCTGTCTTTGCTCTCTCCCTCACATCAAAATCAAGTAATCTTAAAGGTCAGAAGACCGAATCCATGTTTCACGTGGTGCATTCAGAGAATATTTTTGCTGAATTACCGCTGGGTGTGCATTGCAGTCAAAAAAAAAAGTTGCCTTATCTTCTCTTACAACTTGTGACAAGCATTCCACACATGCAGCTGACATAGCTCTGAATAAATGCAAAAATGTGAATTCAAGAATTCATAACTGTATGTATGTGTATATATATATACACATACATACATACATACATATATATATATACACACACATACATATATATATATATACATACATACAGTTATGAATTCTTGAATTCACAATGTCCTGAACAGCCAGGATTCCCACACAACATGTCCGCTAAAATCCGATTCGCAACCTAATGACTCCTTTGAGCCGATTCATTATAATGAATGCCCGTCAGTGTCTGAATCGTGTGTATAACAAATAATTACTTCTTAGAAGAACATACACATCTGAAATGTGCTTACCCCATTTAGCCTTAATAATCCACAGTATGTATAGGCCTCTGACAATGTGTAGTAAATTACATATAAAATCATTTAGTTTAAAGTTTAAAGACTGGAGTGAGATTAAACTAGATGAAAGCTCAAAGCAAACTGTTGCTAGCTAGCTGCTAACTAGATTAAATTTTATAATGGTAAAAAAATTACACTATCACATGTTTTAACACTACATTTTTAATGCTACTTTTAGTTGATATGATTATACTAAAATGAAAAAGGACCAACATTTAGACGTATGCTGCAAGGTGGCTGTAGATGGGCCCCATGAGGATGAAATTGACTACAGAGATCATGTAAAAAAACAGTGTTAATAAAAAGAGACGAGTTAAATGTTCATCTGCAGGCTGTGATATTTGTAAATAGTTAATTGTGATACCTTTGCCATTTCAAATATACTTTGGTATCGATAATATAAAATAAGTTATCGCTTTCTTTTACTATCTAGCATGACTATGATTTTTTTCTTTGTACAGTATATTTATTTTAAATTTAACATTTATTATCAATATTGGGCTTGCGGATCATGTGGATACTAGGGTACTCTTTGCTGTGTGTGGATGACCATGTCGGTCAGCCACCACCGAAGACCAATTTTGACCCAAGAAAAACCCTGTGTACATGGAGTGCATATTATTGACTTTTCTATTATTTTGTTTCAATAAATAGTAACAGTAGTAATAACTAGAATGGTACATTTCCTGAAGAAAATGTGAATGGTGCTTGCACATGGCAAGTTCCCCTCTTCGGGCTGAGTGTTTTGATATATTACATGTCTATGTTGTGCTAACTTTTTGATTTAGCTTACTTTGGGGGCGGGGCTACACGTGACGCTACGTGACGTGACCAAAACACGCGTGAGGCAGTTCCCCTAATCGTACTGAGTGTTTTGATATATGACACGTCCATGCTGTGCAAAATTTATGATTTAGCTTATTTGGGGGGTGGGGCTACACGTGACATCACGTGACACCACCAAAACACACGTGAGGCACTTCCCCTCATCGGGCTGTGTATTTTGATATATGACACATTCATGTTGTGCAAAATTTATGATTTCGCTTATTTTGAGGGTGGGACTACACGTGAATACCCGGTGGGGTGCCAAAACCTCTGGACAAAAGTGACTACTAAGTGTTTTGACATTTCATGTCAAAACTGCAGAAATTATGTAATTCTACTGATTATATTACATAGAACAGTATTTTGCGGGCGGGGCTACATGTGACGTCACATGAATACCCGGTGGGGTGCCAATACTTTTGGGCAAAAGTGACTACTAAGTGTTTTGTCACGTGACGTCCGGAATTCCGACCGCTTATAAAAGTCATAGCACACCTCTCCTCAATGAGCCAGTCGATTTGACACCTTGAGAGTGTGCTTTACATCTACATAGAGAATAAAAGAGTTTTAAGAATTGCCCATTCAAGTCTATGGGGAAAAAAAAACCCTTTGAGCTTCCGTACCTTGTTATATGAATCAGTGGAACAGGTCATGCAATTCATTTTCAAGGTGTCAATTTATGTGGGGTCACAAACTTTCATCTGAAAATAATAATAATGTGCTTTGCAAGCACATTAACTATGAAATGAAACTGGAAGCTCACCAATTCTAACAACTGTGAAATATAGGAACAAGCTTTAATCCAAAATGTGTTTCTGACCGAAACACACAACAGTTCACTTCCGTCCTTTGTTTTCGGCTCTCACTTGTCCTAGGAGGCTTAAAAAACTACACTGAGCCGTCAGATTTGTAGTCCAGGGCCTAACGAATCAAACAAAAATCATGAAAATAGGGGGCGATCCCACAATATATATATATATATATATATATATATATATATATATATATAAATAATGAAATGAAACTGAAGCTCACTGTGAAATATAGCAACAAGCTTAAAAGACCTTTACACAGATTCACTGGTGTCTGCTGCCCTCTTTTGGATGCTAGCACATCTACAGAGAGATTTTAAGAATTCCCCCATTCAAGTCTATGGGGAAAAAACACCCCTTTGAGCTTCCATACTGGGAATTCTGGAATTCTGTTCGCGTATAAAACCTATAGCACACCTCTCCTCAATGAGCCGGTCGATTTGACACCTCATTTATGGGTCTAGGACAAAAGCTGCGGGACAAGTTACGCGCCAAAAAAGTGTCCAGAAGAAGAAGAAGAAGAAGAAGAAGAAGAAGAAGTATGCAAGAGAATAAGAATGTGCTTTGCAAGCACATTATTAACTAGAACGATTCATTTCCTAAAGAAAATGTGAATGTGTTTGCACGTGGCAAGTTCCCCTCATCGTGCTGAGTGTTTTGATATGTCACATGTCCATGTTGTGCTAAATTTTTGATTTCGCTAATTTTGGGGGCGGGGCTACACGTGACGTCAGTACCCCTCATCTTGCTGAGTGTTTTGATATATGACATGTCCATGTTGTGCTAAATTTTTTTGATTTAGCATGAATTTTAGGAATTTCCCATTCATTTCTTTGGGACTTTTTTGGTCGCTTTTTCGTCCGCTGTGCGAACATCGTTGGTCGGATCACTTATAAAATACATAGCACACCTCTCCTCAATGAGCCGGACATTTCCTGAAGAAAATGTGAATGGTGCTTGCACGTGGCAAATCTCGGCACTCGGTTGCTAGGGTGAAATTTTAGGAATTTCCCATTCAATCTATGGGACTTTTTTGGCCGCTTTTTCTTCCTCTGTGCAAACATCGTTGGTTGGATTGCTTATAAAAGTCATAGCACACCTCTCCTCAATGAGCCGGTCGATTTGACACCTCATTCATGGGTCAAGCTGCGGGCCAAGTTACGCGCCGAAGTTTTGTCTGGAAGAAGAATAATCCGTATGCAAGATAACAAGAATGTTGCTTTGCAAGCACCATTAATAATAATAAGTATGCAGAATAACAATAATGATGCTTTGCAAGCACCATTAACTAGAACAGTACATTTCCTGAAGAAAATGTGAATGGTGCTTGCACGTGGCAAATCACAGCACTCGGTTGCTAGGGTGAAATTTTAGGAGTACAACCTCCCCTCATCGTGCTGAGTGTTTTGATATATGATATGTCCATGTTGTGCTAACTTTTTGATGTCGCTTACTTTGGGGGCGGGGTTACACGTGACGTGACCAAAACACACGTGAGGAAATTCCCCTCATTGGGCTGAGTGTTTTGATATGACACGTCCATGTTGTGCAAAATTTATGACTTAGCTTATTTAGGGGGCGGGGCTACACGTGACGTCATGTGACGTCACCAAAACACACGTGAAGCACTTCCCCTCATTGGGCTGAGTGTTTTGATATATGACACGTCCATGTTGTTCAAAATGTATGATTTTGGGGGCAGGGCTACACATTACGACACGTGACGTGACCAAAACACGCGTGAGACACTTCCCCTCATTGGGCTGAGTGTTTTGATATATGACATGTCCATGTTGTGCAAAATTTATGATTTCGCTTATTTTGGGGGTGGGGCTACACGTGACGTCACGAGAATACCCGGTGGGGTGCCAATACTTTTGGACAAAAGTGACTACTAAGCTGACATTTCATGTCAAAACTGCAGTCATTATGAAATTCTACTTATTGTTATACTGCATAGAACAGTTTTTTGGGGGCGGGGCTACACATGACGTCACGTGAATACCCGGTGGGGTGCCAATATTTTTGGACAAAAGTCTGGGGGCCAATACTTGTGGAATCATTGGATTGATAGTGTGGAGTTGATAGTTACATGTGTTGAGAGTTTACATCTTCAGAGAGAATAAAAGAGCTTTAAGAATTCCCCATTCAAGTCTAAGGGGGGGGAAAACCCTTTGCAAGCACCATTATTATTATTATTAATAATAATAATAATAATAATAATAATAATAATAATAATAAGTATGCAGAATAACAGTAATGATGCTTTGCAAGCACCATTAATAATAATAATAATAATAATAATAATAATAAAGTATGCAGAATAACAATAATGATGCTTTGCAAGCACCATTAATAATAATAATAATAAGTATGCAGAATAACAATAATGATGCTTTGCAAGCACCATTAATAATAAACTGTAACTTACCATCATCTTTTCAAACAAGTCAACAATCTCTTTTTCAGAAAGGTCCAGTGAACGTTCATCAAAAAGGGGCTGTGGTATAGGTAGTTCAATATGCGTGGAGATGGGGTCTGTTGGGTGCTGAATAAAGGGCTTCTCCCTCTTTATGCCTTGCTTTCGAAAGCTTGTAATCCTGTCAATCTGTAGGACAGAGTTGTGTCAAATTTAATCAAGCAAAGTTTTAAAGAAAATGGTTATATACCAAGTAAAGTGCAGTCTAATTTAGGAAACTATATGCTATACTGAAAACTGCACACACCTATCCAATTTAATTAGGAATACAGTAGTTATTCAATTGACAGCAGAACAAAACAGATACATGAGTCTCAATCAACAGTCAAACAACATAAAACAGATTGAGCACCAAAAAAAAGTGATTCCAGACCATGGCATAATTGTGCCAGATAGGCTGGGTTGAGTACATCAGAAATGTATAATCTGTGATTTTCTGGATACAACAGTCTCTAGAGTTTACACAAACATGCATGAAAAACAAAAATATCCACTTAAACCATTCTGGCAAAATACAGAGAAACACTGTTAGTATATGGGAAAACATCAGAAGATTTAAACAATTAACATTTCCCTTAAATATTTAGATATTATTTTGTTGTTATTCAGTGCTGTAATTCCTACATCGTTCATCCATATCTGAGCATTTCAACTCTAATATACAATAATACAACAGCTAAAATAAAATTGTGTCATGACTACATGGAAGAGAACAGCATGACTATTAGAGTTAGAATGTAAGAAATAGTAAGAAAGTATAAGTACAGTTAGTAGGAAAAAATAGTCTGCACGGTGTTCAATGTTGTTTTGAAGCTGAGCATGGTTGTATGGTTAAAAAAAAAGTATAAAATATCTTGCAAAAGTATATTCTATTCATATATTTATCAAACTACATATATACTTCAAATTGTATTGGAAAGGAAAGACCAATTCTCCAGTTTTTGCTATGTATGGAAGACACCTAGGACTGAGCTGAGTGATGATTATAAGATAATAGATCAGAACTTTCATATCCTGATATTCTACATCTAGATATTTAAAAACATAGAACATGGCACCAATTGTTTAATGCTGCACACACTTTTCACATGATCGAAAATGCTGCAACATGACAAACATTAAGCATAACCAATACAACAATCTAGAGTGTCTTAAAATAAAATAAAACCACTTTTGTGCACGAATAACATCAAACAGGTTGGCCAACGGCCCTCGTTGAACCGCCACCTTATTGTGGTGGAGGGGTTTGCGTGCCTGAATGATCCTAGGAGCGATGTTGTCTGGGGCTTTCTGCCACTGGTAGGGTCTCCCAAGGCAAACAGGACCTAGGTGACAGGCCAGACAAAGAGCGGTTCAAAAACCCTTATGAAGAAAATTAAAACAAGGTCCGTGACGTGGCCCGGTAGGGCGCAACTGGGGCCCCACCCTGGAGCCAGGCCCGGGGTTGGGGCTCGCATGCGAGCGTCGGGTGGCCAGATCTTACCCCACAGGGCCCAGCCGGGCTCAGCCCGAAGGAGCGACGTGGGGCCGATCTCCTGTGGGCCCACCACCTGCAGGAGAAACCGTAAATGGCTGGTGCAATGTGGATTGGGTGGCAGTCGAAGGCGGGAGCCTCGACGACCCAATCTCTGGACACGGAATCTGACACTAGGGACATGGAATGTCACCTCGCTGGGGGGGAAGGAGCCTGAGCTGGTGCGGGAGGTTGAGAGATACCGACTAGAGATAGTTGGGCTCGCCTCCACGCACAGCTTGGGCTCTGGAACCCAACTCCTCGAGAGAGGCTGGACTCTCTACTACTCTGGAGTTGCCCGCGGTGAGAGGCGGCAGGCTGGTGTGGGCTTCTCATAGCCCTCCAGCTCAGCAGCCATGTGTTGGAGTTTACCCCGGTGAACGAGAGGGTCGTTTCCCTGCGCCTTCGGGTCGGGGAGAGGTCTCTCACTGTTATTTGTGCTTATGGGCCAAATGGCAGTGTAGAGTACCCGACCTTCTTGGCGTCTCTGGGAGGGGTGCTAGAAAGTGCCCCGACTAGGGACTCCGTCGTTCTACTGGGGGACTTCAACGCTCATGTGGGCAGTGACAGTGACACCTGGAGGGGCGTGATTGGGAGGAACGGCCCCCCCGAACTGAACCCGAGGGGTGTTCTGTTATTGGACTACTGTGCTAGTCACAGTTTGTCCATAACGAACACCATGTTCAAGCATAAGGGTGTCCATCAGTACACATGGCACCAGGACACCCTAGGTCGGAAGTCAATGATCGACTTTGTGGTTGTTTCATCTGACCTCCGGCCGTATGTCTTGGACACTCAGGTAAAGAGAGGGGCGGAGCTGTCAACTGATCACCACCTGGTGGTAAGTTGGGTCCGATGGCGGGGGAGGAAGTTGGACAGACTTGGCAGACCCAAACGTACTGTGAGGGTCCGCTGGGAACGTTTGGCAGAGTCTCCTGTCAGAGAGATCTTCAACTCTCACCTCCGGCAGAGCTTCAACCAGATCCCGAGGGAGGTTGGAGACATTGAGTTCGAGTGGACCATGTTCTCCACCTCCACCACCGTAAGGTCTCCGGTGCCTGTCGTGGCGGCCATGGAGAAGGACTATCGGTTGGCCTCGAAGAAATTCTGGCAAACCGTCCGGCGTCTCAGGAGGGGGAAGCAGTGCCCTGCTCTCACTGTTTACAGTGGGATTGGGAATCTGCTGACTTCGACTGGTGACATCCTCGGACGGTGGAAGGAGTACTTCGAGGATCTCCTCAACCCCACCAACATGTCTTCCATTGAGGAAGCAGAGGCGGAAGGCTCGGTTGTGGACTCGTCGATCCCCCAAGCTGAGGTCACTGAGGTAGTTGAGAAGCTCCTCAGTGGCAAGGCACCGGGGGTGGATGAGATCCGCCCTGAGTACCTCAAGTCTCTGGATGTTGTGGGGCTGTCTTGGCTGACACGCCTCTGCAACATCGCGTGGCGGTTGGGGACAGTGCCTCTGGACTGGCAGACTGGGGTGGTGGTCCCTCTGTTTAAGAAGGGGGACCGGAGGGTGTGTTCCAACTATAGGGGGATCACACTCCTCAGCCTCCCCGGAAAAGTCTATGCCAGGGTACTGGAGAGTAGAATTCGGCCGATTGTCGAACCTTGGATTCAGGAGGAACAACGCGGTTTTCGTCCTGGTCATGGAACACTGGACCATCTCTATACCCTCACCAGGTTGCTGGAGGGTTCATGGGAGTTTGCCCAACCAGTCCACATGTGTTTTGTGGATCTGGAGAAGGCATTTGACTGTGTCCCTCGTGATGACCTGTGGGGGGTGCTCTGGGAGTATGGGGTTCAGGGCCCTCTGTTAAGGGCTGTCCGGTCCCTATATGACCGGAGCAGGAGTTTGGTTCGCATTGCCGACAGTAAGTCAGACTTGTTCCCGGTGCATGTTGGACTCCGGCAGGGCTGCCCTTTGTCACCGGTACTGTTCATTATTTATATGGACAGGATTTCTAGGCGCAGTCGGGGGCCGGAGGGAGTCAGGTTGGGGACCACAGGATTTCGTCTCTGCTTTTTGCAGATGATGTTGTCCTGTTGGCTTCTTCAAATCAGGACCTTCAGCATGCACTGGGATGGTTTGCAGCCGAGTGTGAAGCGGCGGGGATGAGAATCAGCACCTCCAAGTCCGAGGCCATGGTTCTCAGCCGGAAAAGGGTGGCTTGCCCTCTTCAGGTTGGTGGAGAGTTCCTGCCTCAAGTGGAGGAGTTTAAGTATCTTGGGGTCCTGTTCACGAGTGAGGGAAGGATGGAGCGGGAGATCGACAGGCGGATCTGTGTATCTTCTGCAGTGATGCGGTCGATATACCGATCTGTTGTGGTGAAGAAAGAGCTGAGCCGCAAGGCGAAGCTCTCTATTTACCAGTCGATCTACATTCCTACCCTCACCTATGGTCATAAGCTTTGGGTCATGACCGAAAGGACAAGATCCCTGATACAGGCGGCCGAAATGAGTTTCCTCCGCAGGGTGGCTGGGCGCACCCTTAGAGATAGGGTGAGGAGCTCGGTCACTCAGGAGGAGCTCAGAGTAGAGCCGCTGCTCCTCCACATTGAGAGGGGTCAGCTGAGGTGGCTCGGGCATCTGTTTCGGATGCCTCCTGGACGCCTCCCTGGGGAGGTGTTCCGGGCATGTCCAACCAGGAGGAGGCCCCAGGGAAGACCTAGGACATGCTGGAGGGACTATGTCTCTTGGCTGGCCTGGGAACGCCTCGGTATTCCCTCGGAAGAGCTGGAGGAAATGTCTGGGGAGAGGGAAGTCTGGGCATCCCTGCTTAGACTGCTGCCCCCGCGACCTGGCCCCGGATAAGCGGTAGAAAATGGATGGATGGATGGAGGTTGGCCAATGAGAACAACCGCAACTGATGGCAAACATTGTCATTGTGGTTTCAGGTCTATGTATTTCTTTGCAAATTAATATCTGGCCTTCTGATAATTACTGCTCATGAGTGATATACATTTTGGGTTATGACCTCATAGGTGTGATACTGGTATTGTGATATCTTGTTGATTTTGTTTTTTTATTCACAGCTGTTTTCCTTGGCTGACTAGTTTGGTTCTGATCAGGACACCAGAGGTTTCAGGACAATTCAGAACAATCCAAGTTGTTGTATAGCCTATGGGTGTAATCAAACAAAAGGTGGCAAGTCCTAAAATGTTTTTAAAAAATATAGATTTTTATATAAGGACATAAAAGCTGAAATTGTGATGATCTATCATGATCTAAAACTCGAGTGTCTTGAGTTTATAGCAAAATAATGAGATTTGGTTTTGTATTCCACTGCAGTCAAAAGGGGCTGTACACACACACACACACACACATAGCACTGAGATGTGACCATATGAATAAACATAAACAAAAAAACATTTTGTACCATGTGGTCATCAAATTGCCCAGTATAAAATGGGATTGAGTTAAACAATCAAGAATATGCTTTAGGTATATGCATTGATCTCTCCAGTTTGTAAGAAGCATGCCATGTGTGGTTATAAAGAAATGAAAAACAAGTAAAATAGAAAAAATAAAAAATAGAAAGTCAAACAACAAACACCTTACCATGTCATCAGCCAATGTTTTAATATGCATGTTCTGTTAAAGGGAATAGGGAATACAGAAATGAGACCAAAGTAATCACAAGCATTTCTATGTGCCCAAAAAGAGTGAAGGACACACAAAAACACACATAAATAACACAATTTTAAATAGTTTCCACATATGAATTTTCCACATAAGCTTTTAAATGCATCTGTCATATAGTTTGGGTAAAAATTCATGTAATCTCTGTTAGCCACTGATCACCACCTCTCTTCAGTGTGTAACAAATTATTTAAAAGACAAATAATTTTGTATCATCTGCAAGTAATATTAAAAAAAAAACTTTGTAATCTTTGGATGGCAGCTACGCAACATAATCTAAAGACTTAATATACTGCCCTCTACACATACACAGAAATTTCATTAAGACAAGTTGGTATGCATAAAGTCTCCAGTTAGGCAATCCTACTACTGATAGCTAACAATCACATTTATCAATCAGTGTCACTACTAGCATTTCACTTGAAAACAACACATACACACAAACATAAATACATACAAAAAAGTTTGTATTATAAAGACTCACCAGAATTATGCACAGACAGACAGACAGATAGATAGACAGATAGATAGATATCGTCATGCCTTCTTATAAAGGAGTCAGACTAAAGGTGTCACAATGTGGTCTTTTCCAAGAATGGTGTAGAATGGTGTATACTTTCATTAAGCTGTGGCTCTGCTTATATTATGGTAACCTACTTAGCATGCCATCTGCATGAACGTCTCCGCCTGGACTGTCTAATTGGTGATCTTTTCGGCACACAAGTTCTTTAACTGTGGAACAGTAGTGTCAGCCTTTGCAAACCAGTTTTTGCATTGTCTGACTTATGTAACAGATCAGACTCTGGAGAAGACCAATAATGGTATGTGTCACTTATTTCTAGAAGATTACTGAGAAGCACTGTGCGCCAAGATACATCACAATTCAAGTACTCAATTCAAGCCACTCTCCTATGCATTCCCCAATAAAGAGTTCTTGAAAGAGTTCAAAACACTTTCTACCATTCTATTTTCTCATAGACTGTTGGTTAATAAAAGTTATTTTTTCTATAGTTAATTCTTTTAAAATTAAAATTTACTTTGAATTAACCGAATTACTTGTGAATATTGCCCAGCGCAAATTGAGGCCAGGTCCTATTATACTAAAGCCATTTTACTGATCAAAGACCAAGAATATTATTATATTATATATACAATCATATTCTGTTCAATTAAAATCAATTATATTTACATAGCACCTTAAAAAATTAACAGTCACAATCCAGCATTACAGAAATCCAGAAACTATTGATTATTTCATGTTTGGTGTAGATACTTTCAACCCAACACCCAGCTAACATGGTGGTGGTAGCATTATGCTCAAACACTGATTTTTAGCAGGAGTAATTAGAAATTACAAGGAAAACAACTTTGGTGGAGACAATTGAAAGTTATGTGGAAAAACCTATTACAGTCAGACAGATGTGTCTAAAGTGAAAACCCAATATTAGTGAATGTCCATGAAAATGCCCTGATTTAAAACCAAATTGATGAAGAAAATTTGCATTGAGGAACAGAAGAAAAAGCCAAAAAAATTAAAATGTGCAAAGCTCATAGAGTGAGAATACCTATAAATTAAGCAACATTTGCAATACAGCAAAAAGAGAAATTACAACTAAGGAAGTGTATACTTTCTTAAGATACTTCAGTTTTAGGTTTCTTTTGAGTAATCCAGTGAAGACAGTGTCAAGGAAAATATTATGGCAAAAGTACCTATTAACATACCGTTAAGCACATTACCATCTATGAGCTTAGATTATATAAAGAAAAATATGTATTATCCTCCTTGATGTTTTAAAGAGCTGATGTAATTTTTTACCACATAACTCCTGTAATTCTGTGCCAATCAGACAACTGCACACTATGGATACTGATACTCATGTGTAATCACTCTGTAGCAGCCATTCTGAAAGTTGCCTGAAAACTTTGACAAGAAAAGAAGTCATGTAGAGGCACATTTTTAAGATTTGAAGCCTTTATTTTGGTTAAGTTTCAATACTTTTTTGAAAAATTAAAGGTAGGGTCTCCGATTTTTGAAAGCCAATGTTGACATATAAAATCACCAAAACAAACATGCCCCTAACCCAAATGGGTCCCACCCCTGTATTGATAGATAGCTCCACCCACACATACATACTCAACCCAGGCAACTAATAGAAAGAAATGTGTTCATCAAAGCTGAAGGGAAGAACAATACGATTGACACACAAGCATAATCATGCAAAGGACGGCATATATTAGTTCTGTGAAACAAAGCAAAACCAACGTTACTCACATATCGAGAAGGAAAAAAGCAACCTGTGTCTTAAGAAAAGTTGTCCGCATATTCACAGATTTGAGTTTCCCGAGTCAATAACTCCTGAGCTAAATGCTGTTACTAGCATTGTAGCTGCGTCTCTACATTACTACGATAGAAAAGAAGTGTTATTTGTGTAGTAACAGCGTTTAGCTCCGGAGTTACTGACTCGGGAAACTCCAATCTGTGAATATGCGGCCAACTTCCCGCTCCTTCAGTTCTCTCCAGTGCTGGAATGCTGATCCTATATTAACACGGGTCCTACTTCCTGAATTATCGTAAGCCTTTCTTCGCTTTCTTTCTTTGCTTCTATCCTCCATGTTAATGCTAAAACCGCTATCTGCTAATATCACACATGCGCACTGAACACCCTCTCTGCACATATTGACAAGACCCACCCCTTTCTGCTCATTGGCTACAAGTTTGTTTTAATTTTTGTTTAGTTTTCGGCCCATCTCGGTTTTCTGAAGCATTTCTCAAAAATAGGAGACCCCACCTTTAAGAGATTAATGTTTAGAATTTTGGATAGTATAACTTGGAATTTGGATGTGTGAAATATTTACAGTTGAATAAAAAAGCTGGATAGCTGTTTATTGATGGTTACAGTTTATTTATGGTCAGTAAGTTTAGTCTGATGTACTTTTATAAGCTTTCATATTATTGTACGGTATGCTTAAAGGGTACAGTTCTATGAAAACCACATAGCACCAGTGTCAAAATCAACAAAAAAGTATTATTTAAAAGATATTTTCAATATTATTTGTTCATATTATATGTGTATAAACTTGGTCAATCATCTAGATTATTTATGTTGTGAAATCGTCCCCTTTAAATACACTGCTCAAAAAAATAAAGGGAACACTTAAACAACACAGTGTAACTACAAGTCAATCACACTTCTGTGAAATCAAACTGGCCACTTAGGAAGCAACACTGATTGACAATCAATTTCACATGCTGTTGTGCAAATGGAATAGACAACAGGTGGAAATTATAGGCAATTAGCAAGACACCCCCAATAAAGGAGTGTGCTGAAATGAATTTTCTTTATGGTAATTAATTTTTGTTTCTTTGTCGAAAGAAATGCCCCCCCCCCCCCCCAATCCCCCCCGGTCATGCTGACCTGTGATAAGTGTGTTCTTGTTTTCTTGTTTTTGTACCCTGTGTTTCTGCAAACATAAGCAGGATGGTAAGGCTTGCTGATAATGTAACCTTAATCTTAAGGGAATAGAGAACGAGGAAATCTCTATCATGTAAAAATGTATTTCTGTGTTATATGTCATCTTCACCTCTTCTGATTTAATGTTCTTGATTTGAGTCTATCCTGTTCTTTTAGTGTTCTTGACAGGATGAAGAAGACAAGATAGGTTGACCTGCTTGTGAGATTACTCGCAGGACACTCAGTTTCTCTTTACTCATGTACAGGCTTTCTGACCTTCAATGCTTGGATAAGAGTTGTGAGGAAGCAGCATTCTGGCATACACCTATCTATGTTGATAAAAGTTAGCCCCCGCCTTATCTCATACACCATAGCTTACTGTATTTCATTGTGTATATATTCTGTTCTGTAGCTCAGTTCTTTGAGTAGCTGTTTGGAATAAACCAGATTTGATTTCACTCGTGTGGTTTGTTCTCTCAGTGCTCCGGAGTGCTCCTATTGTTTTGCAGAGGTAAAGAGACGCGGACAAGTGCGAGGAGGAATCTTTCTTACAGAGTGGTTCTACAGGTGGTGAAGACAGACCACTTCACAGTTCCTGTGCTTTCTGACTGAAGTTTTGGTCACTTTTGAATGCTGGCGGTGCTTTCACTCTAGTGGTAGCATGAGACGGAGTCTACAACCCACACAAAGTGGCTCAGGTAGTGCAGCTCATCCAGGATTGCACAATGCTGTGGCAAGAAGGTTTACTGTGTCTGTCAGCATAGTGTCCAAAGCATGGAGGCGCTACCAGGACACAGGCCAGGACATCAGAAGACGTGGAGGAGGCCGTAGGAAGGCAACAACCCAGCAGCAGAACTGCTACCTCCGCCTTTGTGCAAGGAGGAACAGGAGGAGCACTGCCAGAGCCCTGCAAAATTACCTCTAACAGGCCACAAATGTGCATGTGTCTGCTCAAACGGTCAGAAAAAGACTCCATGAGGGTGGTATGAGAGCCCAACGTCCACAGGACATTCGGCATTTGCCAGAGAACACCAAGATTGACAAATTTGCCACTGGTGCCCTGAGCTCTTCACAGATGAAAGCAGGTTCACACAAAGCACATGTGACAGAGTCTGGAGACGCCATTAGGTACGGAGATGAGATCCTCAGACCCCTTGTGAGACCATATGCCGGTGCGGTTGGCCCTGGGTTCCTCCTAATGCAAGACAATGCTAGACCGCATGTGTCAGCAGTTCCTGCAAGACGAAGGCATTGATGCTATGGACTGGCCCTCCGTTCCCCAGACCTGAATCCAATTGAGCACATCTGGGACATCATGTCTCGCTCCATCCACCAACGGCACATTGCACCACAGACTGTCCAGGAGTTGGCGGATGCTTTAGTCCAGGTCTGGGAGGAGATCCCTCAGGAGACCATCCGCCACCTCATCAGGAGCATGCCCAGGCGTTGTAGGAAGGTCATACAGCCAACGTGGAGGCCACACACACTACTGAGCCCCATTTTGATTATTTTAAGAACATTACATCAAAGTTGGATCAGCCTGTAGTGTGTTTTTCCACTTCAATTTGGAGTGCGACTCCAAATCCAGACCTCCATGGTTAATAAATTTGATTTTCATTGATACTTTTTGTGTGATTTTGTTGTCAGCACATTCAACTATGTAAAGAACAAAGTATTTAATAAGACTATTTCATTCATTCAGATCTAGGATGTGTTACTTAAGTGTTCCCTTTATTTTTTTGAGCAGTGTATAATGTTATATCTTTAATTTGAAAAATTCTGGTGTGCTAATTAATCTCAGTTTTCTCCATTTAAGCTCACATACATTGAATGCCAATGAAAAAATTTCATCAACAGACTTCAAATATTCACTGATGGATGTCACTTTAAGTTCATCTTTAAATGAATAAGATAATATATTATTTTTACAGCTTTAAGATGAGAAAAGCAAGGATTAGCTATAGTTTATGCGCAAAGATGAAAGAGGCATGTCATCTGTACATAGAGACAGTCATCAGAAACCTGCCATATCTGTCCAGGAAGTTTGTAGTAGACAGGAAAACTCTGACCTAGAGACTAAAAGAGCACATCAGTGTTGAGGCACATCAGGTGTGTTTACCTGAATGCAGAGACAGAAAGGGAGATCTCAGGATGTCTTCAGGAAGACTAGGTTAAATTAAGACAAACTGAACTGTTGTTACAAGGTGTATAATAACTCAGTGTGGGTAATAGATGACTGTTAGTTCCAGACACCATACAGGATTGACTTTCAGAAAGTCTGAGAATTCTTCTGAGTAAAGAGCCAAGAACAAACGACAGAACGTATACAATGTGGATGAAACAGGATTCATGACAGATCCTGCTTCAGAAAAGGACCTTGCACAAAGATGTTCAAAAAGCTTTAACTAAAACAATGTTTGAATGAATGTAATGATTAAGTTTTTGTTATTGACTATTTGCACCTCAAATTGTTTAAAATGAACAATATTTAATAAAATGTCTTGTGAGCTTAATTGGAACAGGGGTTTGCTTAAAGGGTACAAAACTGAATTTATTGAATAATATCTTCATTTAAATATTTTATTAATTTGAAATAAAGTTACATTTTATTGTATGAGATTCATATTTTATTTTATCATAACTTTCCCTACTGAAATGTATGTCTTGTGCTCTAAAATACCCTAAAGTAGATTTGGTGAGCTTAATAGGTATGTTTACCCTACTCTTTCACGATTACAGTCCCATCCAAAATACTGGTAGTAACAGAAATGGCAATTCAGTTGTGTTTGCTATATACTAAAGACATTTGGGATTGAGATCAAAAGATGACTAAAGCACTATTCGGACGGGACTAGTTTTCCAAACAACGTTTGAGTTAGATTTTTTTTCAGCCGACGTCTGTCATTTCATGTATGGATTCGGACGGGACTAACATCTCTGTTTATTACGGAGGTATGAGTATCTGTGTTTTACATGTGGTCGTTGCACAAGACCACATGTCCAGGATGCGTGGATTGCGTATAGTCATATTTGATAAAATATGATAAAATGTTTTTTGAAATTAAGTACATTTACATTTAAGCACTTTAAAATGTAAACATCCTAACTTGTTAAGTGTTTAAAAGTGTTATACACATTATAATATTAAAAATAATTAAAAAAAACAAATGTAAAAAATGTTTATCATATGGTTTTATATAGAACTTCTTATAAACCCATTTGAAAAAATAAGTTTTTATATAATTTTCACGATAGGTAATTGACTATAGAAATGAAAAACTGATACCTAAAATTGATACAGTAGCCAGTCTTAACAATTTACGTGATTTGGCTCCTCTTGTTGATTTCATTTTTTTATTTCTTCGCAGGGTAGCAAACACATTTACATCCATTATTGGTGTGCAGAAAGCAGAACCTTGAATACCGGTGTGCTAGGGTTAATACGGTAGTTCACATTGACCAAAACAGACAAGAAAACGCATTTTGTAAAAAAAAATTTCGGCAATCACAGACATCCGCATTCAGATGGGATTAGATTTCTCAGAGGAGCGCAGATTTTGCTGAAAAACAGTAGGTAGTTTGCTCTGGAATTTTTACACAGGTTGTGTGAGAAAAAGACAGACATGGCAGATTCGGACGGGATTAAAATCACAAAGTATGTCTGTGAAACTGAAATTTCTCTAACGACCACCTGTAAAACTAGTCCTGTCCGAATAGGACATTAGAAACAGTAGAGCAAATTTAAGGCTCTCTTTAACAAGGCAATGTTTGTAAAAACCCACCTTTTTTTAAATGACCAAAATACTGGAACAAGTGGAACTGCTTACAGAATTAATATCTCTAAATATCTACTCTTGGTTTCAGTCCTGGAAATCAGCAATGAAGACTGCATTTGTTTGTAAAAGGGATAAACCTACATGAAGACCAGAGAACTGACTATAGATGAAAATCAAACCATTCTGAAGCTGAGGGGGAAAAGGAAAATCTGTCAGCACCAGCACTGGGCATGGCAAGAACAATTTGAAATGAAAATGACAAATAAAAAGACATCAGACATCAAACATTTAAGCAAAGAAAATAACAGCACTGTAATCATTGAGAAACTATGAAGAAAACCCCCCAAAACAGCAGTCACTGTTGTCACCGTCAAACTCCACAGACAGAGTGGAAACATCACAATCCAAAATTCAAAGACGACTTAAAGAGGACAAATACATCACATTCCACAAGGTGTAAACCATTAATCAGCAGTAAGAATAAAAAGGCCAGATTGGAAATTGCAAAGAAATACAGAAATGAGCCACAAAAGTTCTGCACCAAAATTAACCTCTACCAAAGTGATAAATAGGCCAAACTGTGAAGAAAGAAAAATATCTGATCCAATCTGATCCTATAGAAACATTCTATCTGGTATTTTTAAAAGAAATACAAATCAACTAACTTGAGACAATCTGCTACATGCTGCAAGACAATGACTCGAAACACACTACCAACACAAAAAAGGATTTTGATGTGAGAAATCCCTAAAACAAAAAACTGAAAGAAGCTGTGGTACAAGCTAGGTAAAGAACAATTCAACAGTCTGCTGATGTTAGTGGGTCACCAGTCTGATGCAACAAGAGATATGCAACCAAATGCAGTGTTATTTACTTTCATTGACATGAAGAACATCTGATCAAATACTTTTGCTCATCAAAACATGGTTTGTCCACCCCAAAGGTGCCATTTTCCAAATCGTTTAAACAAATCTAGATTTATATACCAGGAAATGAAAGCTGTAAGTCTGATATATCACTCATTCATCTTTAAATCTCAAACCCACAATGTTTTCAGTGTATAGCAAAAATAAAAATATTGTTACTTATCAAAAGGTCAGGGTTCAAGCCCAGGCACCGCCAGGCTGCCACTGTTGGGCCCCTGAGCCTTTAACCACCTCTGCTCCAAGGATGCCATGTCATGGCTACTGCTGACCTTTCTAACTTTCTTTACAAGCTGGGATATGTGGAAAAGAATTTCACTGTGCTATCATGTATGTATGCATGACAAAAGCCTGCTGCTGCTGTTTCTTCAACTCCAGTGATCTGTCAGTCATTTACTACATTTGCAATTATTTGTCACTCTCATATCTACTCACTGTCCACTTTAATTGTAACACCTGTCAACATTCTCATTCATGCAGATATCCAATAAGCCAATTATTGGGCAGCAGAACGATGCATAAAATCATGCACATGCAGGTCAAGAGCTTCAGTTAATTTTCAAATCAAACATCAATATAAGGGAAAATGGTGCGAAAAGAAAACATAAATCATCCTGGAGTGGAGGGTTTGCAGGTAGAACACCTTGTTGAGTGAGATACGAGAAGAATGATCAGACTGACTTAAGCAGACAAAAAATCTACAATAACTCATGTAACCACTATTACATCCCAGGTAGACAGAGAAGCATTTCATCATGCAAAAAAATATCAAACATTGAGGTGGAGGTACTACAACAGCAAAAAAAAACGGTTCCACTCCAGTCAGTCATGGCCAAGAATCTGAGGCTATCATAGGCACAAGAGTCACCAAAAAGTAGATAGCTAAAGAAGAGGACAACAGGTTTCTTTTTTCTAATTTGTAATTGTGAGTGGAACTCAATGTGGACATCTGCTGTAGTAGCCTATCCACCACAAGGTTTGATGTTTTGTACATGCTGAGATGCTTTTCTGTTCAACATATTTGAAAGAATGATTATTTATTATATCCATCTGGCAAATTTCCTAAGATATTCCTTCACAGAGATTCAAGTTCTTTTGTTACCAATATCCATGCCACATTCTGATGATTGATGTGAACATTAACTTAAGCTCTTGACCTGTATCTGCAGGATTTGTGCACTGTGTGGGGCCACATAATTGGCTAATTAGATAACTGCAGGAATATGCAGGTATACAGGTGTTTGTAATAAAGTGGTATATTGTGGTGTACTGATTTTTCTTGTGTTTCACCATTAACAGACTTTTAACCACATTCTAAAACACAAAAATACTATTATGATTACAATAATCACAATTAATTATTTACAAGCAATATTTTAGATTTATGTTTAATTCAATGTCACAAAAACCTCTTAATTGAAGGTGCAATATAATTTGATTTCCTCTACATCTTCGGTCTGTGAAATGCTGAACTTAAATGCAAACAAATGATGTACACTAGCCTAGTGTCTGAGATAATGCAAAGTTCTGGTACATATGAAGCTCAATATAATTCACCCATCATCATTCAAATTATTTAATAAAGAAAATAATGTGCCAATTAAAAGATCAGTTGCTTATTAGAATACGATTGGATAAACTGTAATTTTGTCTGGATGTTTTTCAAACAAATTTCATTTTTTCATTTTTTATTTTTAGAGTGTTTTAATAATTGAAACAAGAATATTGTGGGTAATATGTTACATTCTGTTACAAAACAAGTCACACCAAACATCACCCAAAAAAAAAAAAAAAATCACACTGCCTCCACCAGCTTCCCTTTTTCCCATAGCTCATCCTGGTGGATCCAGGAGAGTTCTATCGATGGGCTCTACAGAAAGCTGAAAACACCATCAGCACTGACTTCCCCAACCTGCAGTTGATCTACAGCAAGGCCAGGAAGATAGTTAAAGACCTCTGTAATCCAACGAATGACTCTTCTCTCTGTTGCAGGTTAGGAGAGCACTTCTACTCCTTGGAGGCAAACACAGAGAGAATAAGCAAGGAGCTTCTTCCTGCAGGAATTTTCAGCTTTCAACCAGGACAATACTTGGAACCTCAAATTTTTCTGTATACTTAACTCACACTATGTCTACTGGAATTTATTATGTAACATAGTGCTTTAAACTGCATATCTTCATTTTACTCTCACTAGTCCTACTGTTCTAATGCTGAGCCACATATACTTTTTCCTTACCCAACTATATAGTTAATTATTTTATTATATTTTTTTATTGAAATATTTATTTTTTTATTCTCCATTGTACTCATTTATTCTTATTATCTCTACTTTTATGATGTGGATGGTCTAAAAGCATTTAACTACATGTTGTACATACAGTTATACTGTATGTAAAATTGTAAATACTGTAATATCATTACTATAAATTACAGCTAGATACGCAGCACAGAATTGTAGAGCTAAGGCAGGTTAACCGACTGCCTAACCCCATCAAATCAACTGTTGAAATATCACAGTTAAAACAAAGTTCTAAGATAGTACACTACAAAAAATATTAAATGTACATACCAACTTTTTGTTCTTGCTATCATCCTCATTTGATTTCTTTTTAGGGTGCTTACTGGGCTCCTCCATTCCACTCGCTTGCTGATCCATTTTTGAGGAAAAGCTCCAATTCAAATGTTTCTTGCACTTACAAAATCCACAGTTTTGTGGACTTTAAAAGTTAAAAAAAAAAGTTAAAAATCCATTCCATAGAGATTCCAAATGATTATTCCACATTATGCACAGATGCAAATCTTGATATTGCCCCCTGAAATATCTCCAAATGCAGATGTCTCCAAATGCAGCCTTGACCAGTTCAGCACTACAAATTCAGTATTGGGAAATCTGTCAAGAGAATAAGTTCAATGACTTCAATATAGTAGGCACATATGACTGTTATCAAAGTGTTTTAAGAAAAGTTGTAGTTTAAGCTTTATGTTTGTCATTTTAGACGTGTTGAACAACTTGTACATCTTGAAATTCTACACGCACATAGGTTTACAGAACGCTGATGTGTGGTTAGGTTATTAAAATGCTCTTTAGAAGAAAACTTAATCTCTGTAATGTACTAAATAAACTCACTCAGAACTTTAATAGGAATATTCTGCCTATACTGGTTAGGGCCTCCCTTTGTTCTAAACATAAGACGGTTGTGAAGGAAAATCCCGGTTATAGACCTTCCCAGTAGCATCTCAGAATGACAGATCACATTTTATGCCACTCTGAAAGTTGCTGTGAACATTAGCCAAAGCCTCTGGCTCTGCATGATTTTATGCTTTGCAATGATGCCACTGATCTCTAATACAGTCCGTTGTAAAAAAATAAAAGTCTTGAATTTATCCATCATGTAACACACAAGGCAGCTTACAAAAAGTTAAAACTTAAAAAGATAACCGAGTCAAGTATCCGGTTTGACTTGAGATGGGTTAGTAAATTTGTTAGTTAGATAGTTGATAATAAATTTGTCGGTTTGTTAACTAGTAGCTTGAATTTGTTTGTTGCTTCTTTTTTCCTTAACGTGACCGAATCCGGTAATGGGAGAATCCCAATCGTCGTTATGCGCCCGGTCATTTTGAACACATGAAAAGGCTATACTTCCACACAAAAATAAGATCCCAAGCGTGTATTCAGTATTTATAGACACGCGTAATACAACAAATATAGCAAAACAAAATATTAACAACTCATGATAATCTAATCCAGAGCATACCATAATAGTCAAGAGGCCCACCATTGTTCCGCCTGCTGACGTTTCTGATTCGCCCCGTGATTCACGGTCTTCCAACAGAACGGAAGTAGATGATTTCAATAGGCTCTTTCCCAAGAAAATAACGGAAGTCTGTCCTTAAAGGTACAAACAATAACTCATCATAGATGTATAGATATCTATGTAACTCGTAAGCTTAAAGAAATTGTAACATCACAGTTAGCTGATGAGTCGACTTTGTTCTTAAAGAACACGGACAATGTCACGCAAGCTTTATGCATTTCCTATTGATTAACTTAATTTAATTTATTATTTATTTGTTTGGTTGGTTGGTTGTTTTTTGTTTTGTTTTTCTTCTTCTTCTTCTTCTTCTTCTTCTTCTTCTTCTTCTTCAGTAGACATGGTTTTTCACTGCTTATAAAATATATGAAACACTGTTGGTGGAGCCCATGTAAGCAACGGCAGAAATGACGGCCGAATGGAAAGAACTCAAAATGGCTTCGATGGCGGAAGAAGCCGTTACAAACACTATGCTGGAGGCTACGATGGAGGTTATGACGGTAAATGAGTCATTCTACGAAACGAGTGCCATTTGGGTCCGCAGCATTTGATCAGATGCATAAGGCACAAAAATGTGCTTACAAAGCTTAAAGTTATTTATTGAAGTGTTCTTTACTAAATGAGCATTGTGCTACGTCTGAACTGACCTCACTGTATTTTTTTGTATAATCAATTTCTATTCTGTCCTTAAGTGTCTTAATTCATTTTAAATAAAATTTTAAACCTTTTTTTAATTACTTGTTTTTATTGTTGTGATTATTTCTTATGATAGTTTTACTTTCTTTATGTAAAGCACTTTGAATTACCATTGTGTATGAAATGTGCTACAGTATAAATAAACTTGCCTTGCAGTGTAGTAGACTAGATAAAATGACGAATAAAAGGAAAATTTGAACCTGAGAAAAACTTTGAAAAGAACCATAATGTCTCCATGCTACAATAATAATGATAAAAGCAAAGTTTTTCACTGTTTTATAAGTAAAAATTTGACTGTATTATTTGTCCCCCCCTTCAAAAATTGCTCCTGAGAAATTTTATATTTATTGTCCTCCCCTACTGTTAAATGAAATTTACGCCCATGCTGTAGCCTAAAGCAGTTGGCACAAATAACACTGTTGGATTTAATCTTCATGATAATGTGGATATAACGTATGAAATAGAGTGAAAATTAAATGTCATTAATTCTTATAATCATTCTTCCCACATATATTTTCTACAATCTAACTTCAGTTCACGACCTCACCATCTGTGTCGCCAATTCCCTTTGTCTCCAGAATGTGCGTACGCACAACTCAAAGTTTGCTTAAAGGTGTGCACCTTCTCCCGTCAAGTTTGTTTTTTATAGAACCTTTGCATGGGAACTGCTGCATGTACGTTTCCAGCCCCATTTTGTGCGTACGCACGCTTCATCAGGCTATCAGGAAGCTGAACTCACTCTCAAACTTGCCTCCACTTCTCTTTTCTGCCACAGGCTCCACAGATCTATGAAGCCAACACTCCCCTTCAGATCCTACATCCCCAAGGACCTTCCACTCCCCCTCCCACTAACATAAGGAAACATGCACCAGTCACTTTGTGCAGCATTGGTCTGCCTATTCTCCACTGCATCTACATATGCTTTGCACTTTATTTAAATCTCATTGCTAATATTTTTCACCTTGGGCCTGAGAGAAATACATTTTCGATTCTTTTTTGTGTATATACTGTACATGTGAAAGAGTTGACAATAAAGAAAAACTTGAACTTGAACTTGAACTTTATAAATGAGACCCCTGGTCTTATAAAGGTGTATACAGTTACCAGATAGGAGGACATAGTGGTGGCAATGGTTAAGATGATTTTGCAAGTGAATATAGTCAACAGTCATCTGTTTATCTGTTTGGTCTGCTAAAAACGGAAAAAAAAACTATTAAAACTAAAAATAAAAAAATAAAAACTATTGGTGCCCGGCCCCTTGTCATTCGCAGTGGTACATTTGCCTACGTATTTTTCTTGTGTGTGATCACTGAAAACAGTTGGCTAAGTTACACTCATGAAAAACTGATGCTGATCTGGGAAACATTCTCTAACAGCCGTCAAAATGTCATTGTTTGTGTCAAACAAGTTGTGAATTTGTTGTAACATTATAAAAGGAGATCATGACTTGCCCGGTGCTCAGAGTGATGCTCGCAGCTCCAGTGGTTTTCTCTGTGGGTGAATGAGGATGATGGCGAACAATTCCACAATATACTTTTTTTTCATTGGTTGTTGCGTTAAATCTTACCCAGATACAATAGTGCTATTTTCTGATTGGCTATTGTGTAGCCTCTTTTTGATTGGCTGATAAGTTTCAGGCTCGACTAAGAACTCCAGGGGAGATGCACTTGATTCCTGCCCGGTTCCATAGAGACAGCGGTGCGGACAGATACATTTTGGGCGCTGCGGCATATTAAATATATATGATAAATAGTACGTTTTTCAGCATGAGAAATAAAATGTGTGTCAGGAGTGGGTGACAAAAGACTGAAATGAGTGACTGTTATGCTCAATGCGTGACACTTGAGAGCCCTGTATTTATTTATTTATTTGTGTGTGTGTGTATGTATATGTGTGTATATATATATATATATATATATATATATATATATATATATATATATATATATATATATATATACACATATATATATATGTGTGTGTGTGTGTGTGTATATATATATATATATATATATATATATATATATATATATATATATATATATATATATATATATATCTGCCTTACTATTGTAAATTTGCAACTTGGGACTATGGTTGTTGACTTTTTCTTAGACAATTGCCTATTCATGTTAAAGTAAATAGAGTGAATGGCTTAAATTGCCTAAAATTCAGTTTACAAACAAATTCACATGTGAGGAATTTGTTTTAGTGACATAATCTCCACAGTGTAACAGAATGACATATGTAGTATAGATGAAATTGTATGTACACATTTACAGGTGTGAAATGTGCAGTTTAAATAAACATATGAAATATACATATGCAAATAAGTATACAATATATACAATTTGTATGTATACATGTGCAGTTGTGAAATGTGCAGTTGAAGTAAACATAAACATTCAGACAATATGTATGCATGTATGTACAGAGTGCAAGTATGAAATGTGCAATTGAGGTATACATAGTGCAAATATTATGTGTTGTGTGTTCCATGGTGTTAATTGTTCATCAGGTGGATTGCTTGAGGGAAGAAACTGTTCCTATGTATTCCATTTCATTATAACAGACGGTTGTTTAAAAAATAACAAATTTAGTTGATATAACAATTGGAAACAGTCGACAATAGTCGGTTGTTTATGAAGTAACATTTTATTTCAGATCTTTGAATCATGTAATGAGAAAAGAATATCTATCCCTGTAACAATGGGCAAAAAAGCTGCTTCTATCAGCTCACTCTGAAATAGCCCGCACACCCCCTTGGTGGTGATTTGCCACAGTAACTATTTTAACTCAGTTAAAAATAAAGATAATAACATTACACCATTATAAGCACATTACACCATTCAGCCTTAGACAGAAGGATTCTCTCGGAAAACTCCCTGAGCAGACAAGAAGAAGAGAGGAAAGTCAAAATATGGCTATTCGCCACTCTACTTAATGTTCGGTAGGGATGCCTGAATGCCAATGGATATCCTTAAGAGACATGGAGGTCAGTGAAGTCGACAAGCTTGATGACTGGGTGAAAAACCATCATGACCGATTGAAGACCGCTGTTGAAGTAGCTAACTCTGCAGCACAAGAGGCTTCAAGACGAAGGAAAAGAGCCTATGATTGCAGATCCCATGGCGCACTTGTGAGACCTGGTGACCGTGTTCTGTTACGAAGTAATTCACATAGGGGAAGGAATATGATACAAGATCACTGGGAACCCTTGCCTTACATTGTGGTGAAACAGAATCACGCAGACACTCCAGTTTACACAATTCACCCAGAGAAAGGGGGTCCATGGAAAGTGGTACACAGAGATCAACTTAGACATTGCACTTTTCAGTCACCCCTACCATCTTATACATCAGGACATGGATCTAGAGCCCCACATATCCGGTGAGAAATGTGTTTTTGTTTAATTTTTATGATTTTTTTTTTATCTGAAAATATTTCCCCCAAAAGTAAAACACATTTCCCCCAAATAAGTGTTGTAGTATAACTATCAGGACATCAAAAACACATTTCTCCCAAGTAAGTGTTGTACTATAACTATCAGGACATCAGTGATGTGTGAGCTGAATTTGGTGACAGTACAGTGTATTACAGAGAAGTTATTGACTGTTTTTGCACTTTGCAGACGGTCCCTTGGAATCTGTTTCTCGGTCGTCTGCACATAGAGACTTTTCAAAATTATGCTTTTTTGTAAGTTTTTATAAGTTGATGAAGATTAGTTTATTAACTTTATATCTTTAAGACACGTAAAACACCCACGTTTGCACATCAATGCCTGTACTGGGTGTTTTAGTTGCCAAACTTAAATGTAAGAAACGTATTCAACTAAAATTATGATTACAAAGAACTTTTCAAATGTGTTAAATTGATTGTATTAATATCTGCCGGCAGCGGCGGGATGAAGGAATTTACATCATGACGTCATTGTAAATTACGTCATTACGTCAGGAGGTAAAAGAACTGGTGAACTTGAACTGGTTCATTAAAACGAACTGTCCGAAAGAACCGGTTCTCGGAAAAGAACCGAACTTCCCATCACTAGCCCGTGTCTCAGTCAAATTCACGCCATAGTCTCACACCACCAATAGGAGGGAAGATGCATAGCAACCTGAGCTGTGGAACGGCGGATGTCTGCCGCACTTGATTCTAGGATTCCTGTGTTTTTTCACGTATAAGCCAAATGTTTACCACAAGTCTGTGTTTCTCACTGTGTGTTATCTGGGCTATATACCTCAAAATGAGTTGTGAACCAAGAGAGTATTTCCCACAGATTTTAAAGTTATGGCAAAACAAATATGGCCACAATTTGGCCCATATCTGTTCAGCCACGCCACATCTAGGCCATATGTGCCAGATAATACCCACATGTGGCCAAAACGTGATTGCCATCTGGGTACCACTTGGGCCTTGGAAGAGTGGTGTCATTGCCTAGAGGCAGCCCTATATCCATTCCAAGCGATTGAACCCATGTCAACCACTGGGCCCTCTTCTTCACATGGTTTAACTTTACAGTGACATATTGACATAACACCAAGCACTGCAAGATCGTATTGCAACCATGAGAAGCTCATAGAGAAGATGGCCCCATTCCCACAAATCATCCATCTATCAGTATGGCTCTCTACACGCTAAATCAAACTCAAGTCACTGCAAGAAATTACAGATGCACCCAGATTTCACTCCAAGATACACATCGGAAAGAGCTAATTCCTAAAAAGGCTTAAGTATTATAAGGTAATACATTTAAAACTCTAAATGAATAAAACATGTTTAAATTGTTAGTATGGGAGCGGCAGCAGGACATCAAGGATCGCCACTAACAGCCATTTGGGAGACACACAGTAAAGGGAAACCTCATTTAAACTACAAAACAGTAAAAAATGTTTGAGCATGATCTGTCCTGCCCTGGGTTCTTACTGACTCAGATGAAACCAAAGTACTTCATGTATTTTGTAGCTGCTACGTTGGAATAAACTTCTTGTTCTTCATTAAGATCTTCACCCTCATCGTCTTATTTTCATATATTTTTTATTTATTACACTACTCAGTCATTAGCTCAGTTACAGTTACATAGGCCTATTTGATATTCTACCCCAGATCAACCTCGTAAAATACTGTCTCAAACTCCTTTCCAAATACCACAGCTATCCATCCTTTTATGTTTTGCTCCTCAAACCCTGCCAACACTTGAAATGGAAGGCTCAGCTTACTTGGTTTACAACTGCCTAGTCTCACACTGCTGGATAGGCCAGCTCCAGTACCTGGTTTACTGTAAGTGCTATGGACCTGAAGGAATGCCATTGCTTAAAGCCCACATACTTGACCCCTCTCTCAAGACCCTGCTGCCGACCGTCTTGTCTTTAACTGTCATGTCATGTCCTTTCATGTCTTACTACTATGCACTTAATATAGTGGTTTTGCTATTCAGCAAAGGTTCAGATTATTACTGGATGAGTAATTGTGGAACTGTGGAAAATCCGCTGCTATATGTTTTGGTGGAGAATAAAGAGACTTTAATATTTAATGCTAATTTCTGTAACCATGGATGTATAAAAATCCTACAGTATACAGTATATGTAACTACAGTATATGTCTACAAATCCATGTAACTCATTTTGTATGTCCAAAAAACTACAGTGTTTTGTTGGTGAATGCGGGCACAAAAATCTAAATAAATAAAGAACCTACATTTTATAATGGTACAATAATTTCCCTACATTAATATTTAGATAAGATTCTTCTGAAAAGTTTTTTCAGAGCTTTGATTGGAGCATTGGCACTACAATAATAATTTTATGTAGATACATACCTTTTAATGTCAATGAGACATTACATGGAGTGTTAATATATGCTATGCAAGCTAATAGTCTTGCACAAAAAGTTCAAGTGGATGTGCTAACTGCAAACTGTGCAAACCTGGGGTGCTATTTCTTCAATGAAAGCAAAAGAGTCTGGCAGAGAGGCATGTACACAAAATGTACTGACATTTCTTCTGCAGACTGTGGCGGTTCTAGCTTTTTCTGTAACAGGGGCCATTAAGGGGCCACATTATACATTCCTTTTTCAAATGCTCGAGTGCCACCAATTGTTTTGGGGGTGGAATTGCATCTGTGATCATTGTGAAAAATTCTGCGGTTGCTCTTCTCGTCGACGATTGATGGAACGGGGCCAATCAGGGGCCAATCAGATTTCAGCAGGGGCCAGGGCCCCTGTGGCCTCGCCTCTAGAACCGCCCCTGTATGCAGATATAATTAAATTCTTAATAATATTGTTTAATTCACATTAGTTGTATTCCAAATGCACCTCAAGTGTAAACAATAAATATATAAGTACAAGTTCATGTACAAAAAACAAAAGAAGAATAAGCCCATAAATTTTAAAGTTTATGTTACTGCCAGAACTACCTGTGATATACAATACAAACAGGATTCAAGCATTCACCTGTGTTGTGGTATAAAAATACCTTTACTTTATAAAGTTGCATGTCTTAATGCATTGCTGACTTTATTGCTGTACTGTGCATATGAGATTTCATTTTTCTCTCAATTTTCCTTCAACCAAGGAGACAATTTCCTCCAAATTTTATGGTTTTCTAAATTACGTGCACTTTTTCCCCAAAGTCATACATTGCTTTATACAATTTTGTCACCGTATTGTGATTTTTTTTTACTTAATACATTCTCGAAATATTACAACTCTTTAGATCAGATACAGGGCTGTCAAGTGTCACGCATTGAGAGTGACAGTAAATCATTTCGGTCTTTTATCACGCTCTCCCGCCACACCATATTTCTCACGCAGAAAAACTTTTTGACTATTTATCATATATTTAATCAGCCGTAGCGCCTAAAATGTAACAGTCCGCTCCGCTTAGTCGAGCCTGACACTTATCAAACAATCAAAAAAAGAGGTTACACAATAGCCAATCAGAAAATAGCACTATCTGGGTAAGATTTATCGCAACATCCAGTGGAAAAAAAATCATTCGCGAGGGTATTTTTGATGGTTAAACGAAACATTCATGACCCTAAAAATGTCTGGTCTTGAGCCGAAGTGTTTTAAATGAGAGCAACAGTACAAATGATAAAGGATTCCAAAAAGGCAACAAACACATTAAACAACACCAGCCAAAATCTCTCTCTCTCTCTCTCTCTCTCTCTCTCTCTCTCTCTCTGAGAGAGATCTTACTCACACACACACACTTGCCTGTCTTCAAAATTTGAAAGCCCTGCAGATATTAGTGCTAGAGACGTACATTAGGACGTACTTTTCTTTTCTCGACTTTATTCTTGAAATCGCCCTAAAACGCCACCCTAGTGACCCTACAGTAGGTCTAGGTCTGATTGACGTGAAGCGTTTTTATTTAACACACTCCAGCACAGTAGATGGCAGTAGATAGGTCTTCAGTTGCTTTGCAATCCGGAAATAAATTCACGAAAAAGGACGGCTGTGAGCATGTTTCGTATTTTTGCTGTCAGTGAAAATACTTTTTTTTTTCTCCACAAAAATGCTTTCTTAAGAAAAATCTTCTAACTAATGTGAGCGATCTTAATTCTTCACTATTGGTAAAGCCAGTATGCATACATAACATACATCCAGGAGTATACAGATCGGAGTCAAGTGAAAACAAGTGAGATGAGCAATGTTCATTCTGTACCATTGTTAGAGCATTGACTTTTAAATAGTGTCATGAAAGCAATCGACAACACTGCTGCATGTAGCTTAAATGTCCACATGTAGTTTGACTAGATTGATATCTCAAAATCTTTAGTTAACGTTAGCAATTTTATGATAGCAGGACTATTTTTGTGACCAACGTTATGCAATTGTTTGAAAATTAGCACAGGTAACAATTTTGGGGTGTCTAGCTGCTACGCTTGGGTCTTTGATTGCATCGAGAAACCGAATTAAATGCGTATTTTCGGTGTTTTACAGCTAAAGCACATAAACAGCTATAACGCAACAGCCAGAAAGGTTTAAATGCACGCTTCGCTTTATCATCAGTTCATGTCTTTAATATCTGCTTTCCTTATCTAGATTGTACGTTATGCAGAGGTTTGTTTGTGTACCACAATTTTTTTACTGTTAATATTATGACGATTTTTTAACTTGTTCTATTGTTGGGAAAAGCTAAAATAGATGAGATTGTAACGTCATTTTAGACACCGCGGAAAAATGTAAATTCACTGTACCTATTGTAAGAATTATAAATGATTATAGATGATATTGTATGATATTGTGAAATTACCTGCTTTCGGTATCTGGTAAAGTAAGTAAGAAAATGAAACTGTAGCAACAGACCCTTATTATGTGCTCCTTTATTATAAGTAACTGTTGATTTATGTGAATGCGAACTCCAGAAAAAAAGCTGTCATAAAACCGCATTTTCAGTTGCTTAGCTGATTCTGTTACTTTTCATGGTGGAGAACATAGTAGCAGCTGTATGAGAGGGTCATTTCAGACTTTGTATTACAACTACAGAATCTAGCATATCCTGTCAAATACAGACATTTTCATTCCAACTGTGAGATAATCTCTTCACTAGGTCTTTGTCTGCCCCATGTTCACTGTTTATGGGGATATGCTTGAACTCTGTGATGCTCCCTGATAACCATCCAGCATATTTGGTAGGTGCCCAGTTCACCTCAAGTGGCCCCTCCTAATTTGGAAGACCTCCTGTCCCCTCACAGAGGGTATGGCCAGCAATCATATGGTTGGACCGATTTAACTGATTGTATCTGCCTCATTTTTTTACTCTGTATCTGCAGCTTTTGACCATTTTGTGAGCATATTGTGTGTAATTTGACCAGTATGTCGAGAGATTCATTTGCAATCTGCTTTTGTCAAAGTCAAAGTCAAGTTTATTTATAAAACACTTTTTTTTTAAAACAACAAGTGTTTGTCAAAGTGCTGTACATACAGAAAGTACACATGGTTTATTAATACAAGCACACAAAGAAAATAAAAATACTTAAGACACAATAAAACAATAAAAGAAAGCAGCTCTCACATGGCATCATACGCCAGGCTGTAAAAATAAGTTTTTAGGGCAGATTTAAAGACCTCAAATGTTTGAGCCTGTCTAATATAGAGAGGCAAACTGTTCCAGAGCTTTGGGGCCGCACCTGCAAAGGCTTGGTCCCCCCTGCCCATCAGTTTCACTCTTGGAACAGCTAAGAGCAAATGGTAAGCAGACCTTAGTGCTCTTGACGGAGCGTACAGATTAATCAATCTTTTGTGAGCATGTTTAATTTGACCAGTATGTCGAGAGCATAATTTGCAATCTGAACCTACTCAACAGAAACAGTGTAAATGTTGTATGTTTAGTATTTCTTATGCTGAAAAACTGGAATGAACACATTACTATTATAGCAGCAGTTACATGAGGTATTGTAATGTATTGTGCAAAACAGCAATCGACTGAAATGTGAAAGACAGCATGTGCACAGAGCAAAAACCCGCAGTGTTCAAACCCGAATGTAAACAGCTTGATATGGTGGTGCTATAGACATGGATGTATATTGAAAGAGTGTCAGGGTTTTTCCTGGGTCAAAATTGGTCTTTGGTTGAGGCTGACCGACATGGACAGCCACACACAACAAAGAGTACCCTAGTACCCACATGATCCGCAAGCCCAATATTGACAATAAATGTTAAATTTTAAATAAATACAAAGAAACGGTTTGTGATTTTTCACAACTGGCTTTCATAGTTTTGAAAGATAAAATTCTTTTGATAGACCTGATAATTATTTTAGTATAATCATATCAATTTAAAAAAACATTATTACAAATGCAGCATAAAAAGGTGTATTAGTGTAATTTTTTACAATATAAAATTAGCAGCTAGCTAGGAACAGCTTGCTTTGTGCTTTGATCTAGTTTCATCTCACTCCAGTCTAACTTTAAACTTAATGATTTTATAGGTAATTTACTACACATTGTCATAGGCCTATACATACTGCGGATTATTAAGGCTAAATTTTACTATACTCTTGCAAAATGGGGTAAGCACACTTACTTTCTCATTTCAGATTTGTATGTTCTTTTAAGAAGTAATGATTTGTTATACACCGATTCAGACACTTAGGGGCAGACCAATTGCTTTAACCATTCATTATAATAAATCGTCTCAAAGGAGTCGTCAACACCGCGAAAGATTTGTCAACACACACACACACACACACACACACACACACACATACACACACACAAAATACTTCATAACTGGATAGATTTTTTTTGCGTTTATTTAAAGTTATGTCAGCTGCATGTGTGGAATGCTTGCCACAAGTTGTAAGAGAGGATAAGGCAACTTATTTTTGACTGCAATTCACACCCAGCAGTAATTCAGCAAAAATATTCTCCGAATGCACCACGTGAAACATGGATTCGGTCTTCCGACCTTTAGGATCTGTTGATTTTGATGCGAGTGAGAGAGCAAAGACAGAACTGAAGACGGAGAGTGCCGGGGATGTGGGTGCTCATTGCTCAGTGCTTGTTCTCTACGTCACTCCGTCAGTAGCCTGCTTCACTCACAAAACCCAATTACAGATCAAATAAGGCTTTGGCTGGACAAAAAATCGTTTTGGCGGCCACCAAAAAATTGTCAATGTAGGAAAAAACCCTGAGTGTATATTTGGTGTAGGTCATTGCAGTTAATACAGTTGATTGTGTGTGTGTTCTGTTCAGTTCAGTTATTGAGGAGTCTGATGGCTTGTGGAACGAAACTGTTACACAGTCTGGTCGTGAGGGCACGAATGCTTCGGTACCTTTTTCTAGATGGCAGGAGTGTGAAGAGTGTGTGTGAGGTGTGTGTGGGGTAATCCAGAATGCTGTTGGCTTTGCAGATGCAGCGTTTTGTGTGAATGTCTATGATGGAGGGAAGAGAGACTCCAGTGATCTTCTCAGCTGTTCTCACTATCAGCTCAGGGTCTTGTAATCCACAATAGTCTGTGCTCTCCTTAAGTCAACAACCATCTTTTTAGTTTTATCAAGATTCAGAGATCGGTTCTTTGCTCTACACCGGGCAGCTCTTGCACCTTCTCTCTGTATACTGACTCGTATTTCTTGCTGCTGAGACCCACCACAGTTGTGTCATCTGTGAACTTTATGATATGGTTTGATTGTGCATTGTGCATGACTCACCGTTGTGAGTCAGCAAGGTGAACAGCGGTGGGCTGAGCACGCAGCTCTGAGGGGCTCCAGTGCTCAGTGTGGTGGTGCTGGAGGTGCTGTACTCGATCTGGACTGACTGGTCTCCCAGTCAAGAAGCCCATCATCCAGTTGCAGAGGGAGGTGTTCAGGTCTAGGATCCAGTTGCAGAGGAAGGTGTTCGGGTCCAGGATCCAGTTGCAGAGAGAGGTGTTCAGTCCCAGCAGGCTCAGCTTCTATATCAGGTGCTAAGGGATGATTGTGTTGAATACTGAACTAAAGTCTATGAACAGAATTCGTACGTGTGTCTTATTGTCCAGGTGCATGAGGGCTAAATGAAGGGGCCGTGGCAATGGCATAGCCCATGGAGCAGTTTGGATGATTCGCAAACTGTAAGGGGTCCAGTGAGGGTGGTAACTGGGTCTTGATGTGCCTCATGATGAGCTTCTCAAAGCACTTCATTGCAGTGGGTGTGAGTGCGATGGGATGATACTCATTGAGGCAGGACACTGTAGACTTCTTTTGAATGGGGACGGTGGTGGTTGTCTTGAGGCACGTAGGAACAACAGCGCTGCTCAGGGAAATGTTGAGGATGTCAGTGAAGACATCTGCTAGCTGTTCTGTGCATTCCCTGAGCACCCTGCCAGGAATGTCTGATCCAGCCGCCTTCCATGGGTTAACTCTGCATAGAGTTCTCCTCACATTGGCCGTGGATAGACAGAGTACCTGATCATTGTGGGAGGGATGGTCTTCCTTGCTGCTTCGTTGTTTTGTACCTCAAACCGAGCGTAGAGGTCATTCAGTGCATCTGGAAGGGAGACATCACTATAACAGGCATGTGAAGCTGTCTTGTAATTCGTGATCGCTTGTATGCCCTGCCACATGCACCGGGTGTCTCTGCTGTCCTGCAAGTGGCTGTGGAATGTATGGGCATGTGTACGCTTTGCTTCTCTGATGGTTTGGAACAGTTTGACCCTTGCTGTTTTTAGGGCCCACTCTGTCCTCTGTTCTGAAGGCTAGCTCTCTAGTCTTCACCAGTACATGCACTTTAGCAGTCATCCACGGCTTCTGGTTGGAGCATGTGGTGATGGTCTTCGGATACGGTCACGTACATATAAATTTGTGTGTGTGTGTCAGGCACAACTTTATGATAATATTGTGTTGGTGCTTCTTTTGCTGCCAAAACAGCCCTGACCCATTGAGGCATGGACTACACTATGCCCCTGAAGGTGTGCTCTGGTATCTGACATCAAGATGTTAGCAGCAGATCCTTTAAGTCCTGTACATTGTGAGGTGTGGCCTCCATGGTTCAGACTTGTTTGTTAAGCACATCCCAAAGATGCTCGATTGGATTCAGATCTGGGGAATTTGGAAGCCAAGTCAACAGCTCAAACAGCTAATACATCCCACCCATGAACAGGTGCTGAGATGAGATTATCAGTGTTATTTACTTACCTGTCAGTGGTCATAACTGTGTGTGTGTGTGTACATTTTTGAAAATATTTTACTATATCTTTTCATGTGACAACACTGAAGAAATGACACTTCTCTACAATGTAATGTAGTCAGTGTACAGCTTGTATAACAGTGTAAATTTGCTGTCCCCTCAAAATAACTCACCATACAGCCATTAATATCTAAATAGTTGGCCACAAAAATGAGGACACCTCTAAGTAAAAATGTTCAAATTGGGCCCAAAGTATTAATATTTTATCTGGCCACCATGATTTACCAGCACTGTTTTAACCCTCTTGGGCACAGAGTTCACCAGAGCATCACAGGTTGCCACTGGAGTACTCTTCCACTCCTCCATGATGACATCACTGAGCTGGTGGATGTTTGAGAACTTGCGCTCCTCCACCTTCCGTTAGAGGATGCCCCACAGATGCTCAATAGGGTTAAGGTCTGGAGACATGCTTGGCCAGTCCATCACCTTTACCCTCACCTTCTTTAGCAAGGCAATGGTCGTCTTGGAGGTGTGTTTGGGGTCATTATCATGTTGGAATACTGCCCTGAGGCCCAGTCTCCAAAGAGTTTGGATCATGCTCTGCTTCAGTACGTCACAGTACATGTTGGCATTCATGGTTCCCTCAATGAAATGTAGCTCCCCAGTGCTGGCAGCATTCATGCAGCCCCAGACTATGACACTCCCACCACCATGCTTGACTGTAGGCAAGACACACTTGTCTCTTTGACTAGTTGTTTGAAGAGTAAAAAAAAAAATTGGTCGGTCTTAATGCAAATTTACAACCGGCAAGTCAGTCGGACTTAAAGCAAAAAATAAAAATAAAAAATGAGTCGGTCCTAAATTGAAAGGGTCGGTCGGGTTACGGCAAAAAAGAATATTTTTAAGGATGGCCTTATCTTGGTCTCATCAGACCACAGGACATGGTTCTAGTAATCCATGTCCTTAGTCTGCTTGTCTTCAGCAAACTGTTTTTTGTTTTCTTGTGCATCATCTCTAGAATAGGCTTCCTTCTATGCAGACAAATTTGATGCAGTTTGTGGCATATAATCTGAGCACTGGCAGGCTGGCCTCCCCACCCCCACCCCTTCCACCTCTGCAGCAATGCTGGCAGCATTCATACGTCTATTCCCAAACACAACCTCTGGATATGACGCTGACCATGTGCACTCAACTTCTTTGATCTACCATGGCGAGGCCTGTTCTGAGTGGAACCTGTCCTATTAAACTGCTGTATGGTCTTGGCCACCATGCTGCAGCTCAGTTTCAGGATCTTGGCAATCCTCTTATAGCCTATGCCATCTTTATGTAGAGCAACAATTCTTTTTTTTCAGCTCCTCAGAGAGTTCTTTGCCATGAGGTGCCATGTTGAACTTCCAGTGACCAGTGAGAGTATGAGAGCGATAGCACAAAATTTTGACACAACTGCTCCCCATTCACACATGAGAATTTGTAACAGTCACATTACACCGGGGAGAGAAATTGGCTAATTGGGCCCGATTTGGACATTTTCATTTAAGGGTGTACTCACTTTTGTGGCCAGCGGTTTAGACATTAATGGTGGTGTGTTGAGTTACAGTATTCTAAGAGGACAGCAAATTTACACTGTTATACAAGATGTACACTCAGTACTTTACATTGTAGCAACGTGTCATTTCTTGAACTTCACCTAGTGGTCCGGACAGCTGAGTCACCTAAAAGAAAAAAAGACTCATGATATCTTAAGTTGTAACCTAGTGAAAAAGAGTTAATGTATTCAACAATAGACACTTAAAAGCACTTTTGTATGTCACTCTGGATAAAGGTGTCTGCCAAATGCTGTAAATGTAAATGAATCCAGCTCCGTATTCAGGGTGCTTTAAGTGCTCCATCCTGAATTTATTGTATACTGGTAAGAATTTTGTTTACTGTATAATTGACTTAGTTTGCGCTAGAGTTGTGCAACTTGAATCGTATTATGTAGTGTTAATTCTGTAGCGTTTCCTAGAAGTAACTGTTGCTCTATGCAACTTAGTGGTTAATCCTTATGAGTATATGACCCCTCATACGGGATCACTTGAATTTTTTTCATGTAGCCATGACTAGTTAAAATACTCCACCATTTATGGTCATACAGAAAAGAGAAGGACACAATTTAAAACTGCAACCGGTCTACTTTTATTTGTATTAGCTTACAATAAAAACAAAATTTTATGATATTGTAAATGACTAAAATAAATAGGACATGCAGTTCTGTGAATTTTTATTTGATGTGTGTAGCAAAAATAAAACGAAACTCAACATATTATTGCACAGACCCAAGAAATGTCTATTGAAACCTTGAAATATCCACTTTTAAATGGACCAATTTAATTTAAACATCAATATGAATGGTTGTTGACATTCCCTCACAGCCTTTCTCAAACAAAAAGTGTTACACAAATGTGTTAATCAGTGTATTGTTTTATATGAATGAATGAACAGGAGGGTTTTCACATAATCCAGGGCACAAAAGTCTGAAAATTTTATATATATATATATATATATATATATATATATATATATATATATATATATATATATATATATATATATATATATATATAAAACTCAACATCTCAACATCTAAAAAATTTGGTTTTATTTCAAAGCACAATGCCTTATATAATTGTTACAAATGGATAGTTGGGCTCGGGAATTTATAGTCTGCTGTAAATGAAGTTCAGCTCAGCTTTATCTTCCCACAACTCTTGATTTTCTGGCACTACCTGGATATCTCCACAGAACTTAGCCACACCAGCTGCCCAATTCTCTTTATATGTGTTCTTTAAGGAATTGACACGCTTTTAACTAACTGACAGTTTGACGGTCTTTGGACATTGACAGCCCTTGCCTATTTCATATTCTCCTCTGACAAGCTCCAGTACTCCTCCCTTCTGCCTCTTATATATTCCTTCCCATTGATCAGCTGCCCTCCCATTCATAAAGGAGGAAAATCTTAGATCTGGTGTACACCCATTCTTCTCTTAGCTACATACACCAATGCTGTCCCACTTCACATATTTAATTGGTAAAGATACCATTGTCTTTCCTATCCTGCATTTCTCTCTAACTTGTCAAAATCTCCCTTTCCTCTATAGTTTCTTGCATCTGTTTTTCTTTTTCTGGTGTCAGCTGTTTTTTTCCTTCCTACCACTGAACTTGACCACAGAACCTCCTCTCATTCCATTCATGATTGTAGAGATGAAGGGGAAGAGGCCTCACCATGCATTCAAGTGCACGGGGGTTATTTCTTTTGTTTACAAACAGCTGTCTCTCTATCTCTCACAGAACAGCCTCCAAGATCTAAACCTGTCTGGCTTCAAAGTGGCATATTCCATAGTGATTGCCTATTTTGCTGTCACTGAGTGTCTACATGCTAATAGATTAGCCATGCTCTCATTAGTCCTCTTCATCCTTGCCCTTTCAGGAGCATTTGACATTATCAACCACAAGACTTTGGTTTCAGGTCCTAAAATTTGTGGTGTAGCATGGCAGTGTTTTGGTTTCTGTTTGGAGGGTCAGTCATATCAGGTGACAGAGGGCATTGACCCTCCACTGACCACTGACATTCCACAAGTCTTACTACATGGCCTTCTTCTTTTCTCCCTGAATCTTGACAAGGGGTTTTCTGCCACATCTTTGCGGATGATACAGAACCTTTCTCCTTTAGACACTCCATTTTTGCTCTGATGTCACCATGGCTAGAAAATATCTCATCATGGGTGGGATCTCATCAGTGAAATTTAATTTTGCCAAAAATTGAACGGCTGTTTGTGTGCAGTCTTGTTCTGCTTACAGGGATGGCACAGGTAAAAAGAAGCATTGTCATACTTTTTGCAAAATGTAGTATCTTTGTCTGTCTAGACACCTCAGCTAAGGGGCGGGTACCACCCTTTGTACTTGGGTTTGCGAAGGAATTATAGCGTAGATTTTGGTTTCACTTTTGTTTGTAGACAAGCATCTATGAAACAAATTTCCTATTCGGACAGGACTAGTTTTACAGGGGGTCGTTAGAGAAATTTCAGTTTCACAGACGTACTTTGTGATTTTAATCCCGTCCGAATATGCCATGTCTGTCTTTTTCTCACACAACCTGTGTAAAAATTCCAGAGCAAATTACCTGCTGTTTTCAGCAAAATTGGCGCTCCTCTGAGAAATCTAATCCCGTCTGAATGCGAATGTCTGTGATTGCCGAAAATATTTTTTCCAAAACCCGTTTTCTTGTTTGTGTTGGTCAACGTGAACTACCAAGTTTCTGCTTTCTGCACACCAATAATGGATGTAAATGTGTTTACCCTGCGAAGAAATAAAAAAATGAAAACAACAAGAAGAGCCAAATCAACGCCCACATGTAAAACACAGATACTCCTACCTCCGTAATAAACACAGAGATGTTAGTCCCGTCTGAATCCATACATGAAATGACAAACGTCGGCTGAAAAAATTCTAACTCAAACGTCGTTTGGAAAACTAGTCCCGTCCGAATAGTGCTAAAGAGACCTTAGACCGTGTTTGGTTTTCTTGCCTTCTTTTTATTAGCACCTCTGTTGTCCAGCCACACACTACGTCATTGTACAGCACAAAGTAGTGTGTCTATTTTTATTCTTATTAGTTGTCTACATTTATTATTATACCGACTTGATCTGTCTTTTCCTTCCCATTGCACAGCATGGTAATTGCTGACCCTGAGACTCCACTAGACCCAACTCTTGGTCGTAACACAAGGTGATTCATCCTCAGGATCTTGTGACCATGGTCAATCAAATGTGTTTTTCCTTCCTCAAATGAGTTGCTAATCTGACATGTTCATGTCGGTATCTCCTTTGTGATATCAGAAGTAATTGTTCATTTTTATCCTCACAGGCAACTCAGGTGCTTATTCAGGTTCTTGTTATTTTAAGACTTGTTTCTGGCAGGCTAACCTCTGATCACCGCATGTGTCTTCTTGCTGTATTACCCCCTGACATGGTTTTTGACCTGAGTATTTTTAGTCTGCGATTTAGTGAAACAGCTTTGATATATTCAGTGATTGAGATTTGAAAAGCAGTTTTGTGAGTTGCTATGTCAAATGCTGTAAATAAGTACACTAATTTTATGAATGCAAGCAAATACAAATACTGTTATTTGATGAAGTGATCACAGAGAGCTGCTGTTCTCTGCTGTTTTATTAATTTTAGTTACAATTGTTTTTTTGTAAATGTGTTGTTAATATGTATAATACATGATTCATGTAAATTGATTTTTTCTTTAAAATTAGTTTTTGTATATTGGTTTATATTTTTTTACTTGTCATTTTGTCACAGAAAGCATAGAAGACATAAATGCCTATCGAGGTCTGCATTTCATGGATTGAGTTGCTTAAAATTTTTGACTGACTACAATACTATCCAGGACATGATGGGCCCTAGGCGGAAATCCACCAAGACATGTTTGGTTGGAGGAAGAAATTGCACTTCTTTGCAGAAAGAGGAACAAAAAGATTACATAAATGAGCTTTCACATGAGGTGCTCTGTCATATATTCCGGTTAGTAATATATTTATATATATATATATATATATATATATATATATATATATATATATATATATATATATATATATAATCACACCTACACAATATATGTGTATATATATGGTAGTTGCTGTTACAATATTTAGATACTTGAAATGTTCACAAATGGGGTTTAAATTTCCATGTAATTTTTACTCATTTGATATCCTATTTATGGCCATAGCCAGCTATGAGGTCACATAGGTCTGGACCTCTGTAATTTTTCTTATTAAAAATCTTAATAAAATGTGAAGCACCTATTCAGTCTGTTATAAGACTTTGCAAAATATAACAAGCTTACTTTTATTAAACTCAATAAGCTTTTATTTAATAAATGTTAAAAAAGGCCTTACTGATGTTTGCTAACTTATAGCTTTAATAATGCGAGAAACCTTCACACTAGTTTATTTGCTTTATCTCAGAAAAAATAATAAAATATATTCTTAGTTGCGCATGAAACAGTGACTGCATGAAACTGTTGTGCAAACAGTGGTCCCAGTGGCATTGGGACTTGAGCGGGTAAGGTTGTTTTTTTTACACTTTTTCATCACATATCAGATAATGAATGCATTTGTTTTCAAAAAAAATATTTTAAAACTTAAAAGTTTTTAATCATAAAGGTTATTTTTATAGGGTAATTAAAAAAAATTATAAATGTAAGGAAAAATAAAGTTAACAAATGGTGGGTTCTGTGCCACCTGGTGGATATTCTGTGCCACCTGGTGGATATTGTGTGAAGCACAACACGTGTATTTAAATTCTTAAAAACAAGTCATCAGGAATCCACGTGAAATTGCACTAAGTTTCCAATGAAGCTGCACGAAAAGACGTGCATTCTTAATAGCCACACCTGTAGGTGGTTTCAGCTGTAGACAGGGGTCAGCGTGAGCAAGCTGACTGGTCTGTGGCTGCCAGATTTCCCATGCTGATCCCTGTCTACAGCTGAATCCATCTATGATATGCATGTAAAAAAAAATGGTACCATTACTATGGGAACCAGGTAAGCCAGTGACTGCAGTGTCCTGGGCAATGTTCTGCAGGGAGACCTTGGGTCCTGCTATTATTCTAAGGTTACTTTGACAGGCATCACCTACCTAAAACTTATAAATAGTCTACCTAATATAATGAAAATATCCCTTTGTCAACAGTATTCTTTGATGGCAGGGGCTTCTTTTAGCGTGATAATGTGCCCTGCTGCACAACAAAAATTGTTCAGGAATGGTTTCCCTACATCTAAAATTTGATTGATCTGTTGGAAATTCGACCCAGCAACTTACAGTACTTAAAAGATTTGCTGTTGACATCTTGGTGTCAGAAACTATAGTACAACTGCAGAGGTCTTGTGTAGATGTTTTAGAAGTGTCAGGGAGACATTCCTTCAACAATTTTAGGTTGGTGGTCTTAATTGGTGGTCTTAGTTGATCAGTGTATAGTGCGTTCTTTGATTGCGATTTGAAAGGTACAATAGTGAATTTGAGAAAATTCTGTATCATAGAGCTTGGAGCCAATAGAAAATAAAAAATTGTGTGCACATTGCATTTTTCTTTCAGATTAACCTCAAAAGGAGCTTGCAAAGTTAAATTGTATGGGGTCTTTTTGAATTTTGCCTATCACCAACTTATTACTTATTCATTATAACATACTTGAAAACAGACTAAAAAATACATAGGAATATAAAGGAAAACAGTGAAATTTATAGATTCTACCTTACAGTCTATTTTTTTTTCTCTTTTAAGCTACTTGCCTATGCCAGACATTATGTGCATGGAATGTCTGTCACGAAAGCTACAAGAGGCAGTAACTCTGTATTTGCGGGTGGTGAAAATGGTAGACCTTTGTGCCAGTCGGTGGTGGGAGTACATGCCTTCAGGTTAGTAGAGATCCCCATGGCAGGTGGGTTGGCTTATAAGAATATTTGTTTTCAGATGTTCATAAAGGCTCCTCGTGACCCGAGAAGTTCGGACAAGCGATAGATAATGATTGAATGAATGTTTGATAAACCAATGCCACCTTCACTGTGACACTGGGTGTGTGGTCAATTCTCATTCTTTATCACTCAACTTATTAAAACACTTAAAAGTGACAAAAAATATCCTGGATGAGAAAAGTTAAAATACTGTTTATTGCAAAAAACAGCAATCGGTCTGAGATAATCTCATCAGGACATCCCAGAATAATCTGATTGTGATTGGAAAAATTCCATGTATTTCTACTGCATCTATGAAAATTTTTTTGGGCTTCCTGCCTAAAAGCTTCACTATAATGTTTGGACTTCAAAATTCTCCTTATATTATGTTTTCCGCTCTTTTAGTTCCTCTTACATCATGTTTTTGGCTTAATGATTTTTTTATCTTCATCTGTACCTTTGGCAAGTAAACAACTCCCTAGCATCCCACTCTTCAGTGTTCTCTATTCAGACATCTCCCACATGTACGCATCCTTTGAGTGAGCCTTTCCACTATTTTGGATACTTTTACCATGTGTAAGTATTACTTTACTCTTTTACTCATTTTTGTGCAGTTTACTGATTATACCGACTATACTGGCATATCCGCAAGCTTTCATTGTTCACTTTCACTTACCCAGATGTTTGTGTGTGTTTGAGGAATGACTGGTATGAGAAAAATGTACTGTTTTGGATAACGAGTGAAAACACACCCCTCTTTCGTCTTCCTGAACCAGTGTCTTTTTTTTTATTTATTTACGGTATATAAACTGTGTGTACTGATAATGCTTGCATAAATGTGTTTTACTCTGTATTAACCTTTTTATACTTCATATTTTGTATGTGTACCCTTTTGCAGCTTCTGCCTCTGGGTCTTGCTGTTCCTGTAAGCATTGTCATCCTGACTCATCACTAGGATTCTGTCATCTGTTGGGAAGCATAGCTGCTGACATGAAAGCAGTAGGGGGGCATCTTTGTGTTTCTTCACTCTCTGCCTTTTTTCCTCCTTTGTTTACCTCACCCTGCCCCGTCCATTTACTCTGGCCATTATCCAGACATTCAGCCTGTCATCTATTTCTTTATTAAACTGTATTTTTCACCAAATTCTGTGTTGTGTTTTTATTTTAATTTTTCATTCTCACACTAATGAAATTGGTTTCATATGTATTTCACTTGCAGCCTTCAGTAGATGCAGCATTCTTAGCCTGTTGTTGATGGATCACAAATTTGAATCTCATTGTCATCCACTGAAGCCACTGGCATCCATGATCAGAAATCCAAGAGCATATAATTGGCCCTGCTAACCTTTGCTATTTATATTCTAGGCAGGAGTAAACATCTATTAGCTACTGCACATAAATGTGAGAATGTCAGAAATGTGTCGCTGCAAGGCTATCAGTTATGTTAAAGTGGCTTATTGATTCAGCAACGTGGATGCAACTGATTTTCTTTGCCTTTCCTGGCTGGTAGCTGAGTAGAAAGGAACTATCAAGGATTAAATTAAGAGCACGTGCATTCATGTTTGTAGATGTCTGTGCTTGACAGGGTGGCTTTACACAAAGCATAGTGATGATGGTATATTGAGCAACCCAAAAGTGAATCCAGTTCTAAACCTTTTTCTGGTATGTGCATTTGACATAGGATTTACAGACACAAATTTCCTCACCCTTCTGAAGAAGATGCCTGATTTGGAGCATTTGTATGGTTTGCACCCACGGTATTTAGAGCGTAGGAGGGTCAGGGGATATGAAGCTTTCAGTATCCCTGGTGTTTTGGAGGCTCTCCAGGCTTGTCCCAGACTTTTGGTGAGTGAATGAAATGATAATTACTTTCTTCCTCATGCCTCATTTGTTTGCTGAAAATTATTTTTTTTTCCAAGGGTGTGGAGACCTCTCATTTAGAGCTGGTGGAAGCCATATGGAACTACATGCCTCAGGTTCACATCCTTGGAAAGTTCAGGAACCGCAATGGGGCATTTCCTATTCCTCCAGAAAACAAACTTACTGTTCCAGCAGCAGCTAAAATACAGACCCTTCATCTTGTTGGTAGGGCTCACTGTGTATTATGTAAATTGTTTTGTATACGTTGCTAATGTCGTAAATAATAAGTGGTTTAATAAATGTCTAAAATAATTTAATTCCTTAGGTGTCAATGTCCCAGAAATTCCTTGTGTGTCCATGCTCAGACACTTGTATCTGGAGTGGGTTCGTCTTACAAAACCTCAGCCATTCAAAGATTTTTTGTGTGTAAGCCTACGCACGTTTGTCATGAGGAACTGTGCTGGTCCCACCAACTCCTTGAAGTATGTACCACTGGTGACCGGTTTGGCCTCTGCCAGAAACTTGGAACAGCTTGAATTTGTAAGGGTTCCTTTCCTTGGAGGCCTGATACAACATGTGGTGGAGGACAGCTGGAGGTCAGGTGAGGACAACTGCCTATGAACTATTGTTTATCTGTCAAATTTGTGTTAAATGTGTCCTGTTTCCTTGATCTGCCAGTCCAGAACTTTGTTCCAATTCTGTCTTTGCAACAAACAAACATTGTGGCTTATGTGTAAATACAGTAGATCCATATAACCTGATGTTAAGCTTTTAAGCACCATCTGCTTTGCGTAAGCTGCGGAACTTTGAGTCTACACTTCCTTTCATTTAAAGTTAGCATATGAGCATATCTGGCAGCTTATAATCAAACATTTTTGCAGGTTGCAGTAAAATGAACAGTTTATGTAATGTGTTTTATTAGTTATGTTGTTAGCCTGTAGCCATTCTATTCATTCATGTTTTGCAGAGTGAGTCATATCAATTCTTCCTCTGGTATTTTTCTTAGTTTCCTGTACATGGAGTTGTGCTTGTGTTATGTCTGTTATTTTATAGCCACAGCTTGCACAGTACCAGAACAGCCAGTTGTAGCTGTGCTGTTTTATGTCAATGTTACTTTTATTTTTTAGGAGGATTTCGCAATTTGCATACGATTGTATTTGGTGCCTGTAAGAATGCTCTTGAAGTGGACTTAGGCTACCTCATCATTACCGCTGCACATGGGTAAGATTAACTATATCATGAAAAGATGCTGTTGATTTAAAATATATATATATATATTATTTTGTTGTACTTCAGATTGCATGAAGTTCGAATCCAGCCTTCCTTAACCAAAGACGGGGTCTTCTCGGCACTGAAAATGGCTGAACTTGAGTTTCCACAATTTGAAACTTTGCATCTTGGATATGTTGATGAGTTCCTAATACAGTGTAAGTATGAGCCTATTTGATATTAAACCAGTTGTAGCTGTTATGCTTCAGAATTCACAATTATTCTTGCATATTGTCACTCAAAACAGTGATACTTGGACAATTGAAAATCTATATTGTGAAAAAGAGAAAAGTTAGAGCAGCTGTGAATAGATCACACAAAACAGTATCAGTTAGCATGGGGGAGCAAATGGAGCATTACTTTTTGGTGAGGGGTATAGTCTGTAAACTTTATTCTTTTTAGCCTGAGTTAATACTGTGAGGTGGCATTCACCCTTTTAGGGATAGTGAAGTCTCAAAAAATGCCTGAAATGTACTGGACCATAAATTAATTGGATTCAAAAACACTCTGGCCCTAACAATTAACACACTTTATTTATTTATTTATTTATTTATTTATTTATTTATTTTTAAAGAGTTTTGTGTATATTAAATTATTTCTGGAACAGATTGCATGTCTATGTATGATCTCAAAATTCAGATGTGCCAAGCCTGTTGCATCATAAATATAGATTTTATAATCAGCCAAATTACTTAGTACTTGCATAAATATTACATTTGTGTGGAGGAAAGTGTGTATAGGCTGTATATTGTGGTGGCAGTTTTGACCTAGATGTATCAAATACACTCAGACTGCAGCATAAGGTGCCTCCCATACAGTACAAATTTGATGAGTGGCGAGGCAAATTCTAGTGTTTCAGCTCTCCCTTTTGTACAAGTGTGTGTTCATGCACACACCCTGGTTACTGAAGATCACCTCAGACATAGTCAGGTAAGGCCACATTCCATTTTCATTTCTTTGGTTTGAGCATATGAAAGAATAGGAAGAGCACAGCTTAAATTAGTGACAAACCATTAATCATAAAAACCGTACCTATAAGGTTAAACTACAAAACTAAATGATGAACATGTTTTTTTTTTTGTTGTTGTTGTTGTGAGGGACGGCATGTAAGGAAATAAAACAAGGTAATCATTTGTTAATGCCGGAGCTTAGAAAGTGTATCAGGCAGAAAGTCCATGTCTTGAAATTGTTCTCTCCACTCATCGAATTTGTCCTCTGTTCTCTCTCCAGCAGAGGTGTGCTCTTGTTTTTTCTCAGTGGAATAGGTTTACACACACTGCACCACTCAGAATGTCCAAACAGCGTGCACAGGAGTGATTTATTTGTGTCTCAGTAACAGGATATTTAGGATTTCTAACGGGGTTATTCATGTGGGCAACACTAAACTTTAAGTGAATCTTCATTGTTATTGATGTATATTTTTGCTCATAATGCAGGTATTGCCCTTTCACACTCATTTCACCTCACCATGGCTTGGGAACACTAACAGTCTAGGATGTTTCGTGAGTGTGGGTAACCCAGCAAAAGCGTGATGGTGTGTGAATTCAGTAACTATCTTTCTAATTCCTCTCAAGTGATCTTCAATTGATCTGTTGGTTGGAACTTTTAGCCACTAGCATGTATTTCTAATTTAAGTTTCTGTTTTCCTAACAATGACAGTTCTATCCACAACAATAGGGTCTTTTCCGAAAATGTTGTTTTCTTTTACTGCAGTCAGTGGGCTCTGGCAGAGTAGACTTATTTCTAAAGGTGGGTGTAGATATAAGGCTGCTTCTCGTCGAAGTTCACTTTGAATTTGTCACAATAGATCCATGGGTGTCTCAGCTGATTTGTTTTTTAAATCCTGGATTGGCACTAGTACCCGTTTGCAATGGGTGGTGTGTATCCACGTTTCTCTCTTTGCTTTTTTCACAACAGTGGGTGTAGTCAGCAGGCTTCAGGTCCTGCAGTGTGTCTGCATGTGGTTGATGAAGGGCATCCATTACCTGTCTGTGAAGGATGGGTGAGAGAGAAGCAGGAGAGCAGTATTTCCATACTACAGTTATTATATTCAGGATCTATGTGATTTGTAGAGTTTTAAGTTTCAGAATCTCTTTGATGATGATATAGGTTTTAGTTTCATAATCTCTGTGATCATATAGTTTTTTAGTTTACTTGCCATAATCTGTAGTGTTATGACACCTAAGGACCAGTTAAAGGTGGGGTGCATGTTGTTTGAGAAATGGTTCAGAAAACTGAGTCGGGCCGACAAACAAAACAAACGTGTAGCCAATGAGCAGAAAGGGGTGTGTCTTTTCAATATGCGGGGGAGAGAGTGTTCAGTTTGCATGTCTGACAATACCCGAAAGCGATTGAAACATTGACATGGCGATTAAAAACGAACAGTGAAAAAAGGCTTACGATAAGACAAGAAGCAGGACCCATGTTAATATAGGATCAGCTTTCCAGAGAACTGAACGTCTTCCACGTGAAACTGAGCTAAACCTTTCATGGCACAATACACAGTACTACAAAAACACATTTGTATTACTATAGTATTACTCATTGAGTTCATTTATTGATAAAAAATATCCCCTCGGCCAGCTGCCCCAGCAGATTCCGCCATAATATTTGCCTGGGTTGTGTATGTATGGGGCGGAGCTATCAAAACAGGTGTGACACCCATTTGGGTTAGGGGCGTGTTTGTTTTGGCTTTCAAACATCGTGCACCCCACCTTTAAGTGGGCATAAGCTAATAAAAGGGAAATTCTATGAGGTAGTCTTCACCACTGAGACCTGCTGCCTTCGGTTCCTCCCTCGGCTCCTTACTGGTCCATGTGTCCTAGTCTATCCCTGCAGGTGGTGGAACTGCAGGTGGTGGAACTGCAGGTTTTGGAACTGCAGGTGGTGGAAATGCAGGTGGTTCCCTTTTCCTGTAAAATGTGTCGCACTTCCTTTTAAGCATTCAGGCAACTTCTTTCAAATTATCTACAACTACCAACTATCAGTCGTTCCCTTTCATGGGGACATTGAGATGTAATCTATCTGTAAGTGTCGAAAAGGCCCTGGTGGGGCCGGGGTATGTGCTGCTGCTGTGACAATTGATGGAATGTTATTATTCCAGCATACAACACAGTTTGGCTGTCTCTGTGGCTATTCCTCTAAAAACCGGATTCCACCACTGATTTGAACAGTGGCTCATTGCTGCTGGTCTAATGTGATCTAAGTTATCTAACTGTTGGTCCAAATATGGCAGAAGTGATTTGGGTGCTACATATTTTCCCCCTTTGGACCAGCAGTCTGATGAATCAAACATGGCTCCCTTATCTAACTATTTTCATGCTTCATACAATGTAATATCTTTGTAAAGATCTGTTAGAGAGTCAGGCATAATGACACTGGTTGTTGTAATTCCAGCACACACACTTGCACTGTGCAGTATGAACAGGCTTTTTTAGAAGCTAAGTTTGCAAGAGCATCAACCTAAGATTCTGTAGTGTCCAGTTTGTGATCTGGGAGATGGCTAGAAGCTACTACATCAGATACAGAGATCATTGCATATTCTGCTCACCTATTCCTGTCAATAACTTGAGCTGAACCATCAACAAACAGTGTTGACAACAAACATCAAAATCAGTGTTATTTAGCATAACATAAAAATTCTGGGCTGTCCACAGAGCAAAATAAATTTTGAAAGAATATGGCATCAAAATAAACCTGATGAGAGAAGGTCTCTCACCAGACCTCACATACTGGGCAAGGAGGACATGAATCAGAGATTCAAAAAAGAATCCAGAGGTAACATTGAAGCAGCCTGCAAAAATGAGATTATTTGTCCATTGGACCACTTTGAGCCAATCTATAGAATTGGGCTAAATGGAAGAGCAGCCAGAACAAAACTCATGGAAGGAGGTCAGATGAGACTAAAATTGAACTCTTTTACCATCACAGGAAACATGAAGTGTGGTGGTAGCTGTGGGGATGCTGTTACTCGGCAGGGACTGGAAAACTGGTCTGGATTAAAGGGAAGGTTGATGTCAGAAAATACAGTGCAAATCTTTCAAAGCAACACTGTGTGTTAAAAGGTGGTTAAAAGGGAAACATTTAAGTTTATGTTTGAAATAGTGGTAGGGTGCATAAAAAAATTCACACGCTAATGTTTTGTTGTTTTAATTTTGGCACACATTTGTTTTGATAAGTTTATGCAATGTCAAAACATTTATTTCCATTAGAGATACCTTAATTTCTTGCCAAAATGGTTGTCATAGGAGAGTCAGAATAATGCGTTAAGTCCTCCTCAGCATATCCAAAAGATTCTCAAAGAGTTTAAGGGCTGGAGTCATGTTCCCTGAACTATTCCCTCATGATATGAGCCTGATGAAATCTGGCATTTTCATTTTGGAATAGAAAGAAAGAAAAAATCCACTGATGGAAAAACTTGGTCATTTAGTATATTCAGGTAGTCAGCTGACCTAATTTTTTGGGCATATAATATAGCTGAATCTAGACCTGGGGAACCATCAAGCCGTATGACATTTTTACATTACTCCAATCTTTAAAAGTAAAAATTTTCTGATTTTTCAGATTAGCTTCAGTAATAAGTGGTTTCCAAATGCTACACAGCTGCTCAGTCCAAATCCATTAAGTTCTGTTTGCTTAATGCATGTGGATATGCTCTTACTTTTATTATTAATTATAACCCTGAGTTCTTCTGTTTCTGTTTATAATTTCACCAAACGTTTAAAGTTTTTTTTACCAACCACATTTCATCCACATGGATGATTGTTCACCACTGTCCTTACACGTTTTAATAGTGTTGGACAATTCTTTTCCAAATTTTAGTTTTATCAGCAATCTTAACCTTAATCGGACAGTGTTATCATGTGGTTATCATTAACAAAGATAGAAAAGTGATCATGAGTTGTGGTGACATGTTTGTGTGAAACTATTACTCTTGTAAAATTATTGTGGACATGTGTTAGATCGATTTCACAAGCCTCATAATTAGTGTGGGTGCCCCACATAATGGTTGTTTTTCCAAGGCATCAAACATGCAAATAAAACCAATGTAGTTTTGTCACAGCGTTCTATGACCATCCTTGCCTGACTGTGTGATAAACCTAAAAGTCCTTAAAGTCCATTCTTTAATACATTCTTCTGTAATATTCCCAAAATGTCCATGCTTAGAATCTTTTCAAACTATTTTTCTAAATCTTTCCAATCCTTGAGATTATTTACTTGAAGATGTTCTCTGAGGAGAAGACCTTATACATTCCTGTTACACTGTTTATCTGGGTCTGGAGATCATGCTGTAAGGTTCACCAAAACCGGAACGTGGATCCATTGTAGATAAGCACTTTGGGACAGCATTGGGCACTGTTGTCACGAGAGCTGCCTTCCTAGTCCTTACCCACATCTTTATTTCTTTTTGACCTGAAAAACACTTGAAAACATAATGAATTTATACCCCCCCCCCCCTTTGTTTTTAAAAAAAAAAATTACAAACACATACAACATAAACTTGCCTATTTACATGGCCTTTATGACTGCCATCAGCTTTTTATGATATTAATGGATCTATGTGGAATGATCTCTTACCAGGTTGATGGTTTTTAGTTTTGTGACGTGAATCTCTGCCTAGTCTATACAGTGAGCAGACCATGGGCCCTCATTTTGGTAATTCTTTACCACAACCACATCACTACTTTCAAATTTGTGATGGTAAACAATCTGACCAGAATGCATTTTGTTTTTCTGACTTTGCTAATTTTTTTGAGTAGTTTGGTGAAAAACAACAGGCAAGGAGTTACACAGATCTTTGAGCTCCTTTCTCAGTCTGTTTACTGTAGCCTGTAACTGGTTTAAATCAGTTTTGGGGCCTGATCTCTTAAGGGAGAATTTGCATCCCCTTGAAATATGTCCCTCTTTGTCACATGAATAACACACCAGGAGGTTATCAGGGTTACGAGAGGGTAATCTTTCCTTTCTATCTCCTGTAGTGTAGGTCTCTCTTTTCCAGGAAATCTTGCTGGCTCTATTTTTACTGAGGTTTTTAACACCTACTGTTGAAACAGGATGGGATCTCTTTGAGTTAGCATTGTTGTTGAAAAACTGTGACATTTTAGCAATGATGTCGTTATAATCAGAGAGATGGGTTACAAACATCGACACAGCAGAACGGGTGAGTGAGTCACATTTGTTAATCAAAGCAGATTTAAAACTGACATCATTCGGTGTGATGTTAGGATTTCCACTGAAAGTTTTAAATATCTCCAATAATCGCTCTGAAAATGCCATGGGGTGCTCCCCTGTCCTCATGTGCACATCCGATATTTTATCCCAGTCAACGGACATTACACCTAGGACTTCAAGCAGTGCCTGTTTCCACTCAAACTTATTGGCAGTTCTAGTTTTGACTTTCTGATTTAACGCTCCAGACAAAGTGTCAGGCAAACACACAGTTAACAACACACGCGCATCACCATCTGTGAATTTGTAAATGTCAGCATATAGCTTGAAAACCTTTAGAAAGTCTAATGGATCTTGTTTGGCAGGATCAAATTTACCAATACTTTTAATCACAGCTTCTAGCTCATTGGGTTTAAACCCTCTGACCATAGTAGAGGTCACTGGTTCCTCTGCTCTTTCACTAGCACGCATAGTTGTAGTCAAGTGAACTGGAGCCATGGGGAAATTGACTGTACAGTCAGAGTATTGACTCCTGACTGACTGGGAATATCTTTCTGAGTTCTCATCACTGTCTAACATTTCAGGAACCTGATTACTCCACATGCCACATACAGATGTCTTACTGCTGCTAGTTTCAGTTGTGGCATTTTTTTATCAGGAATTGACAAGCAGACTTTGCTTCCTCTAAATCTTTGAACAATGTTTCCAAAGATGAACTAAGTATGCTGTTGTTAGCATGCTATTGATGAACTAAGCATGCTGTTTATCAACCATGTTCTCTATCCATCAAACATTCCCTGAGAACCGTGTTTAGCGATGTACTTAACAATCAGCTGTTCCATTTTTACAAACACACAGCTTTCCTTAAATCTCACTCTTTAAACTTTATACAGTTTCTGTGACTACAAGCTATCTACTCAACTGTTAGTCTATTTATTCACATCTCCAGTACTACGGACGCAAATGAACAAAACAGCCACAATATGTCAGGCTTTTGAACTCAAAATCTTCGGGCACAGACACACTCCGTCTGGCCTCAAGTTCAACTACAGTAACAGTTAACACTCACAAACACTCACAAACAATAACCCTCACAAACACTTTCATACAGTAACACTCACAAACTCACTAACAGTTTAAAATGTAACACTGTCACAGTACGTCGGACAAAACCACAGTACGTCAGGTTTATTTTTTTGTTATATTTTACAACAGTCTTCTTAACACTTTTGGACTTAAAACGTTAGTTTAACACGGTCACAGTACGTCGGACAAAACCACAGTACATCGGGTTTCTTTGCATTAAAACCTACCCTTTTACTTAACCACAGTACATGGACTTAAAACGCAAGTTTAAAACACTGTTACAGTCTGAAAGACAACACCACACTACCTCAGGTTATTGCTTTACACTCTACAGAGCTTCGGTGCGTCGGGCTCTTTACTGTCACTGTTTCAGTTACTTTAGAAACACTTTTAGCTTCCACACTGCGTCGGGCTGATTCAGTTACTTTAGAATCTTAACAGAATTATAACAAACACCCAACAAGTTTCAGTTACTTTAGAAACTTATCAGCTTAAGCACTTTGCTTCAGTTACGTTAAACAACAATTCACATACAACTGTCACCACACTGCGTCAGGTTAATTCAGTTCCGTTAGAATCTTAAACAGAAATGTACAGAATAGGCTTAACAAAAATAATAACTCCTACTGCTTATGATCAGTGAACTATACTCTGTGCTATTCTACACTAAAGCATTTCTTTTCTAGGTTTTTTAAACGAGGGGGTTCCCTGAATCAAAAAACAGCGTAAAGGAAGAAAAGACCACTTTTCTTACCTTTCCCCACTTTTTTTTGGAATCCGTCGCTGGGTGGCTCAGCAATGTAAGAAATAAAAATGCGTAGTGTAAAAATAAGACGATGTTGAAGATCTTAATGAAGAACAAGATATTCCAGCATAGCAGTGACAAAATACATGACGTACTTTGGGTCCATCTGAGTCAATAAGAACCCAGAGCAAATCCTGCTCAAGCATTATATACAGTTTTCCCTTTTGATAATGTAAATGAAGTTCCGCTTTGAATGTGTATTGAGTGTAAGAACTGAAAGTCTCCCAAATGGCTGGGCTACACCTTGTTGTCTAGCTGATGTCTTTAAATGTTAATCATGGTTATGTACACCTTGTCTTGGTATTGTTACAATTGTTATCAACCAAGTGGTTAAATGGTAATTGCGGTCACATAAACCCTTTGTTCGTGGTGATCCTTAATGTCCTGCTGCTGTTCCCATATTTATAATTGAATCAAGTTTATATGTTTAGAGTCCTAAACGTATTACCTTTATGATATTTAAACCTTTTAAGGAGTGAGCTCTTTTAGATGTGTACCTTGGAGTGGAATTTGGGTGCAATTTCTGTAATTCCTTACAGAACTCATTCTTTCATAGGTAAACTGAGTCATACGGAGTTGGTCAAATATGGCCTTGCTGATGTAATAGAAAACCCAGGAATCATCACTGATGTTGGAATGAAGGCTGTTAATGAAGTGTTTCCTTCCATCAAGTATCTGGTCATTTACAACTGCCCACATCTTCACAACCCACACAGCTGGATCACAGGTATTTCTTATAAATTTGTAAATCAAACAAATCTCTCACATTTTTTGTAACCTTTCCTTGTTTTATATTTTTAGTTTAAAAAATATACTTTCAACCTAATTATATATACTGGTTTAATTGGATTGCATTGGATTTTGGCACAGTTTTGTTTTTCTTATTTTTATTTCAGGCAACTGGGTAAACACAGTCCTTATATAGATGAATTTAATTAATAGTCTTTTATGCATCTGTCTCTTTTTCTATTTGTTTATTGTAGCAGTTTTCTATATCTCACCTCTTTAAGTAAATATTAAAAACCTTGTTAATGCTGCTGTTGAATTAATTATATATAACGATTTTTAACATCAAAGTGCATTCACAGCATTTATTGATAGGTTTTGTTTTCAATAATTGATCAAAGGAAAGCCTTGTATGTACAGTATGCAAGATCTTTTTATGGTATTTTGTTTTAGAATTTTTTTTCATGGCTTTTTGTTGGTTTACGGTAGTGACGTCTCTGGTCCTTGAATTTTGCAGGTTAGTTGTTGTGCACATTCAAATCTTGGGCTGGATGCCATTAATACACATTGATATTATGATTGTTTATTTAATACATATAAAAAAAAGTTAACATTCAAATTAGGAACGTGTTGATCAGTGGTTAGGTCCACCCAAAACTAACTAACTAAGTTAGTTGTCAGTGTGACTCCTGGATTGCAGCAGTTGTAGATGCAGTGAGCATTGAGTGGTGAGAAGGCTGGATACCAACTACAGTAGCAATGTGTGAATGCATTTACCTTGCAAAGCTGTAATTATAAAATCTTGAATAAAAAGGCAACCATTTGATATTATTATGTAATTAAACCAATTGCCCATACAAACATTAATGCTGTGCCCTGATCTGTGGCTATGTCCATGTATGTGACAATCAATAGAATATAATGTGTTTTCCGTTGTCATTCATCAGCAAATTAAAAAAAAGGTATGTTTTATAGAAAACTTCTGGCAGCCTCGGATGCCAGAACCTTACCATAAATTATGTAGTAACAATGTTCAACACTGTTTGGAATGTTTTATTAGCAACCGTCATTTTTACAGTTGAGAACTCTTTTGTTTACAAATTAATGTTAAAAAACAGACAGTAAACAGTTGATTGGTATAGATATTACTGTCAACAACTGCTTATGTTAAATCTAAGGCTAATAAGAAACTATCACCCCATGCCAAAGAGGTCTACAGTGTTTTGCCTCAATGTTTGTCCTGTCGCACTCACACCCATCATGATGAAATGCTTTGAGAGGCTTTTCATGAGACACGCCAAGACTCCGCTACCACTTTGTAGCTGCAACATTGACTGATCTTTGCTGGAGATCATCAAGAGCCCAAATTCCTTTGTGTTTGTCCGGTTGAGAACTTCACCTGGTCACTCAACACCAGCTACATCAGTAAGAAAACCCAGCAGTGCCTCTACTTCCTATGAAGGCTGAGGAAGGCACATCTCCCTCCCCCCATCCTGAACACATTTTATAGAGAGTCCATTGCGAGCATCTGGCTTGGGAGCTGCACTTTCTCAGATCACAAGATCCTGCAGCGGATAGTGAGGACAACTGAGAAGATCATCATCTCTCTTCCCTCCATCACCAAAATGCATAAAACACGCTGCACCAACTAGCCAACAGCATTGTGAATGACCCCACACGTCCCTCCATTGCACATACTATCTGAAAAAGGTATTGTCGCATTCGGTCCCTCACAACCAGACTATGCAATAGTTTCTTCCCTCAAGCCATGAGACTCATTAACAAACAGGACTGAACTATACTTAACATACACACACACACACACACACACACACACACACACACACACACACACACACACACAACTGTGTGACACTCTATTCACTCACTTAATTGCTGTTTTCCACACCACATTTTCAAGCCCTTATCAAACTGTTGCTATTACTTATATTTGAATGTTTGCAATTGCTTTAGTTGTGCAATGGATTTACAGTACCTACTGTATGCACACTTTTAAGTGCAATTTTGTGTATGGTCCTGGAGAAACGTTGTTGCTGTATATTGTGCTAGATACAGTGGGGCAAAAAAGTATTTAGTCAGCCACCAATTGTGCAAGTTCTCCCATTTATAAAGATAAGAGTGGCCTGTAATTTTCATCATAGGTACACTTCAACTGTGAGAGACAAAATGTGAAAAAAAATCCAGAAAATTACATTGATTTTTAAAGAATTTATTTGCAAATTATGGTGGAAAATAAGTATTTGGTTCATCTTTGGTTCATCTCAATATTTTGTTATATACTCTGTTTGCAATGACAGAGGTCAAACGTTTTCTGTAAGTCTCCACAAGGGTTTTACACACTGTTGCTGGTAGTTTGGCCCATTCCTCCATGCAGATCTCCTCTAGAGCAGTGATGTTTTGGGGCTGTTTCTGGACAACAGTGTAAGTTCTGGAGACTGGCTAGGCCACTCCAGGACCTTGAAATGCTTCTTACAAAGCCAACCCTTCATTGCCCGGGCGGTGTGTTTGGGATCATTTTCTGGCTGAAAGACCCAGTCACGTTTCATCTTCAATGTCCTTGCTGATGGAAGGAGGTTTTCACTCAAAATATCACAATACATGGCCCCATTCATTCTTTCCTATACACAGATCAGTCGTCCAGCCCCAAAGCATGATGTTTTCACCCCCCATGCTTCACAGTAGGTATGGTGTTCTTTGGATGCACCTCAGCATTCTTTCTCCTCCAAACACGACAAGTTGAGTTTTTACCAAAAAGTTCTATTTTGGTTTCATCTGACCACATGACATTCTCCCAATCCCCTTCATACAAATGCTTTCTAGCAAACATCAGATGGGCCTGGACACGTCTGGCACTGCATGTCTGTATGTCTTGTATGTCTTCCATTTTCTAATAATTGCTCCCACAGTTGATTTCTTCACACCAAGCTGCTTACCTATTGCAGATTCAGTCTTTCCAGCCTGGTGCAGGTCTACAATTTTGTTTCTGGTGCCCTTTGACAGCTCTTTGGTCTTGGCCATAGTGGAGTTTGGAGTCTGACTGTTTGAGGTTGTGGACAGGTGTGTTTTATACTGATAACGAGTTCAAACAGGTGCCATTAATACAGGTAAAGAGTGGAGGACAGTGGAACCTTTTAAAGAAGAAGCCAGAAATCCATCATAATTTGCAAATAAATTCTTTAAAAATTAATGACGATGTGATTTTCTGGATTTTTTTTTCTCATTTTGTCTCTCATAGTTGAAGTGTACCTATGATGAAAATTACAGGCCTCTCTCATCATTTTAAGTGGGAGAACTTGCACAATTGGTGGCTGAATAAATACTGAATAATACTTTTTTGCCCCACTGTATATATGGTTGAAATGACGACAAAAGTTGCTTCTTGAATTGATCCATCCATTGGGATTTTCAGTTTCAGGGCAAAGTTGCTCCAGCTCCTTCAATTGAGTTTGGATGTGTTGGTGTACAGTAATCTTCAAGTATGCCAAAGATTCTCAATTGGATTGAGGTCTTTGCTTTGACTAGGCCATTCCAAGACATTTTTATGTTTTACCATTTCAGTGTAGCTTTAGCAGTATGATTAGGATCATTGACCTACTGAAAGGTATTACTCTGTACCTAGTGCCATCCTTTTTTTCTTCAATCCATAAACGTTTTGTTTTGGTTTGGTTTTGTTTTTATTTCACAATGAAAAGCATCCCCACAGCATGATGCTGTTCTCAAGGTGATGGTGAAGTGTTTGGTTTGCAAAACACAATTATGGCTAAACAGTTCAAATTTATTCTGATCTGACCACAGAAACTTCAAACTGTGCTTCAACTGTTTGGCATGCTGTTTGGCAGGCTCCAAACATCTTTACTTATCTTATCTTTCAACCTTCTGTCTTTATGCAACGGCTTTTTCGTCTGGCCAACCTTCTACTCATCCTATTGACGGATACTACCATCCCTGCTGTGGAGGGATCCCTGTCTTTGCAGCACTTTCAGCGCTATCTTTTTGGTTTTTGTTGCATCTCTAATTTATGGTCAGTTTTGGAAAGCAGCCTTCTCTTGTCAGGTTTATAGTGGTGCTATTTTCTTTTTATTTAGTTATAATGGATTTAGATATAATGGAGCTCTTTAGGATGTTTAAATTTTGGGGTGTTATTATATTTGACAATGATTGCACACAAGTGGACCGTAATCAACTAATTATGGGACTACTGAGGTTTATTGGATGGACCACATCTTATTTATGGGTTTCACAGCAAAGGGGGTGAATGCTTATGGATCCTGGTGATTTCTGTTTGTTTATTTTAATTTCTGTTTTTTTTTTTGTCACAATAAAAAATATTTTGCACCTTCAGAGTGATACGTGTGTTGTGTAAATTCAATGGTAAAAGAAAGGTTTAGAAAATAGTAGAGAAAACCATTGTATGTTTCAAATTCAATGTAATTTAACAAAACACACACCATATTTTTAACATCTTATTTCTGCATTTTTGCTGAATGGTGAAAGGTTTATCACAAGTACATATCAGCAAAATATGCAATTTAGACAGATACTATTAATGTTAAGATTAATTACCTGCTTATGAAGTTAGGGTATTTTACTGTTAATTTTACCAAAATTTATGTAAGTGATGGCATCTGCTACCTGCACATATCCCGAGCACTCTGCTAGGAATGTTGTGGGGTCAAGCAGCTTTTGACCCCACTCTGCACATCAACTTTGGAAATTCAGAGTACTTATTTGTTGGGAGGAGGGGTGGACATCAGTGTATCTTCTCAGCTCTGTGTAGTGTTTGTATTAAGCTTAATTTGTACAGTTGTGGATGTGAATTTGGCAATGTTTTTAGGCTTCAATCCTCTGCGTACTAAATGTTAAAGTACAGAGGATTTGTGTGAAATTGTGTTTTTGCTTGATTAAACAGCTGCTGAATTGGTGACTATGCTACATCTCCATGTCCTGGTGCCTCAAAAAATGCATTTTTAGGAAGGCATCAGGAAAAAAAAACACTTTTGTCCGTATAGTAAATCTCATAACCACAGGGTTCATCTCTGCCATACTTTTTTTTTTTGTGTTTCAACTTTGTTTTAACTCTCTTTGTGCATGTTAACCAAATGACCTACATATTTGTTTTCCAATAGATAATTCTCGCTGGAGCAGATTGCTGGATCTTACCCTAGTGCGCTGTCATGCCATTAAGCTTGAGTCCTTTTGCCAGTGTATTGAAATGCTGCCCAATCTGGAGTTCATCTCCCTAGACCAGATGTTCCGTGAGCCCCCAAAGGTGAGTGTGACATTGATCCTGTACATGTATAAATAACAAGTACACAAGTTAATGTAAATCACTAACACAAGTTTTGATCATCTAAATAATAGACTCTAGGATGCATAATAGTATTGGTCTACCCCACTTATTCATTCATTAATTATATGCTATTTTCAAGCCTAATATTATCTTGCTGATGAACAGATGATAGGAAGTGAGCTTTATTGCTAGAGGTATTGCATTAATGTAAAACAAACTGCAAACTGTTGTCTTAGTGCAGTATGCAGAGAGTCACATCATCCTGAATTTACTGTACTATCAGTAGCCTGATAGATATCTTGCTGTATTGCAATGGCATACAACCTCTACATTTGTTGAAATGGGTAACACCTGTTTCCCATGTGTGCCCTGTTAGAGTAATTATTTAAACAATTAATAAATATCTTTCAGTGTAGACCTTGGTTTTACCTGTGAAGACTGCATTTTGAAACAGATAAATCACTTACGTATGTCAGCAGAGAGCTGTTTATGGAAGGGTACTATGGAGAGGGAAAATCTGTTGGAACAATTGAGCAGTACAAACATTTCAGTTTATTATTATATTTTATTGTAATCATGTGATGGAAAGTGTACATTATGTGCAAAGTGCAGACAGAGATGCCAGCAAGACTAGCTATGTCAGCATAACTAAAAAGGGAGCACGAAGGTGACAGGCATGAGCGTCTGGAGGGACGACTTGTTCCTGGCAGTGTCTTTACGATTTCTCCACTTGATTGTCTTCAGTTTTCCATATTACATCTAGTGATTTGTTAATTATTTTTACTATTTTTTACTATTATTATTTTCTTGAATTAATCTTTGGTGGGTGCTAGTGGTTGTTGTCTTGGTGTATGACCCATTTTCTCTTGAGATTCAGATCATGCACAGATGTCTTGCTATTTTCCTTAAGAATTCACTGGTATAATTCAAAATTTTATTGTTCCATCAAGCTGGCCTAGCTCAGATGCAGCAATACAGTCTGAAAGCATGATAATACCACCAATATGTTTTACAGATGGTATAAGGTTATTATGGTAGAATGCAGTACTTTTCTTTCCCCAAAAATAATGCTTCTCATTTAAACGAAAAAGTTTTATTTTGGTTTCATTTGTCCACAAATAATTTCTCCAGTAGTCCTCTGGCTTGTCCAAATGGTCTTTAGCAAACCTCATAGGCAGCAATGTTCTTTTGGGAAATGGTGGCTTTCTTCTTGCAAATATGCCATGCACACCAAAGTGTTTAGTGTTCACCTGATTGCAGGGTCATGTTCATTATCATTAGCCAAAGTAAGAGAGGCGTTTATTTGCTTAGAAGTTACCCTGGGTTTTCATTTGTCCCCAATAGACTTGGTCTATGTCTTGCTTTTGGAGTGATCTTTTTTTGGTTGACTGGGTCCTTTATTTGAACAGAATCTGTCTGTTTGTGGAGTCCACACACTTTAGAGATGGTTTTGTAACCTTCTGAAGTCCTCAGAAATCTTCCTTGTTTGTGCCATGATCCAATTCCACAAACACACATTGTGATTATCAGACCTTTATATTATACATCACTGTTCTTTTAATAAAACAAGCTAATCACTGATTGAAAACAATACTAATCATAGAGGTTCACATATTTTTGCCACATATATAATATTGGAACATTTTCATGAATAACAAAAAAGTATAATAGGTTTGTCTGATTTGTTTGTTTGGGTTCACTTTGTCTGCTTTTTAGCAATTGATGTTTTGGGTCATATTTATGCAGAAATATCTAAAGGGTTCACAAACTTGCATGTGACACTTTAATAAATTGAATTTAAATTGAATACTTGGGTTATACTTTTACAGGCTTCTTACAATATGTTTTCCTTATTCTTCCTGACACAACTGGTGTAACTCACTCAGGATTATAGGCCTCTGTTTTTGGACATGCAATTTCAGATTACACAAATTCAAAAATTCTCTATGGGTTACAGTTAAAGCATTGTGATTGCAACTCCAGTACTTTCACTCTGTTGTACTTAAACCATTTTATTACAGCACTGAAGGTATGCATAGGATCATGGTCATTATCATTATATCTAACAGTTAAATTTGTCCTGCTTGAAGACCCAGTTGTGACCAAGTTGTATATATTGTAGGGACGTGTTTATGTGATGGGCTAGACACACGCAATAAACAAGTGTGGTGGAATAAATTGTTCTCTAATATTGAGAGGTCTGTCAGGTGAGTCAATGTAAACAGGTGGGGAAGGGTGCTGTTATCTGCAGTGTGCTTTGTAGCATTGAGTTCTAAGGCTGTGCTGAGTAGGGACAGGGCAGGACCCAGGGACCTTGCAGGGTGCAGCAAGTTCAGGGAGCATCATCCTTGCTTTTGTCGGAAGTCCTGGGAAAACTGAGAAAAGCATCTATCAGCTCACAGAAAAACATGAAAAGACGCCTACCTTCCTGTGTGTGCTGAATCCCTAAGATATTCCCCTTCCTCCTATGGACACCTTTATGCTTGAACATGGTGTATGTTCCTCCCAATCACGCCCCTCCAGGTGTCACTCTCGCTGCCCGTGTGAGAGTTGAAGTCCCCCAATAGAATGACGGAGTCCCCGGGCGGAGCACTTTCCAGCACCCCTCCCAGAGACGGCAAGAAGGTTGGCTACTCTACACTGCCATTTGGCCCGTAAGCGCAAATAACAGTAAGAGACCTATCCCCAACTCGAAGGCTCAGGGAAATGACCCTCTCGTTCACCGGGGTGAACTCCAACACATGGCGGTTGAGCTGGGGGGCTAGGAGCATTAGCCCGCCGCCTCTCACCGTGGGCAACTCCAGAGTAGTAAAGAGTCCAGCTTCTCTGTTGGGTTGGGTTCCAGAGCCCAAGCTGTGCGTGGAGGCGAGCCCAACTATCTCTAGTCGGTATCTCTCAACCTCCCACACCAGCTCAGGCTCCTTCCCCCCAGCATGGTGACATTCCATGTCCCTAGAGCCAGATTCTGTGACCCCGCCTTCGACTGCCACCCAATCCACAATGCACCTACCCCTTACGGTTCCTCCTGCAGGTGGTGGGCCCACTGGAGATCAGCCCCACGTCACTCCTTCGGGCAGAGCCAGGTGCTCGCATACGAGCCCCAACCCCGGGCCTGGCTCCAGGGTGGGGCCCCGGTTGCACCATACCAGGCAACGTCACGGACCTTGTTTTGTTCTTCTTCATAAGGGGTTTTGAATCGCTCTTTGTCTGGTTAGTATTTAATAAAAATTATTATGTAATAAAATAAGAACAGGAAAATACAGTATTAAAAAAATAGCTCTCTTTCTACAACAGTGGTAGTTCATGGTGATCTTGATGCAGATCTTTCGTGAGTCATGATGACATGAGTGAGTCAGGATGTTTCTTGGTGACACTTATGGTGACTCCGCTTGATCAATGATGTCACAGGTTTTACATATATGACAGTGCATATTATCTGTGGATGTAGGCAGTATCATATGCTTCTTTTTCTTTTTATAATCCCAGCCATACTCAATGATGTTAAGATCAGGGTTCTTTGGGGGTCATCTCTACACTGTCATTGGCTGTATGTTTTGGATCATTGTCCAGCTGCATAAAAGGTTTGGAGCCAATCAGATGCTCCCTGATGGTACTGCATGATGGATGGGTTTCTGCCTGTACTCCATTTGCAAAAATGCAGCCTCAAACCTCACAAAGGAACCTCCACCATGCTTCACTGTTACCTATACAGTGGGGCTCAAAAGTTTATGCAACCAAGGTAAAAAAAATTATTATTGTGCATTAAGAAGCGAAGAAAAGATGGAAAAATCTCCGAAAGCCATCAAATTACAGATTAAACATTCTTATAATTTATCAAAAAAAAGTTAGATTTTCTTTCTATCATTTACACTTTCAAAATAACAGAAAACAAAAAAACAAAAAAATGCTGTCTGTAAGAGTTTGGGCACCCTGCAGAGTTAATACCTTGTACTGCCCCTATCACAGCTTGTAAACGCTTTTTGTCACCAGCCAAGAGTCTTTCAATTCTTGTTTGAGGTATCTTCGCCCATACTTCCTTACAAAAGTCTTCCAGTTGTTTGAGATTTCTGGGCTGTCTGTCACGCACTGCTCTTTTAAGGTCTATCCATAGATTTTCAATTATGTGTAGATCAGGAGATTGTGAAGGCCATGGCAAAACCTTCAGTTTATGCCTCTTGATGTAATCCACTGTGGATTTTGAGGTGTATTTAGGATCATTATACATTTGTAGAAGCCATCCTCTCTTTAACTTCAGCTTCTTCACAGATGGCATCAAGTTAGCATCCAATATTTGGTGAAATTTTATTTAATCCATTTTCCTTCTACTCGTGAAATGTTCCCTGTGCCACTGGCTGCAATACAACCCCAAAGCATGATTGATCCACCCCCATGCTTAACAGTTGGACAGAAGTTCTTTTCATTAAATTCTGTGCCCTTTCTTCTCCAAACATACCTTTGCTCATTCTTCCCAAAAAGTTCTATTTTTACCTCATCGGTCTACAGAAATTGTTTCCAAAATGCATCAGGCTTCTCTATATCAGAATCAGAATCAGCTTTATTGCCAGGCATGTTAATATCATATGTGTACATGTATCTCTTTATAATGGAATGGTGTACCACAACTCCAGTGTCTGCCAGATCTTTCTGGAGGGATCGTGCAGTCAAACGTGGGTTTTGACTTGCTTTTGTCACAATCCTTTTTTCTCACAATCCTATTTTTCGTGGTCTTCCAGATTTTACTTTAACTTCCACTGTTCCTGATGACTGACATTTCTTAATTACATTCCGAACAGATGATATTGGCATCTAAAAACGCTTTGCTGTCTTCTTATAGCCTTCTCCTGCTTTGTGAGCATCAACTATTTTGTGTTTTCTAGACAACTGTTTAGAAGAACCCATGGTGGTTATTGTTGGGGCAAGGTCAGATGAGTCTGGGCATTTAAAACCTTTGAGATTTACATCACCTGGTCTTTCCAGACGATGATTGAGAACAATCCATGACACTGTCAGGTCTCAGCTTTCCAAAGGGGGTGGTGCATGCTATAAACTCTGCAGGGTGCCCAAACTTTTGCAGATGCCATTTTTTGGTTTTCTGTTATTTTGAAAGTGTAAATGATGGAAATAAAATCTAACTTTTTTTTGACAAATTATAAGAATGTTTACTCTGTAATTTGATGCCTTTTGGAGATTTTTCCATCTTTTCTTGGCTTCTTTATACACATTAATACAAATTTTTACCTGGGGTGCCCAAACTTTCAAGCCCCACTGTAGAGCCTCATAATTGATCCTCTGGAGTCGATGAACGCGTATACGCGTTTTGTGGCATAATCTCCTGTTAAGGCCAAAATGAACTTAAATTACACTTTCAGTTTTGATCGTACAGATAAGAGCAATACATCAATCAAATCTGTAAAGGGTCTACTTTTATTTGCATACACACAATAACAAAACACTGTGCTTTTGTAGAATAAAGAAAATAAACAGAGTGCGTTCTCTGCCATCTCTGTCTCGGTCACAACTCTTCACAGACACACAAATAAAACAACCCGAATCTCAGCGAATACTTGCCTCAAATACAAGATAAATATATGCATAGAAAACTTGAAATGTCTACTTTTCAAATTCAAGTCAAAAACAAATAATCTATTTTTATGTAATCCGTAAGAAAGTAAGGAGTGGTCCAGTTTCTCCTGTTTTGCCTAATTATAGCTAATGTGTTCCCGCCTCCCTCTGAGCGTGCTGTTCATATGCATATGCTGTTCATAGGTTAGTGGGCTTCTACAAGTCTTACACCCTTTTTTATCTTGCACTCTTCCTGTTGACACTTTTTTTGTCACAGTTTTGCCCTGATTGTGTCTTCTGTGTAATAACACAACTAACTTCTAAAGTTATTTTGTGTGATAGTTAAATATTCTAAATAAACTACAAACAAAAAATATACACATTTCGTCCTCACATTCTTTCTTGTAACTCCTCTCTCAGTCATACACCTGCCTGAAAGGCTCATTATGCAGCTCATTATGTGGGCCTTTGTCTTCTCAGGTGTGAATCACATTAATATTCATGATAGTTGACGCCTACTCGCATATGCCCTTTACAAACAAAAAGTGTCATAGAAAAATTAAATCAATATATTGTTTTCTGTGAGCGAGTAAACAACATGATTTTCACATAATTTTGAAGCAAAAACTCTAGGCTTCAAGATCCAGTTCTCAAAAGTCCTGTGAACCAATGTTCTGTATGTGTTTTATGGCCTTATTCAAGTGATTTAAAATGTTTCATTTTTCACTAACCACGCATAAACATTGTTTTCTCAAAAACACAATCATGTACATACATGCTGCTCACATATTATTGTAGTCCAGTTTGTGCTGATTACAGTGATATTAGACTTTATCCATTTATATCTTTATAAGCAACTGAAAAAAGCACAAATGTCAGAGTATGACAAAACTTCTCCAGGCAATAAAATACCCTTAGACCTCAGAGGGTTAATAATCACACCAAGGTTTTTTACTGATGCACATAATAAAATGGAAAGACCATGCAGTGTAACTAGTAAAAGTCCTAGTAAAAGCACTTCTGTCTTGTCAGAGTCACGTGTAAGGAAGTTAGTAAGCATCCACACTCTGATGGCCTTCACACAATTTTCTTATTAGTCTTATTAAGCTGGTCCAAGCAACACCAGCAAAGAGGCACAACCTTGATCATGGGCCAATAACGGGTCATTTAGAACTTTAAACAGTGCTATCTTTGTGCTATGATGAGGCCTCAATCCTGATTGGTACATTTCATGAATATTATTCCTATGTAGGTATAAGCATAACTGCTGTGCTTCAAACATTTCTATGATCTTGGAGGTAAAGGGGATGTTTGATATTGGCCTATAGTTGGACAGCTGGCTTGGGTCAAGGGCAGATTTTTTAATCAGAGGTTTGATAACCGCTATCTTAAAAAAAATGCCACATAGCCAGTGCTAAGGGAAGAATTTATTATTTTGTGTCTAAAGAAACATTTAGCTAAGGGATCCATTATGCAGGTTGGTAATTTTGAAGAAGAAATCAATTAAATCAAGTCAGTCTATTGAAGGGGACTAAATCAGTCTAAATGTTGATTAAAAACAGAAATATTATCTAAAGTATTGTCTATTAAATTGTTTTGGTATTAAATGAATGGTCTGAATTTTCTGCCTGATGTTATAAAATTTTCCATTGAAATAATGAATGAAGTCATTACTGCTACAATTAGATGGTGTGTGCTTTTCGAGAGTTTTTATTCCTAGTTAAAGTTGCTACAGTATTGAATAAAAATGTAGGCTGGAGATATATACTGGCTCATCTTTAATTAGGCTGGAGATATATACTGATCGAGCAGCACTAGGAAACCTTTTTAGCTATGAAGTCTTTCCTTCTATGCTAATTTGAATACTGATAATTAAGTTTGACACCATTTATATTCTAATTTCCTAGCTGATTATTTTAAATTTGTGTGTTGTCATTGTACCAGGGTAAAATGACCCCAGTACCTTTATCTTTTATTACTTTCCTTTTAAGTGGAGCCACAATATCTAGGGTGTAGCAAAACATTGGCACGAAATAGTCAGTCACTTGATCAAATTCAATGGGGCCAGACAGCGATCTGAACTGCATTTTCAATTAAATGAAATAATTGTTGGAGATTGAGGCCATTTCAAATTGAGGTGACTATATTTTCTATATTTAATCTGAAGGTTAGAATGAGATCAATAGTGTGACCTCCATTGAGTGGGTCCTATTACATTCTGGTTAACCACTTCTGAATCTAAGATGGGAACAACTGCTGTTCTCGGAGGATCTTCTAAGTTATTAAAATGAATTTTAAAGTGTTCAACTTTACAGAGAAATTAAAAATATGGTGCCAGAGGTCTATAAATAACAAATATTAATAACAGGAATTGACTTTGTATACTTATCATATGTAGCCACAATAAATGTCAGTATGAAGAAATTCAAATGAGTTGAACACAAGTCTAGATTCTTGTTTGGCACCTAGCTTATCATCATGAATATCTGCAACACCTCCTCCCCTGCCTGTTAGGCATGGCTGATATATTACTATAACCGGGTGGACAAGCTTCATTTATTGCGACAAACCTGTTTGGTTTTATCTATGTTTCTGTTAAGCATAGAACACTAAACGTCTGATCAATAATCATTTCATTAACAATAAGTGCTTTAGATTAGTTTTTATATTCAGCAGTCCTAGCTTCAGATCAAATGTGCTGACTATATATTCCTTATGATCAAATTTTATGCTAATAATGTTACTTAAACAAATTTTCTGAGCCTTTTGCTTAGCTTGGGAAACAAACACATTCTTTATATTGTGAACCCTGGGTGACCAGACATTTCATCAAGCAGATGGTTGGATTAGCCTGCTTGTCTGCACCAGTTAAGTAGATCTGTAAACTCTGTGCTATGCTGCAGGAAATGACTTTCCCGAGTGGGATGGACAACAGGCCAGCCTTGCCCTAAGAAGTGCTCCAATTATCCATGAATCCCACATTGTTTTCATAGCACAATGTGGACAATAGGACATCCAGCAGTTCAGCGACCATAACCTGCTCTAAGCTACATCGCTATGCCACATCATCTATGCTAATACAGACCTCTTAAATATTATTCTTATTATTAATATTATCACTACCTCTACTCCTCTTTAGTGTTTGGATGCGCACCTCTTATTTCTCATACTTCACATTTTTGTACAATTTTTATTATATCTTTTCAAGTGAAAACATTGAAGAAATTGTACTTTGCTACGGTGTAAAGTTAGTGTACAGCTTGTATAACAGTATGAATTTGCTGTCCTCTCAAAATAACTCCCCACACTGCCATTAAATATCTTAAACGCTGGCCATAAAGTGAACACGCGCCTAAGTGAAAATGTGCAAATTGGGCTTAAAGTGTCAATATTTTGTGTGGCTACCAGTATTTTCCAGCACTGCCTTAACCCTCTTGGGCATGGAGTTCACTAAAGCATTACAGGTAGTCATCTTCCACTCCTTCATGAAGACATCACACAGCTGGTGGATGTTAGAGACCTTGCATTTGAAGATTCCCCACAGATGCTCAATAAGGTTAAGGTCTGGAGACATGCTTGGCCAGTCCTTCACCTTTACCCTCAGCTTCTTTAGCAAGGCAGTGGTCATCTTGGAGGTGTGTTTGGGGGTTATCATGTTGGAATACTGCCCTGCAGCCCAGTCCCCTAAGGAAGGGGATCATGCTCTGTTGCAGTATGTCACAGTACATGTTGGCATTCTTGGTTGCCTTATGACCCTTTTCCACCGAGGCAGTTTGAGTGCTGGTTCGGAGCCAGAGCCTAATTTAGAACCAGTTCTTTCTTTTTCGACCACCAAAGCACCGGCTCTGAACCAGGAAAAGTGGTTCTTAAGTAAAACCAAAACGATGCTGGTCTAGACTAAGAACCGCTTGCGGTAGGGGCTGTGGGTGGGGCTACCATTAGTCCCTTTGATAATGTACCTTAAGTATACTAATGTTTAATACACTTGTACTTTACCGAGATATGATACATTATTAGCACATGATAGTAGGAGGTTACATGCTAAGGCTACCTTTTTTCTGTGTTAATGATAAAATAATGTTATTTACTTTCTCGATTACAATTTACGTTTATACAAATTACATGGAGCTGCACGAGTTGGATTCGCCGCGTTGCTTAGAAGGTTCGCCAGCTCTGAACCAGCACCCGGTTCTTTTTGGTGGAAAAGGGGTATACGTGAACTGTAGCTCCCCAGTACTGGCAGCACTCATGCAGCCCCAGACTATGACACTCCCACCACCATGCTTGACTGTTGGCAAGACACATTTGTCTTTGTACTCCTCACCCGGTGTAGACACCGTCTGAGCTAAACACGTTTATCTTGGTCTCATCAGACCACATGGTTCTGGTAATCCATGGACATGGTTCTAGTAATCCATCTTCTTAGTCTTTAGTGTCTTTAGCAAACTGTTTGTGGGCTTTCTTGTGATCATCTTGAGAAAAGGCTTCATTCTTCGACGACAGCCGTGCAGACAAATTTGATGCAGTGTGCGGCATATGGTCTGAGCACTGACAGGCTGACCCCCCCACCACTTCAACCGCTGCAGCAATGCTGGCAGCATTCATGCGTCTATTTCCCAAACACAACCTCCGGATATGACGCCGACCACATGCACTCAACTTTTTTGGTCGACTATGGCAAGGCCTGTTGAGTGGAACCTGTCCTGTTATAAACCACTGTATGGTCTTTATTATTAATAACCTTATCAAATGTACATCCAAACCCTAATTTGTAAAGTAGACTTTCCAAATGATAGACACAAAAAAGCAAAAAGTTGTATTGTCGTATTTATAACAGTGATTTATTTCACAAATCTGAAAATTTTACTTGTACAGAAGTATATGAACCCTTTTAGTAACTTGTGGCATCTCCTTTTGCAGCAACCACATCTTCTGTAACCACTGAACAGTCTTTCACATCTGCATTTGGGGATTTTTTTTCCACTCCTCTTTGCAAGACTCCACATAGCTTATATCTGCTTCAGATACAACCACAAAATTTAGATTGGCTTGATGTCCGGACTTTGAATAGGCCAATCAAGCGTATGAATGTTCTTTCTTGAAAAGGAAGAAAGAAATGGACCTTGGTGGGTTTGCTTGAATACTTTTGGAATTCAGTTTCAGCTACTCATCTACAACTCTACAGACAATGGACTTCCAAATGGCCTGTGGTTTGTTCAATGCTCTCTGGCAAAGTTTAAATGGGCAGTTTTGTGCCTTTTTGAGAGCATTGGCTTCATTCTAGCAATTTTTCCATGAATGTCATGTCTCTTCAATTTTCATCTGATTGTAGATACATGCACATTTAATCCAGATGCTGCCAGAGAGGTCTGCAACTCAATAGAGGTGATATATGGGTTGGCCATTACTTCATGTATTATTTTTCTGGTTCTTTATGACAAGTGGGCCTCCACTTCTATGCACAGATGTGGTCATGTTGAATCGTCTCCATTAGTAGATGATTTGTCTTACAGTGGGTTTATGAAGCTGGAATTTTCTGGAGGTGATCTTGGGTACCCCTTCTGGAGGTTACCTTTCCCAGACAGATGGGCTGTCACCACCTTCTTCCTGATATCCTCGAATATCTCCTTTCCTCTTGGCATTCTTGGTACACGTTGGCACTACATTGGTTTGGTTTTTTTTTTCCTCTCTCTCAAAATCAGTGTTGCCTAACCCCTTTTCTAAGTATGTCTAATTTGATTGGCCTGCTTAACTTATAAAGCACCCTGAATCTGTTACTCATTTGACCTTACAAAAGCAGCTGGGGGTTAACTTAATTTTGCACATACACTAAGTCCATCTTTCATGTAGTTTTTTGGCTACTCACAATTTCAAATAAACAAACGCACAATTGATAAACATATTTGACATTTAATATATAAAATCCGGGTGGTGATAAAATAAGAAAATCATGGTAAAACAACAGAAAACTCTGAACTGCTTCACAACCTTTAAACAACACTATCGATTTTGAGCAATTCAGTAGAAAGTGTGATTGAGTTGAAGGAACAAGGGCCACGGTCATCAAAGAACAGCAAAGAAGCAAATGAATAAGTAAATGACAATTTATTAGAAATTGTAACTGTAAAATCTCAAACATCTTTGTCTGTTTCAGTTTGATCAGGACTCATTTCATTTCCTCTATGGTTGCAATATCCTGACACTGGTTGTTTATCTTCTACAGGGTTGTGCTCGGGTTGGTCTGAGTGCAGGCACAGGAATTGGTGTATCCTCTGCTCTAGTCAGTAACCAGAACCCTAACCAGAACAACAATAACAATCACCAGAACAATAATAATGACAATATTCAACCACATAATCTGGACAATGCTGTTGACATGGCACCACACAGAGTTGAGGGTATGCTATACTTTAGGCCAGGGGTGTCCAATCTTAACCACAAAGGGCAAGTGTGGGTTCAGGTTTCCATACCAGTCAAGAAGGAGCCACACCTGATCCAACATGTTTAATAAGTTGATCTTCTATTTCAGAAGATTCAAGTGTGGCTTCTACTTGGTTAGAATGAAATCGGGATGTGGTACCTCAGTCGTTATGACATTGGGCCAGGCCCTTAACCCTCAATTGTTCAGTTGTATAAAAAAATTTTGATAAAACAGAAGTCTTACTGGATTAGGGCATCTGCCCTGTAAATGTAAACCTGCTCACTGGCCCTCTCTGGATAAGTTTGGACACCTCTGCTTTAGGCACTACAAAATTTAAATACACACCTGTTGTTATGGAAATTCTTTAACTGCTATGTATGTTTTATGCAGAGATCCATGATGTTGAAGGCTTGATGGTGGAGAATATTGAAGTTGAGCCACAGGTAACTGATGCCAGCCCAGTAAAGGAGTCTAAAGCTTCCTGTCATACACCAGATCAGGATGAAGAACAAGCAGGTATGAAGCTGAATATTACCATTACTTTGTGGAGGACCCATGCTATATGGCCATCACACTATATGGTGTGCTTCCAGTTTGGGTGAACCAGATCATTTAGTGTGTCACATGTAAGTTAAATTGGGATATAATTTTGTAGGGCCCAGTGGTGTACAGCCTGTCATTAAGAAAATTCCGGTAGTGGCGTCTGACTCTGACAGTGATGATGACGAGGCTCCAGACAAGTCCCAAGGTGTATTTTGCTCCTCTCAACATTACCCTCAGTCATACATGCAGGAGAAGAGAGATGATGTAGAAGAACTAGCCACAAGAGGTAATGAAAACTCAGGTATCACTGTCCTCATTAAATGTGCACCAAAACATTAAAAAAAAATATATTTCTTTGTTTTTCAGATAAAGGGAAAACTCCATTGCGCCGGGGAGTGAAGTATCCCAGCCATGACAAAGGCTGCCAGGTGACGAGTGAGCAAATTAAATTGGACATAAAAGCAGCCAATGAAACAGCAGTGGATACTGGCCAAGACAAGAATAATGGGTCATGTGTCTGTTCTGTGGACTGGAGAGCACCAAGAAATGCAGGAGAAAGGGATGAAGATAGAGTGAGGGCACATTGCACTTGTAGCATGACTTGCTTAGGCTCAGAGAGCAGCACTCATGCCACCTTCAGTGAGCCAGGAGGAGAGGTGAGCCGATCAACCCACCATGTCTCCAAGCAGAGAGCTAAAGCAGAAACCAGCACAATAGGGAACCAAGGTGGAGTGGAGTCCCATACAACTTCCAAAGACATGTTTTCCAGTCGACCAATAACCCGTGCTTGCAGTAAACTGTGCACTGTCCCCTTAACTACTGACTCGGGTAAGGTTAATAGTATAAGACCTTCAAGCAACAAATAACTGCTTTAATTCTAATGATGAAATTTAATAATGTCTTCAGTTTTAAGTTATTTTTTTACTGCTTTAGAAAGCCTTGATGCATGATGTATATGATTATACACTAACTACTACTATTATAGACCTTATATACATGTATGTATATATATGTGTGTGTGTGTGTGTGTGTGTGTGTGTGTGTGTGTATATATATATATATATATATATATATATATATATATATATATATATATATATATATATATATATATATATATATATATATATACATACACACACACACACACACACACACACATCACTGGTGTGAAAGTGTTTGCCCCCTTCCTGATTTATTTTTTTATTTTTTTGCATGTTTGTGACACTTCATTGTTTCAGATCATGAAACATATTTAAATATTAGTCAAAGATAACACAAGTAAACACAACATGCAGTTTTTAAATGAAGGTTTTTATTATTAAGAGAAAACAAAATCCAAAACTACATGGCCCTGTGTGGAAAAAGTGCTTGCCACCTAAACCTAATAACTGGTTGGGCCACCCTTAGCAGCAAGAACTGCAATCAAGCGTTTGTGATAACTTGCAATGAGACTGTTAACGTGCTGTGGAGGTATTTTGGCCCACTCATCATTTTTCATGCATGAACTGCCTTTTTAAGGTCCTGCCACAGAATCTCAATAGGATTCATGTCAAGACATTGACTAGGCCACTCCATAGTCTTCATTTTGTTTTTCTTGAGCCACAAAGAGGTGGACTTTCTGGTGTGTTTTGGATTATTGTCCTGCTGCAGAACCCAATTTCGCTTCAGCTTCAGGTTACAAACAGATGGCCGCACATTGTCCTTCAGGATTTTTTGGTAGACAGCAGAATTCATGGTCCATTGATCACAGCAAGTCTTCAAGGTCCTGAAGCAGCAAAACAGCCCAAGATGATCACACTACCACCACCATATTTTACTGTTGGAACTTTGTTACTTTTCTGAAACTCAGTGTTTATGCCAGATGTAATGGGACACACACCTTCCAAAAATTTAAAATTTTGTCTCATCAGTCCACAGAGTATTTTCTCAAAAAATTGGGGATTATCAAGATGTTTTCTGGCAAATCAGAGACGGAATTTATAACATTTTTGTTTTTTTGCTATATGAAACAGGTTTATTTGTAATGTGAGTACTCATAAATAGCATATATTTTTCAGATATAAACAATACAGATCATCTAGCAAATTTTTATATTGTACAAAGATTACTCAAGTCAATACAAAATGCAGTGCACTATGTGAAAAAGTATTGCCACTGAACCTAATAACTGGTTGAGTCTTTCACATAACAGTGGAGGACTTTTGGCCCACTCTTCTTTGCAGAATTGTTTTAATTCAGGTTTAAAAAAAAGGAAAGGTTTTCGATCATGAACGGCCTGTTTAAGGTCATGCCACAGCATCTCAATCAGCATCTCAATCTCAACCACAACACTACCACCACTATGTTTGTCTGTTGGTATGGTTTTCCAGAAACTTCCAATTTCTACACGTTCCAAAAGCTTGTCTCATCAGTCTACAGAATGTTTGTCCAAATATCTTGAGGATAATTTTTTTTTTTTGTTTGGGAAACATGAAATGACTCTTTGGGTTCTTCATCTGGGCAACAAAAAAACACCTCAAGTCTCATGGGTGGGTTGTTTAACACACCATGTTTAACATCTCATGAGCAGAACGATACGAAAATTTATTACATTTAATGAGATGATTTTTAATTTAAATTTAGCACCATTTACCTTTTTTTTTCCAAAATGCCAAAATAAGTATCTCTGATTTAAGCTTTTCCAGACAATTATTTATTCACTAAGGTTTTCAATATACTTGAAAATGTAATAAAATTGACAAGGCATATATGAAAATTTGAAATATGACTAGTGTATTCATTTACCCCATACCTGTAGGACTTTCCAAACCTATGCCACGGATGGCAGTGAAAAGAAAAAGCACTGCAGACAAGTCAACCAGCACCAGTGACCCGGTCACTGAGGACGACCATGTACAGGTGGGCTGCCTGAATTTTTAAATTATAAATATCAGAACTTATTGTGCTAGAAATCTTTGCTTCTTTTAGGTGCTCACATTGAAATCCAAAAATCTAGTGGGAATCACACTGTCAAACTGTGGCATCACAGACCTTGTCATGAAGGACTGCCCTAAAATGATGTTTGTCCATGGTGAGTTTGACATAAAACATTTTAAAACTTAGAAAAGTACAGTCTAGTCTATAGCCAGTACCTCAAACTCTACTGACTGGTTTTTGCAACTGTTATTTGTTTAGCCACTCGCTGCAGGGTGCTGAAGTACCTAAAGGTGCAGAATTCACCCATAGTGAACCGCTTTGATTATGCTCAATGCAAGAAGTTGGACATAGAACAGGTCTTGGATCAGGTGTTAAGCATACCTCCTGAAAGAAATCGCATTGTGTACTTGCGTCCTATGACACAGGTCAGGCTCCACTGTATTAGATAAAGATGGTTTGTAAGATATGATTAACCAGTTTTATTATTCTTTTGTCAACAACAACTGTTTACAAAGAATGCAGGTTTATCTTTTGCATGTAATATTCTTTACATTTTAAATAACACCTACAGTTCTATAATAATTGGCATGTGTTTTGTAACCTGTTTGCAAAGACATTTGAAATGTTATTTTGTCTAAACCTATTATGCATTTAAACTGCACTTAAAATAGTGACAGAACATGTGTTAAATTTCTTGGCTTATATAAAAGTGAATTTTGCTCTTTAGATTGATTCGTTGGCTTTGGAGAGAAAGTTGTTCAGTGGTCCCTACCCATACCACATCGCAATTATCCATGAGTTCAGTAACCCCCCGAATGTCAGGAACAAAGTGAGGGTACGGAGCTGGATGGACACTGTCGCTAACATCAGTCAGTATGTATACCTGTTTACATGTTAATGAGAAAACATTGTCTTATCATAAATTTATATATTATATAAATATGTATGATGTACACATGATGAACAGGCACAAACCATATTGTAGACTGAGCAGACCAAAATGCATATACATACTGTTCCAGTTGAAATCGAAATGTTAGGAGCTTTAGGGCCAATCTTCTTGTTTTTGCACTCTGATAAATTGTAATGTAAAACTTATTTTCATATCTATAGTTTCCTTATGCTTTCTTTTCTTTTAAAAAATAATTTATTGCAAGACATACTTTTCATACTTGTCATATATTTTTTTTTATTCAATATTCAATTTTAGTTAAAAATTGTGCAACAAACATCTGAACCTCAAAAATATGTCTTAATGTGTAAACATTATAATTACTATATTTCAAATAGTCATTGTCTGCCAAACCATAAATTAATTTACATCAATAAAACAGCATTTTTCTTCAAGCGATTGCAATGAAATTTGTGAGTTAGGTCCATAATAAGCAGAAATGATTTTATACCCATGTAAATAGGGGGCTATATTGAATTTATTGGGGTGGGGTGGGGGGGGCTTGTTTGTGAGATGGACCACAGACTCTGTACTACATTTAACAATTATTATAAACAGGCACGTGCAACCTAGCTAGCAGGTCAAGAACTCAAACAACAAAATCACCAGCTAACTTACTTTAAATTTGCAAGAACTATAGACTAATACAATAACAGGCTTAAACCCAAAACATAAGTCCACTTACAGTTCTCACAGACACGCGTTTTATTAACTGGCTAGTTATCCTCCAAGACAGTGACGGACCACGTCTTTCTCTCATTTCGGCCGTGTGGCGCGTGTGCCTGCTCGTGGTGTGAAGCATGTCCGAGATGCATTTGACTGCCTTTTGTGCAGCGGAATTATTTTTTTTAATAGGGTTTCCCAGCTTAGGCGGGCCGCCCGAACTGCAAAGTGCTGTGGAAACCCTGGCTTTTGAATATCTGAACATTTCTGTAAAATGCTTGAATGTTTGATCCTTAACAATGATTAAAAACATATCAACCTTTGTAAAAACAAGATGGTTTTTACATATAAATCAATTCTTGAATGACATAACTTAAATTCGCATAACAATAATACAAACAAAATTCTATTGTTCACTTCTTTGTTGGGTGGCCTCAATTCACAGACTAGTTCTGAGTCGGTAAAATTCCTCATAAAAAAAATAAATAAATTGTGTGTGTGTGTGTGTGTGTGTATGTATGTATGTGTGTGTATGTATGTATGTATGTATGTATTTATATATATATATAATATATGTATGTATGTAATCATTCATCTTGAAGCCTAAAATCTCTCTAAATCTATTTTATAATATCTCACCATTAACTGTTTCAAGACAGATAAAATTGATTTATCTATTGTGTATCAGAAATATTACAGAGAGGTGTAAAAACCTTTAACATGATGTCTTTGTCTTGAAAACCCACCTGTTTTCTGTTCTGTGAGGTTTCAAATATTATATATTATTATATAATAGCGAAATAATGTGAGAAAATAGTGACATCAGCTTGATGAATTTAAGTGTTTGACCCAAAAACTCTAAGCCTATAGAATTGAAAAAGCAAGAGATTTGCGTATCTTGAAGGATAGTCCAAAAGTAAGGCAGTAAAACCCATGCATGATGAATGATCCATGAATGGTGGCCAATGGACTTTTTGTTTTTTAAGTCACTCACAGAAACAAGAAGTAACAGAGACAAAAAAGCAGAATTTTCTTTTAGTAATAGACAGATGAATTTTTGTAATTTTTCTCTTGGAATATGGTTTATAATCCTGAAACACCAAAGGTAAGAGCAAATTTGGTGTCATGGTTGCTCAATTTTTTAGTGTTTTTTTCCTTAAAATTTTGTGAATATTGGTCACACAGTGATGATCATTATACGTTGGATTTTCAGCTTTCAGACTGAACCAAGGTTGTGTACGTGTCATACATGAGTCAAAATCCGTACGGACGACATGTTTACAAAGCTTTTCGGTCTGTCCATTTAACTTCTTGGTGTTGGAAATTTGCTTTATTTCATTGAAAATAGTGTTCTTAGTCAAATACTTGAGTTTCTTCTCATTGTTTTTTTATGCTGCATGTGTAGATACATTAAATATTTATATGTTTATGAAACTCATTTACATATGAATGTCCTCCTTGCACCGATATTGGGGCTCTCGGATGGAAGACATAACAGAACAAATAAAAATGGCATGGGCAAATATTTTGCCACTATTAATATTGTAGCTTTGGAGCCAATATTAGAACTTAAACATATTCTGTAGTTCTGAGTTACTGGCCTGCGTAAGATTATTAAACTTTGTGTTAGTAATTTGGTAGTTCTTTATCAAGCTGATTAATGGACAGTGTCCATTTGTTAAAAGCACTATACAAATAAATTGAATTGAATTGTTCAGTGTGATACTCCCAGGGGTATAGTGCAGCTGGATGAGTGAGTACATCTATTTGACCTGGCTACAGTAATGATTATAAGAAAACACCTTGTGAACCAAAAGAAACCTGTTCAGACTCCATTCAAAGGGTAATAATGAATTTGTCCAAACTATTTTAGAATTTTCATTGCAAGCCACAAATATTTTGCAGGACAAATTGTTTTATTTTAATAAAAAAAAATCCAGAAGGACTAATTTTTGTGTATAGCCATGTGTATATTCAAGAGTTGCAATATGGCCATCACAGGACAATCAGATATAATAAGAAGGAGCCTAATTTGCATAAACAAGCAAGGCCCCCAACCCTCACTGCTCCAGGGATGCTGTATCATGGCTGACTCTGTGGTCTGACACATCTTTTGAACATATGGGATATATGTTTGCACTTTCAAACATATGGGATATATGCATCACTGTGCTGTAATGTATATTTGACAAATAAAGGCCTCTTCTTCTTCTTCTAGTATCAGAACTGTTTCTCAGAAACTGTGACCATTCAAGCTGAATTTTTTCATAAATGTGCTTGTCTCTATTTTGAAAATGGCCAATTTACTTAAAAAATTACTTAGAAGTAAAGTGCAGAGGTTGCTCCTGCTGGCCAGGGGTTCACCTGTTTCAGAATTGGTTAAGAGAATCTGACAAGTGGCCTGTATGCTGGAATTAGCATAACAGAGAATCTTTTTTAAGATGTTTTGAAATGCCATGAACTATGTTCTTATTTCAGTTACCTATAATGGAAAAACTCTCATTGCTCTATATTCAACAAATATTCTGCTATAATAATATGTAAGCAGTATGCATTAGGGGTGGCACGGTACATGAAAAAACACCCGCTTGTCTTGGTTCGGTTCGTGTGTGTCGCACGGTTCGACGCATGCGCAATGTAGCCCCATGCTCAGTTTCGCCTCAGACAGTTTCGCGCATATAGACAGTAAAAGTTGAGTAAGGAGTGAAGCAGAAATGGCAAGTGGAGGAGATAATGAAGGCTGCCCGGAGTTGTCGGATGCGACTGTGTGCAAGCATTGTGCAAAATGCATTCAATATGCTAATGGCAACACTTCTAATATGACAGTTCATTTGAGAAGACATCACGCCAATGTGTCGATAAGCACAAACAGGACAGAGACGGAATTCTCTCTGAAATGCTGACAGACGCGGTGGCGGAATGGAAACTGGAGAGGGTAAATAGCATAATTCCTGTTACTACAGATAATGCTAAAATATAGTAAATGCTATCGATTTAGCAGCGACTAAACTAGACTTGGGCCACAGATCGAGTGCTTTGCACACACAGTTAACCTTGCAGCCAAGAGTGCAATCTCACTAAACCAAGTATCCCGACTCTTGGGGAAGGTTAGGAAAGTTATTTCACCAAAGCACAACAGCTACCCATGCTCTGCCCAGCTGCCCAGCCGCCCATTTCTTTAGTAGGCTGCCATCTACTGTGCCGTAATGGACAAGGATATGAAGAAGAAAGTCAAGGACATTGCATTGTTAACTGAAAGTGAGACAAAACTAGCAGAGGGTCTCATTAATATTCTCAAACCTCTGAAGAATGTAATCACCCTCATGAGCACAGAAACATCCCCCTCAGTTTCAACGATTATCCCACTGCAGAAGATGATACTGAAATCCATGACATCAAGTGCAGAGGACAGTACCACCATCAAAGAAGCTAAGGCAGCCATCACTAAAGACCTTAAAGGCAGATACAATGACCCTGGTGTTCAGGATTATCTGCACAGAGCCACAGCACTTGATCCAAGATTCAAGTCCCTGCCTTACCTGGAAGAAGCCTGTGTTCAGAAAATCTAAGATGATCTAATCACGGACATTGTGGACATTGAAAAGCAGGTATTGTTTGTTTTTTGTATCAACTTAAATTTGATTTATTTAATATATTATAATTTTTGAGTTCTTTATCCTAATGATAATTGCTGTTTTATTTTTTTATTTTATTTTTTGGACTAAGCCAAGCATATTTAATCTATTTGTGCCTTTGTAAAATTTTTCTATTCCCCATTGCCCAGTAGAGAATAACTTTTTGCTGCCATGAGAGCTATTTGTTGTTATTAACATTTCCATAATGTCTATTTTGTCATATACTCATCAGATCAAAGCAGTGAAGCCCAAGCGGGCAGTTCATCCCCAGGAGCGGAGCCAGGGCCATCAGAGACCTCTCCTCCCCAGAAAAAATCTGCCATGGCAATAGTATTTGCAGATTTTTTTTAAACAGAGGAAAGAAGAACAAAGCCTTTTCAGACATCATTCATGAAGAGGTCACCTCATACAAGGCCACATCTCTGTGGATGAAGACCCATTCGCATGGTGGAAGAGCAATGAGCATAAGTATCCTCACATTGCTAAGTTAGTCCAACGGAAATGTATCCTCACACTCAAGGAATAGAAGCATTGTTTATACTGTTTTTGTGTTAAGATAAACTTATGCTTGACTTTATGATTATGGCCTTTGCTATTAGTATAGCCTCATTATATTATGTTATTACATTATATTATATATTTATGTTTAAAATATTTTGACTTGTTTAAAAGACAGAGCTTGTAAGAGTTCCTCTCTTTTTCTTTCTTTCTTTCTTTCTTTCTTTATTTATTTATTTATTTTTGTAAGAGCTACACTGAAGTTGGCAGTTTGGTAGTTAATTTCAGTCTTTGTGTAGAGATTTTCAGTCTTATCTTCCTGTAGAGATAACAATACACATTCTACTTTTTTTAGTCAAATAAACGAAAAGCATGTTATCATCAATGTATTTTCTCTTGCTGTATCAAAATCTCACCTAGCTTTTACTCAGAGATGGTACCAATAATGTGCTTAAAGTCAAGTCAAATTCAGTTAGTGCATGATTACATTACAAAAATGTAATACTGTATCCTAACTTGTGGATAATTGAGCTAATAATCTATATATCAAATGCTGAAGGAAATTTCTGGAGTGTTGAAAATTAAAAGAAAAAATAACAAGAACCGTACAGAACCTAAAACCGTGATATGAACCGAACTGTGGGTTTTGTGAACTGTGCCACCCCTAGTATGCATGTATGTGGGTTGTTTTTTTTTCCAATCCTGTATAAAGCAAAATGTTTAAGATGTTGAGACAGGTCCATAAAACACTGTTTTTTGCAGACTTTTGTGCCCTGGATTATGTAGACCTTATTTTTTGTTACTTTGTTGAATAAACCATCCTGTTTATTCATTCACACAAAACAATACATTTATATGGTATTTCTTGTTTGAGAAAGTGTATGTGAGGGAGTGTCAACAACCATGAATTTTGTCTGTATTATCACATATGTGGAGACAATAGCCCACCCTGTACAGTCCTTGTGACTCATGGTGTCATACAGTTGACTCATGGTGTCATACAATGAATAGCATTTGCTATGATAGATGTCTAGATTAGTGCTAATAAGATGATGCAGAAAAACTGTACTCATCAAAAGTTTTAATGCATAAAACACAAACAGAAAATATTTTTTTTTATACAAAAATAAAATTTGAAAATTTTCTCCTTTTAAGCTACAACTGAGTACACAGTACTTTGGGGATCTGCATAAAACCTTAAATTCCTACCAATTTACTCTCTGAAGTGTTTTTTTTTTTGTTTAACCAACAGGGAACTAATTAAGAATGAATTCTTCCCAGAGGCCAAAAGAACAGAAGCAGACATAAAAAAATATCCTAACTACCCATGGGGTCGAGACATCTATACCTTAGAGGGTGAGAGAAAGCATGTTTGGAATCTTGCAAGTTTGTTTGTTTTTGTTTGTTTGTTTTTTAACCAAAAGATTCTAATAGATTTCCTTACCTGTGCTGTGAAGTAAAAAAAAAAATTATGAATTGAGATCTTGCTTGTTTTGTTTTTTAACACATTGTTTTCACTCTGAAACACTACTGATCTCACTCATTCATTCTCTGCATTAGGTGTAGCAGATGGGGCTCCCTACTCCATGATCTCTGATTTTCCATGGCTTCGCTCTCTGCGCATAGCGGTACCCAACAGTTATGCCCGTTGTGATTTTGAGGATGATGAAACCAGTAAGTGAAGAAACACTGTGGTGCTTCTGTTGAACAGATGGATGATTCTAATAAAAATATCATATTATTTATCTTTGAAACCAGTATCAATGACTTTTATTATGGGTATATTGAAGTACTCGCTTATAAAATAGTTTAATTCTGATTGGTCATAAGGTGTTGATTCGTGTGCAGGCCTTCTTTGACATTATCCAATAGTGACTGGCTGTAATTATATCCACTGATGATACCTGAGGAACAGTGATTATCTCCCACATAGTTTGCTGTAATTTAATTTGATTCAGTTGAGTTATATTTCAATAGTACTTATGGACATTGACACATTAATTTTATGATTATGATTAAATTCATTTAATCATAATCATATTCAAGGTTTCTGATAAAGGACTATGCAGTATAGAAGATGTAGATAAATTATTACATCTATATTAAACTATTTATTCATTATATCTTTAACAAATATGTGAATTCTATGAGATGGGGCAACAGTACAGTGGACAAAATAAACTCAATGATATTTGTGATCAAAGAGTAGATAGATCAAAAAGATTTAAGTAGTATAAAATAGGTATGCTCGTCGGGAAATCACTAATCATGTGTAATGACTCTACATCAGTCATGCCAAATGTCCAGCTACTTCATCCTAATTAGCATGAATGGAGAACAGCTATTTAATCCTAATGACTTAATCAGCACAATACTTCTGTGGAGATCAGTGTGAAGATCCAAAGCTCTTACATGTCTTGGTCTTAACCTGGAAGAGATAGACTAATAACAATATAGGATTAGTCAGGATTATGGAGTTAAAATATGATTCTGAAGTTGATAATCAGAGATCGGTGTTTGGAAATGTGTGGCTGAATTTACTGATAGGTGTTTTGGTTTTATATTTTTGATTGATAAACGTGGTCATATCATATCATCCTGCTTCTTTTATCCGATGTCTTACATATCAGTATAGCATGCATATCACTGTGGGCATTCTAAAAATTATCAGACTTTTTCATGTAAGCCAGCAGCATGTTAATGCTTCCCCTCATCATTACAATGTTTCTGTTCCATTATCTGTGAAGGATTGTGTATGTAAATAAACCTGCATTGCTCATTTGTAATAAGTTCACATATAGTTTGGTCAACCTTTTAAACTTTTACACTTTTCTCTCTCTTAGCTACTATCTATGCTCCACGACGCAAAGGACAGCTTTCTTCTGATATTTGCATGGAGACCATTGGTGAGGAGATCGCAGAGCGTCGTCAGATGCAGCTAGGGGTTTTCCAACGTGTGGTTGTTATTTTTATCCATTACAGTGATATGCATGGAGATCCTGTCGATGATGACTATATTTAAAGCAAATTGTAAGAGGGCTTGATGATGAATTAAAATCAGAACATATTTTTTTTACTCCTTTTGGATTGTAGTAAATTTATTATTTGAAACTGTGCACAGTGATGACTATTGAAAAGAGTTGCTTTTATTTTTAGAAAAACTGTTGAAATTAAAACATGATAGAAATTTACAATAGATTAAAATCAAGGTAATGGGAAATACTAGCATTGTGCCATTCTTTAAGGTTCTTATTGCCTCTCTCTCTCTCTCTCTCTCTCTCTCTCTCCCTCTCCGTGTGCGTGCGCGTGCGTGTGTGTGTCCATGACTAAGGCAGTGGTATGTGAGATCAATAGGTATTACGTATAGTTACAATATGTATTTTCTTTCACATACCATTATCACCTGTTTTTCAATTTATTAGTATGGTGCTTTTAACAGTTCACATTGTCTCAAGCAGCTTTACAGAAGTATAGAAATAGAACAACTAAACAATAATAATTATAAAAAATAACATAAATACACAAAGAAATACATACATATAAAGTTTAAAACTAATTTTAAAATATTAATTAAAAATGTAATAAAATATACATCTCTAACATCTATCCCTAATGAGCAAGCCGGCGGTGATGGTGCCAAGGAAAAACTCAGTCAGATGATATGAGGTACAAACCATAATCATTTGGGTGACACTGGACAGTAAATAATAATGTCATTTCTACTACAGTTTATAATGGTGCATTCGAGGAACTAATGGGTCAGTGCAAAGTCTCTTCACTAATGGAACCATGACTTAGTCCTTCCTGGCAAAATTTTCAAATTGTTGTATTGACTAGTAACTATAGTTTTGAGATTTTTTATTTTTTTAAGTTTTCTGTGACTTCTGCTGACTGCCTTTTATAAGGAAAAGATTAAAAAAATCTGACAGTCCTTACACAACCTTACACTCGGGAGTCCCCTTCTGTTTTATTGGCATATTCTTCTCATTAAAAAGCAACAGAAGAGATCCTGCAAGTCATCTTGTGTGGCAATCCTACCACCTGCTGACTGGGTTGTCTTTCCAAAATACTCTAGACTATCTCACGTGACCTCTTCCCCATCATCACTGGTATCATCAATGACTCCATAGCATCTGGTTATGTACCAAATGACAGTTTCACTTCTCTCTTTTCTTTTTAAAATTAGTAAACACAGCATCTATGTCTGTCAGAATACCCTTCCAGTTTACATCTGAATTCAGAGTGTCACATTCCACAGAGACTGCCCTTTTTTACACCATTAAGAAACTACAACTACTACTTCTTTCGGATTTTCCCTTCCGGGGTTGCTACAGTGAATCATCTCTCTCCACCTATCCCTATCTTCCTCATACTCGACACTTGCACCCACTAGCTTCCTCTATGCCTCCTGCCTGGCAGCTCCATGTCCAACATTCTCCTACCAATATACTCACTCTCCCTCCTCTGAACATGTCCAAACCGTCTTAATCTGGCCTCCCTTTACCCCCCAAACGTCCAACATGAGCTGTCCCTCTGATGTACTCGTTCCTAATCTTGTCACTCCCAAAGTGAACCTCAACATCTTCAGCTCAGCTACCTCTAGCTCTGACTCCTGTCTCTCCATCAGTGACACTGTCTCTAAACCATACAGCATGGCCAGTCTCACCACTGTCCTGTACACCTGTGGTTTTTTAAAACTGCTTTTTAGGAAACTGCTTTGTGTGGTCCGCCGCTGTGGAATAGCCCAGGACCTGAGTGACTCGTCCATAGTCATAAATGGAGAGAAGTAGCGCCGGTCACAAGGTTCTTCCCTAGGACGCATGCAGTTCTGTTTATTAACTGCTAGAGCGTGAAACAAAAACAGCAGCACGACAAAAAAAAAAACTGCGTACCTGTGTAGTGTACGTGTGTTTCTGTTGGTAAAGTTTATCATTAATTTGATACTCATTTTAACAATCGGGAGTCGTGTAAACATGACGTCACGTGCGTCTTTTCTGGTCAGTCGTCATGGAAACACAAAGCCCTGGCGTTTGGACCAGAGTGAAAATAAACGACATATCACTGTATATCACCAGTATGTGTGAAAACACTCACTCACTTTGCTGTATTTATTCATTCCTCACACACAGAGGATTTAACCTAAACCAGGCTTAACTCCTGAACTCCTAGCATTACACTCTCTCTCTCTCTCTCTGTCTCTGTCTCTCTCTCTGTCTGTCTGTGTGAGGCCTGCCAGTGAGCAATGGACATATGACAGTTCTTTAAAAGAAAAAAGACAGAATCAGGTGAGAGACTATGGACAGTCCATAATGAACTTGTAAAAGGAATTTGTCATTTAATAAAAAGTTAAAAGCCCAATAATAATAAAGACATTTAAAATTCTTAGCTTTAGCAACCCTGAAAAGGAGCTCAGCACCCCTAAAGCTCTAACCCTAGAATCGCCCCTGCTGTGTAGATGACAATATGAAGCGGAGTTATCCATCTGTCCATGAAAAGTGAAAAAAAAAAGTGGGGACCAGTACAAAAAGTAGCGTGATAACACTCCTAAATGACAATGTTTATAGTCTCTCAAGGTTACAACAATAATGCAATATGGAAACCAATGGATTTACATTGGAATGGGCATAATGCCAGGTCAATATGAATGCACATCCCTCAGTAAATAATAACCAACAGGGATCAAGTATTGCTCTAATGCATACTATAAAACACAGTGATACGGTATGGCAAGCTTTTATACATTCATATGATATGGATTGTTGATATCAAGAATTCAGTTTTCAATACTTAAAATGTAAATATTAAGAGTGTAACCATATTTTTGATATCAGGAATTACATTTTACACTAGTAAAAATAATTTCTGATATCTGCTATTGCATATTCACTAGGTGAATATTGCAAGAACCAAGTCAAATTATAAATAGTATTTTATATTTGAAAATGGATAAAAAGGAATCTGAGGGAGGCAGTTTAAGTGGGGCCTAATGCAGCTTATAAAATGAATAATAGTAGTTATCTAATAACTTACAGGTGCTATGCTGAAATTTGTTAGTAGAGGAGATGCTGTCAAGTGTGAATGTGTGGCAAATGGTTTACATGGCTCACGGGTCAGGTAGGAGGGCCCCTTAGCAGAATTTTGCTTAGGGCCCCAGGGAGGTCAGGATCGGCTACAGAGTTAAAGTCTATGCTTGGAAGATCGTGCTTGATCTGAGACTGCACAAGATTCCAGCTTGAGCATTTGCACTGCCATGAACCACCACTTGACTAATTAAATGCTTTTCTGCAACCTTCCTATGAATGGTGTAAATATACCATATATTTACACCATTCACCGTCCTGAGTGGCCACTCAGCTGACCAGACTGCCAACAAATAATTATTGCAATAAGTATGACCACAGAGGTAATATCACATGCAGAATTCATAAATACACAAAGTTCAACTTATTTTTGAACAAATAATTGATCAACTGTTGAAGTATTAAATTAGCTGACTGTCCCCTGCATATAGTGGTGAGAAAGCAAACCCCTTATAGGAACGAAGGTGTCACAATTGAATGTTCAAAGAAGATTTCAAGGACAGATATATAGAATATATAGAAGACAGTAGACTTCACAAAATTGTGTCTGGAAAAAAAGAAAGGTTTTATTCAGTCATTAGACTTTAACCCAATGCTAACTTTTATACTTTTATTAATTGTATATTTCTGAAATTCTGTTCTATCATCTCATATCCATCTTTTGATTTCAAACCCAAAGGTCTTCAGGGCAGTAGACTTTTATTGAAATTGAAATTTTATTTGTCACATACACAAACATACATGGTCTGACATAGTAAAATGTGTTTTACGACTGTTCCTTGCAGTGAGAAGAAATACAATAAAATTAAAATTTTAAATGTAGGTGAAACAAGAAGGATAAGTAAAGAGAGAAAATAGATCTATGAATCTGGATACAATAAGGATAAATACAAAAAAAGTAAGAATAAAAACAGATCTGAACAATATGCGATTTATGGGATGGAATGTGGATCAGTATGTTATATCTAATTTAGATCTATGTATGTATATACAGTACATGATAATGTGCAAAGTATTGTGTGTGAAAAGTGTGTTAAAAGAGTTCCAAAGTGATGTGTGCAAAAGGGTCCGTCTGAGGTAGTAGTGTCATGTGACAGTATGAGTCCATAGAGAACTGGTTCTGGGTGTTCTATTGGTTGATAGCTCGGATGGCCTGTGGGAGGAAGCTCCTCCTCATTCTCTCTGTGTTTGCCTCCAGGGAACGGAAACGTTTTCCCGACTGCAACAAAGAAAAGAGTCCATTGTTGGGATGGCTGAGGTCCTTCATGACCTTCCTGGTTTTGGTCCAGCACCATTTGCTTTAGATAGACTCCAGGAGAGGGATCGTAGTGTGGCTGGTACCGTAGGTTAAGCTGGCCGCACCACTCTCTGGAGAGCTCGTCTGTCTAGCTTGGTGCTGCCCTAACCAGTCTGTGATGCTGATCTTAGCACCTTAGAGGACAGTGTAAAGTCCCTTAAGTGTCTGAGGTGAAAGAAACCCTGCCGAGCCTTTTTTACAGTACACTAACACTTGCTACTGATGGTATTTTCTTTAAAAACAAAGTGATAGTTTAAGGGAAACTGAATATCAGTGAAGATAATACCAAAATTTTTTTATTAAAAACATTTTGAGCCAATTTATTTTTGTACCATTGATTCACATCAATCACGTTGCAAATAACAACCCTTAACTAAAAAATATTTAACTTGTAATACAACAGTCTTTTTGTTTTTGGCTAAGAATTTATTACAAAAATGTCCCAAATCCGCTCCTCCTGAAGATTAGGGAGTACTCCTGAAATCTTTAATTTTACTGCTCAGTTGTGAACTGAATGGCTGACTGGGAGTAATCAAAACTAAATAAGTTGAAAGAAAAAAAATATTTATATACTGAATAAAACTTGAATCTAATAATCATGCCAACAAGCAAAATGTTTCAGTATTACAGTTTTACACACAATTCTCAAATTATTGCCTTTAGCCTATCAGGGATGTTATTAGCAAAATATAACAATAGAGAGTTTTTTCAAGGCAAAACATACCATGACAACCCAGCAGTATGTTAATAAAGTTTTGTAGTTTTGACAAATTATTATTTTAAAAGAAGTAAGTTGAGTCAGAACATATTGTGGCATTGCTATGTCTGCATATAATACCAGTGACTTGCATTGCAGGTGCACCACTCAATGGCAAATAAACTATGGCTGATTTCTGCATGATACAAACCACAAGTGATTTCAAGATGGTTCCATGTACATGTACATCAGCAGCCTACCCAGTCACCAGATCCAGTTGGGATATGGTAAAACAGGAGATTCACTGCATGAACGTGTTAATCATTCTGTAGAATTCATGTGATTCAATCATCTTACCATTGTCCAGAATATCAAAGGAATGTTTCCAACATCTTAGGAAAGCTCTATTACAATAACTGGGGCTGTTCTAAAAGCAAATACTAAATTGTATGAATTAATATTTTTCTTGTGCATCTATGGTCATACTTACTCACGTCCTAATATTATCTTATGTTAAGATATTCACATAAGCATGCATAAGCGAATATCAAAGAATGGAAACAACTCCTCAATTTAACCCCAGAAAGAAGTTTGATCTAAAGTTCAAGATGAACAAGGCAAGCAATTGCAATATACAAATTGTAATTTTATCATCCATGTATACTATTTAAATATTTTATCAATTGTAATTATATTATGTAATTATCATTTACATGTAATTATCAGGGGCACGGTGGCTTAGTGGTTAGCATGTTCGCCTTACACCTCCAGGGTTGGGGGTTCGATTCCCGCATCAGCCTTGTTTGTGTGGAGTTTGCATGTTCTCCCTGTGCCTCGGGGGTTTCCTCCAGGTACTATGGTTTCCTCCCCCGGTCCAAAGACATGCATGGTAGGTTGATTGGCATCTCTGGAAAATTGTCCGTAGTGTGTGATTGCGTGAGTGAATGAGAATATGTGTGTGCCCTGCGATGGGTTGGCACTCCGTCCAGGGTGTATCATGCCTTAATGCCCGATTACGCCCGAGATAGGCACAGGCTCCCCGTGACCTGAGATAGTTCGGATAAGCGGTGGAAAATGAATGAATGTAATTATCATAACTGGGCTATGAAACTGATAAGAACCTGACAGTTTATTAGGTACTCAGAGCTCAAACTAAGTCTATAGTGCAATAAATCTAATCTTCAAAAATAATATAATGCATTCACATTCATGTTAATAATCTTATCACCTAATGCACTAATTAATGCACTAATGCACAAGTCTAATGACTTCATTAACCGAGGAACAACCTTGCTATATACAAGCTTATCTTGTTACTAATTGAGCTAGCTCCCATATATTGAAATTACATACTGTATATTAAAATTGTCTTGTACCATGTGTTACTGGTATTAACAAGAAATCTATTCACCAAAGATAAACAGTCTATGTTAATTAATGCCAGTAACACTAGAACTATTCCATATTTCATATAACATATATCAATTGCCACACAACATGCAAGATTCCAAATCTTCTTCTTTTGGTGCAACTTTGAAGGTGCATTTCCACCACATACTGGATTGGAGTGAGGGGCATAAAATGGTAGGGAGATTAGGAAACAACATGGGAGAGGTATGGCAAGGAAGGGTGTAGGATAAATTACTAAAACTGACCATTTTTTAGCAGATTCTGGAGAGAGAATCTATTTATCTTAAGGCTTAAATCTTGTTAAATTTAACCTGGCTCAAATTCGACAATGAGTACATTTTCTACTGTTTCTTCTTGTCCACATTTATCACAATTACCAGATTCATGTTTCCCTATTCTGTACAGACACTGATGTAATGAACAGTGTCCAGTGCATACTCTCAATATTGTAACATCCTCTAACCTGAGGAGGATTTTAGGAAATCTTTCTAGACCTACATTTTTCAAGCGTGGTATAAGTGTCTTCCTTTCATTCTAATATCCTCTTCTTCTGACACTTCTTATTTCTTTTTTTATTATCCCTTTCACTTACTTTTTACTTGATACTTGAATATCATAAATGATTCAGAGCCTGCTTGGCTAGATGGTCTGCCTCCTCATTACCTTTTACACCACTACAAGGAAGATCTATGAAAAATGAAGTCCATACTGATTTTTATCTAAAAAGGTTTTGCAATACTCCGTCAACCGAATCTTATCTTACTGATAACTCAGAAATATGATCTGAAATTCTTTTAGAAATTTGAAGTTTGAATTGTGGGATGAAGAGCCATCTGTATATATTTGCACTCCACTGTAATATGTATGATTCATATGGCCAATTTTTAACTTTTCTGACAGCAGACTACATGCATTTCTCCCCTTTTCCATAACAGCCCATGATCTGCATATAACGATCTCTGTATCTCTATACCTATCTTTAAAAAAAGATGTTACTCATTCAGTGGAAACAGAATAGGACTACTAACACTTCCATTCTGATGTCTACTGTATAGATCCGAGAGAATGCAAAAACAATCTGTTATGCTAATTCCAGAATCACACACTCTAAACCAGTTCTGAAGTAGGTGAAAACCTGGCCAGCAGGAGCCACCTCTGTTCTTCAGGACTGCTTTGAGTGCTCAGACTGGAACAACTTCAGAGAGGCTGCAACCAACGGCAACTCCATCAACTTGGAGGAGTACATGGCATCAGTAACCAGCTACATCGGCAAGTGCATTGATGACGTGACTGTCTCTAAGACCATCACCACACACTCCAACCAGAAGCCGTGGATGACTGCTAAAGTGTGTACGCTGCTAAAGACTAGAGACCTAGCATTTAGAACAGGGGACAGGGAACAGCCCTAAGAACAGCAAGGGCCAAACTGTCCTGAGCAATCACAGAAGCAAAGTGCGCACATGCCCAGCCACTTCCAGGAAAGTGGAGACACAGATGCATGTGGCATGGCATACAGGTGATCACAAACTACAAGACAGCTTCACCTGTCTGATCTCCCTCCCAGATGCGCTGAATGACTTCTATGCTCGGTTTGAGGTGCAGAACAGTGTAACAGCAAGGAAGACCAACCCTCGCCCACACGAGAAGGTACTCTGTCTACCCACGGCTGACGTGAGGAGAAGTCCATGCAGAGTTATCCCACAGAAGGCTGCTGGACCAGACAGCATTCCTGGTAGGGTGCACAGGGAATGCAGATGTCTTCACTGACATCTTCAACATTTCCCTGAGCAGCACTGTAGTTCCTACATGCCTCAATACAACCACCATTGTCCCCATCCCAAAGAAATCTTAAGTGTCCTGCCTCAATGACTATCATCCCTCACACTCACACCCATCAATATGAAGTGCTTCGAGAAGCTCGTCATGAGGCACATCAAGACCCAGTTGCCACCCTCACTGGACCCCTTACAGTTTGCGTATCGTTTAAATCGCTAAACGGACAATGCCATTCCCTCGGCCCTTCATTTAGCCCTCACCCACCTTGACAATAAAGACACTTATGTACAAATGCTGTTTATAGACTTTAGTTCAGCATTCAATACAATCATCCCTCAGCACCTGATTGGGAAGCTGAGCCTGCTGGGACTGAACACCTCCCTCTGCAACTGGATCCCAGACTTCCTGACTGGGAGACCTCAGTCAGTATGGATCGGGAACACCATCTCCATCATCTGCGCTGTTTCTGTTTATTGTCTTTTGTATATTGTCTTGTAATTTTTTGTTTTCACTTTCTTGTTTGTCTTATACTGCACTGTTTGCATCAGGTTGCACAGGGTTATACATTGTCTCATTTCACTGTGAACTGCAACAGCTACACTCTTAACCCGAATTAGTTGACAGTAGAAATTTGCGAGGAAACACGTTGCACGAAACCATTTTAGTTTTTACACAGGATAAAACCAAACAAGTTAAGTTGTTTGAACATAGAACTCAAGTCATGTGATAGACAAATCAAGTTTACATTGACTTTACTGAAATTCATTAGTTCACATTACTAATGTTTTTTGGCATATGTTTTATAAAATAACTATTAAGTTAAACAAATGATTTTAAGTAGAATTACATGTTATATTTAAGCAATGTCTTATAATTTAAATAATACTAGTATGTATTAATTTAATAAGTAATTAAACAATAACACAATTTAATTTTTTTATTGTTAAAAAAAACAGGAAACACAGGCAATGTTCTCAAGTTCACAAGGTTATCAATACAGTGTTAACAGAGGAAAATACATTATTCAACAATAAAGCATTAAACTGGATAAAAATTAAGGGAAAAGAGTACATGCACACACACCTGCACTTTTGAGTTGATAACTGTTAACTCATATCAATAGAGCAACAACATGCAGTTTTAACACACAGTACACTATAAGCGCAGAACACTGGTAAATGTTAAGAGCACTTAGTAACTTGACAATTGGAACAGGAATCTGTCCAAAGATTCACACTGTGCATCTTGAGAACAAAAAACAGGCATGGCTTCTGATGCTAGTTTAGCCCTGATACTTAACAATTGAAAAATGTTTTAGAGGAACACGAACACACAGTATTCAACAATATGCCGATAGGCATAAACTGGATAAGCATTAAAACTGGAGTAATACTTCACATATAAATTCACAAAACTTACAATTCCACTGCATCTTCAAAAGAACCTGTGAAAATAGAGCATAAGAAAATGTTTAGATTAGCAAATCAATTTCACTATAAAATGTTAATGAACATCTGCTAATGAACACATCTTTTAAACAGTTTATGTTGCTACTACAAACAAACAAAAATAATAAAACTTTAAGAAACACATTTTTTAAAGGTTATTTTAATACACCAGAAATATTTGCTAGCATCTAACGTACATGCATAACTTACACACGCTTATACAGGGCTGTCAAGTGTCATGCATTGAGAGTGACAGTCACTCATTTTGGTCTTTTATCACGCTTTATCACACATCGTATTTCTCACTCAGAAAAACTGTTTGACTATTTATCATATATTTAATATGCCGCAGTGCCCAAAATGTATCAGTCCACACCGCTTAGTCGAGCCTGACACTTACTGTATCAGCCAATCAAAAAAACAGGCTACACAATAACCAAAAAGAAAATAGCACTATCTGGGTAAGATTTAATGCAACAACCAATGAAAAAAAAACATTAATTTTTGTATGGTGTTTTTGTTGGTCGGTTTGAACAAAACCTCAAAACGAAACAATCAAGACCCTAAAAATGTCTTGATTGCAACATTACAAACGATAAAGGAGTCCAAAAAGGCAACAAACACTTACAATAAAGTCATAATCTCTCTCTCTCTCTCTCTCTCTCTCACACACACACACACACACACACACACACACACACACACACACACACACACACACACACACACACACAAACACACACACAAACACACACACGCGCGCGTGCACATACACACAAACACACAAATTAATAAATGGAGATGTCATGCTTGTCTGTCTTCAAAACCAGAGCCCTGGCTTATATGAACCGACAAAAAATACACCAGAGAAATATGCTACCATTAGCAACAAGCACGTGTACATGCTTACATGCTTATATGAACCAACAAAAAAAAACTTATGCCAGCAAAATACAAACATTGTAACTGGGAACATATAACACTGGCTTACGTTATTAAATGTGACCTGACAGAAATAGCTCATTTTACCTTGAACGGACAGAAAATGAGAAAAAATAAGATACTATCATCGATTGTCACATTTACACTAACATAACTTGTTAACATTAAACTAACATCAGTTTCATAGCATTTATTGTCAGAAAGATTTCTATATATTAGACAATTTACACTCATCGTTTCAAAGTGCTTTCAAAAATCCACATTTTGCACGCCGAGGACCAGACAGCGCATTGTCATGACCTGTTTCAGGCCCCACCAAATTAGTCAAATTAGTGAAATATTAGTCTAAGTAGTGACAACGTTTTTTTTAAAAAAAAACAAAAACCTAAGAATACGTAATGACCACTTAAAATGTTTCATTAACACAAAATCTGGGTTTAGAGTGTATATATGGTTGAAATGACAATAAGAGCTTCTTGACTTGACTTGACATTATTCCTTTTATTCACATTCTATCTACTCTTCTCTTCTTCTCTTCTTCTACCGCTTATCCGGGGATGGGTCCCGGGGGCAGCAGTCTAAGCAGGGATGCCCAGACTTCCCTCTCCCCAGACACTTCCTCCAGCTCTTCCGGTGGAATACCGAGGCGTTCCCAGGCCAACCGAGAGACATAGCCCCTCCAGGGTGTCCTAGGTCTTCCCCGGGGCCTCCTCCCAGTTAGACATGCCCGGAACACCTCCCCAGGGAGGCGTCCAGGAGGCATCCGAAACAGATGCCCGAGCCACCTCAGCTGACTCCTCTCGAGGTGGAGGAGCAGCGGCTCTACTCTGAGCTCCTCCTGAGTGACCGAGCTCCTCACCCTATCTCTAAGGGTGCGCCCAGCCACCCTGCGGAGGAAACTCATTTCGGCTGCCTGTATCCGGGATCTCGTCCTTTCGGTCATGACCCAAAGCTCATGACCATAGGTGAGGGTAGGAACGTAGATCGACCGGTAAATAGAGAGCTTCGCCTTGTGGCTCAGCTCTTTCTTCACCACAACAGATCGGTATATCGACAGCATCACTGCAGAAGATACACCAATCCGCCTGTCGATCTCCCCCTCCATCCTTCCCTCACTCGTAAACGAGACCCCAAGATACTTAAACTCCTCCACTTGAGGCAGGAGCTCTCCACCAACCTGAAGGGGGCAAGCCACCCTTTTCCGACTGAGAACCATGGCCTCGGACTTGGAGGTGCTGATTCTCATCCCCGCGACTTCACACTCGGCTGCAAACCGTCCCAGTGCACGCTGAAGGTCCTGGTTTGAGGAAGCCAGCAGTACAACATCATCTGCAAAAAGCAGAGACGAAATCCTGTGGTCCCCAAACCGGACTCCCTCCGGCCCCATACTGCGCCTAGAAATCCTGTCCATATAAGTAATGAACAGGACCGGTGACAAAGGGCAGCCCTGCCGGAGTCCAACATGCACCGGGAACAAGTCTGACTTACTGCCGGCAATGCGAACCAAACTCCTGCTCCGGTCATATAGGGACCGGACAGCCCTTAACAGAGGGCCCCGGACCCCATAATCCCAGAGCACCCCCCACAGGTCACCATGAGGGACACAGTCGAAAGCCTTCTCCAGATCCACATAACACATGTGAACTGGTTGGGCAAACTCCCATGAACCGTCCAGCAACCTGGCGAGGGTATAGAGATGGTCCAGTATTCCACGACCAAGACGAAACCCGCATTGTTCCTCCTGAATCCGAGGTTCGACTTTCGGCCGAATTCTCCTCTCCAGTACTCTGGCATAGACTTTTCCGGGGAGGCTGAAAAGTGTGATCCCCCTATAGTTGGAACACACCCTCCGGTCCCCCTTCTTAAACAGAGGGACCACCACCCCAGTCTGCCAGTCCAGAGGCACTGTCCCCAACCTCCACGTGATGTTGCAGAGGCGTGTCAACCAAGACAGCCCTACAACATCCAGAGACTTGAGGTACTCAGGGCGGATCTCCTCCACCCCCGGTGCCTTGCCACTGAGGAGCTTCTCAACTACCTCAGTGACCTCAGCTTGGGGAATCGACGAGTTCACAACTGAGCCCCTGCCCTCTGCTTCCTCAGTGGAAGACATGTCGGTGGGGTTGAGGAGAACCTCGAAGTATTCCTTCCACCGTCCTAGGATGTCCCCAGTCGAAGTCAGCAGATTCCCACTGTAAACAGTGTGAGCCGGACGGTTTGCCAGAATTTCTTCGAGGCCAACCGATAGTCCTTCACCATGGCCTCACCGAACTACTCCCAGACCTATCAGCTGCCTCAGGAGTCCCCCGAGCCAACCAGGCTCGATAGGACTCCTTCTTCAGCTTGACGGCATCCCTTTCTTCCGTGGTCCACCACCGGGTTCGGGGATTGCCACCACGACAGGCACCGGAGACCTTACGGCCACAGCTCAGAGCAGCTCGGAGGTGGGAGTTGAAGATCTCTCTGACCGGAGACTCTGTCAAACGTTCCCAGCAGACCCTCACAGTACGTTTGGGTCTGCCAAGTCTGTCCAACTTCCTCCCCCGCCATCGGATACAACTCACCACCAGGTGGTGATCAGTTGACAGCTCCGCCCCTCTCTTTACCCGAGTGTCCAAGACATACGGCCGGAGTTCAGATGAAACAACCACAAAGTCGATCATCGACTTCCGACCTAGGGTGTCCTGGTGCCATGTGTACTGATGGACACCCTTATGCTTGAACATGGTGTTCGTTATGGACAAACTGTGACTAGCACAGAAGTCCAATAACAGAACACCACTCGGGTTCAGGTCGGGGGGGCCGTTCCTCCCAATCACGCCCCTTCAGGTGTCACTGTCACTGCCCACGTGAGCGTTGAAGTCCCCCAGTAGAACGACGGAGTCCCCGATCGGAGCACTTTCCAGCACCCCTTCCAGACACGCCAAGAAGGTCGGGTACTCTACACTGCCATTTGGCCCATAAGCACAAATAACAATGAGAGACCTATCAACGACCCAAAGTCGCAGGGAAACGACCCTCTCGTTCACCGGGGTGAACTCTGTTGTGAAAAATCCCAGAACCCAGCATTAAAAACAGAGAGACATGCCTTAAGGCGATTATGATTGGAGTCATAAGACACATGGGGATAAACCCCAGATGTTGTAATAATCTTAAGGTAATATATAACTAGAGAATAAAATAACCAAATAACCACACTTGAGTCAGAGGGTGGATAGAAGGTGATTTATTATTATTATTAAGGTGTTTTTTATTAGGCCTTAGTAAAGGGGAGTAGTAGGAGTGTAATCTGGAGATCCAGGAGTGTAATCTGGAGATCCAGGAGTGTAATCTGGAGATCCAGGAGTGTAATCTGGAGATGCAGGGTTAGAATCAGAGGGAGAAGATGGAAAGGTGGGAGAGAGGGGACGAACATAGGCATAAGGAGGGGGGGAGCCGGGAGTTCCAAGCTCACGGGTGCAAGGGTGAGCATGAGGACAGCCATCAGTTTGAGATCCCCTGTCCACGAGGTTTACCAGAGTGGTTTGAGAGGAGGACATGAGAACAGGAGGATTTCTCACAATATGGGATGGCAGATAAGCATGCGCAGGCAGTTCAGGAGAACTGAGCTGTTCCAGAAGCGTAGTGAGCTCAGAGATGATATGACGCAGTTGGAAGCGGCGATAGCCGGCCATGGGGTCAGCAGGCGCAGGTCTTGGATAGGGAGAAGGACGAGGGTCCCGGCGGGTGTAGCCAGGCTGAATTGACCGACCTGGAGGTGAAGGATCTAAGGAGAGAGAAGAGTAACTGACTTAGTAGAGATAGAGGAAATGAAGCTTGAGATATGTATATGTTAGCAAGCCCAGCCAGGGGATAAAAAGACAGGCTGAGATCATAAACAATTAACAGGCTTGAGGAGTTAAAGAACTCCACTTGTACACAAGCAATATTACAGCAGCAATAGCTTAGCAATAGTAACGTTATAGAATGACGAATAGGTAAGAGCCTTTTTACATAATATCATGTGACATAAAATAGACTCATAGAGTGAATATAATCAGAAAACATCATATACAGGAGAAGATAGCAAAAGGGAAACTTACTCATTTTAGTTGAATGCAGGTTTAATCCTCAGGGCAGATGTCTGTCGTAAAAGACTCAGAAGCAAATGGCAAATGTAACTTTGACGAGGGAATGGAGCCCCTTTTTGTGCACATTTGTAATAACAAATGTAAACTTGTTATGAAAAATGGGAAAGACAGTGGTTCTCAGACCTTGGCCCATAGCGATAACATGTTAGGTAGAATGGAAAAGACCATTGTTCCCAGACCGTAGCTCATGAATTGTTATGGAAAATGAAGAAGACCATGGGTCTCAGACTTTGGCCCATAGCGAAAACATGTTAGGTAGAATGGAAAAAAACAGGGGGCCACAGCCCTAGGCCCTGAGAACTAAAGGAAGGAAAATCCATAAATGGGCATTTGGTGCTCATAAACATGTTGTGCAGACTGAAGAAGGCCCAGGTGTTTAGTCTAAAGTTATGCGAAATAAGGGAAGGAAAATACATAAATGGGCATATGGGTGAAAGGTAATGGGAAATCAGGGGAAATTGGGTCCGGGTGTTTAGAGAACATAGTGGGTAATGCCGATAAAAACAGGTGATATGGCACCTGGGACTCCAAAAAAATAGTGGGAAGCAAAGCGGGGGCGAGGAGTGTTAGGATATATATATATCCGGGGCGAGCGGGTCAGTTGGGGGTTGTTTTTATTTTCGCAAGGACGTCGCGAGAGTTTTTGTTTCTTTCTTGATTGATTTGGCATGACATGCTCTTATGGGTTTCAATTTGTTACTTTTAATTTGGTAATTTGTTACTTTTAATTTGGCAATAATTTGTTACTATTAAATTTGGCAATTTGATACTTTGAATTTGGCAACTAAAATTTGTTGGCTGATTGACCACAATAAAGAAGTTTGCTCATTCTCATCCAGGCCTGAGGAGTTTTCTCATTTTTTTTTTGTAGTAATTATAGAGTTAACAGTGAAATTTAACTAAAAGCCTAAGAGAAGAGGACACCCCATGATGTGTCGACCTGGAGACCGGCTCTGAGTTCCGACAACTCCAACACATGGTTGCTGAGCTGGGGGGCTATGAGCAAGCCCACACCAGCCCACCGCCTCTCACCATGGGCAACTCCAGAGTAGTAGAAAGTCCAGCCACTCTCAAGGAGTTGGATTCCAGAGCCCAAGCTCTGTGTGGAGGTGAGCCCAACTATATCTAGTCAGTACCCCCCCCCCCACCAGGCGCTCGCATGCGAGCCCCAACCACAGGTCTGGCTCCAGGGCAGGGCCCCGGTTGCGCCTTACCGGGCGACATCACGGACCTTGATTTTAATTTACTCATAAGGGTTTTTGGAACCGCTCTTTGTCTGGCCTGTCACCCAGGACCTGTTTGCCTTGGGAGACCCTACCAGGGGCAAAAAGCCCCAGACAACATAGCTCCTAGGATCATTCAGGCACCCAAACCCCTCCACCACAATAAGGTTGCGGTTCAAGGAGGGGACATTCTATCTAATTTTTAAATTTTTAAGTTTTTATTTTGTTAAATTAAAAAAAAAAAAAAAAAACATATAATTTTATTTTAAAAAATTTCAAGAGCTTTTTTCAATTAAAATAAACACCGAATTTAACATACATCCAGATGGTCTTCTTTCTTCTATTATTCTGGTCTCTACACCTCTTAATTTCTTCAGATATTTATTTTCATCTTCATTTGCACTAAATATTGGTTTACATTCACTTTAATGTTTTCAAACTTCTCATTACTTGACCTTTCACATGAATCAGATAAGTTAATTATTAAGATACTCTGTAATCCGTAATCCAGTTGAAAGAGTAACAAGAGGTAGTGGTGGTAGATTTATGGTAACATAAATCTACCACCACTACCTCTTGTTACTCTTTCAATAAACTTTTCTATACCCATTACCTTGTTTACAAAAGGTAGCTACTCCTCTACTGTTTTCTTTCTAGCTATCTTTTTGTAATTTAAAATATTCACAAATTAAAAAATCAAAGATAATATCTGGCTCATTTTCTAGATTTGTTATGAATTTCTTGACTTCTTGTCTAATAACTTTTAAACTTCTTACATTCCACTGTATTACTAAGAACACCATTACAAACCACCACATGTCTGGCTGTCTGCTGTCTGAATACACGTTTGCATCTTAACCCTTTAAATTAATCATATTTAAACTGATATTCTCTAGCTCTAAATACTTCTCAGCAGCTCTGATAATTTTATTCAATATAACAGCACTATGGGTTTGTATCTTGACCACACTGTGTTCTTCTCTATATCGCACACATCTCAGTTTGCCTCTACATACAGCCGCTACATGGCCATATTTTTGTCAAAACTTCAAGAATTGAGTGTATATTCAATTCAATTCAAGTTTATTTGCATAGTGCTTTTTACAATTGACATTGGCTCAAAGCAGCTTTACAGAACATAAACATAGAACAAAAGTTAATATAAAGAATAATATTAATAAGATTAATATTAGATATTTAGTTCACAATGTGTATGTATTTATCCACAATGAGCAAGTCTGAGGTGACTAAAGCAGCAGTGGCAAGGAAAAACTCCCTTAGATGGAAAGGAAGAAACCTTGAGAGGAACTAGACTCAAAGGGGAACCCATCCTCATATGAGTGACACTGGATGGTGTGATTATAAAAATACAGTCAAACAAATGTTGTATAGATGCAAAAGATCATATGGAGTTCACATCTCCTCTTTGGTATTGCAGAGTCTGATGGCAGAGTCTGAGCTGGTAGATCTCTAGATGCCTCAGGATCCTCACAGATTCAGTCTAATCTCAGTGGAGGTCCAAAAACTTCATCGCACGAAGACGATCAGTCTCCAATTTCTGGATGCCTCGGGATGGGTCGAAAGAGAGAAGCAGTGGAGAGAGTTATTAACATATCTGCTGTTCATAAAATGTGCAAGTCTGATATAATAGTGCACAATATTATGGGATGTATTATGTGTTTGCCTGACTAAAGAGATGAGTTTTTAATCTACATTTAAACTGGGAAAGTGTGTCTGAGCACCGAACACTATCAGGAAGACTATTCGTTTGGGAGCTAAATGTGAAAACGCTCTACCGCCTTTAGTAGACATAGACATTCTGGGAACTACCAGAAATCCTGAGTTTTGTGATCTCAGAGAGCGTGAAGGATTGTAACATGCTAGTACTAGTTAGATACATGGGAGCTAAACCATTAAGAGCCTTATACGTAAGTAGCAGCAATTTATAATCAATTCTAAACTTAACAGGTAGCCAATGTAGCGACAATAGAATTGGGGTTATATGGTCATACTTTCTTGTCCTAGTGAGAACTCTGGCAGCTGCATTCTGGACTAACTGTAGCCTATTAATTAAAGATGCAGGACAACCACCTAGTAATGCATTACAATAGTCTAGTCTAGAATGCATGAACTAGCTTTTCCGCATCAGATACAGACAGGATGTTTCTCAGCTTGGCAATATTTCTAAGGTGGAAGAAGGCTGTTTTTGTAGTATGGGCGATATGATTTTCAAAAGACAGGTTGCTGTCTAATATAACACCCAGGTCTTTCACTGTCGAGCTACTAGTAACAGTACATTCCTCTAAATGGAAGTTGAATTGTGAGAGCTTATGTGTACTGTTTTTTGGACCGATAGGTAATATTTCTGTCTTATCGGAGTTTAACAACAGAAAATTATAGCTCATCCAATCTTTTATCTCTCTAAGGCACTGAGTTAATTTGGACAATTTAGCTATTTCATCTGGTTTTGATGAGATGTAAAACTGTGTATCATTAGCATAACAGTGAAATTAATCCCATGTCTTCTAATAATGTTCACTAATGGAAGCATGTATATCGAGAAAAGCAGGGGTCAAAGGACTGATACTTGAGGGACCCCATAATTAACTGGCAATAAACTGGAGGATTCACCATTTAATTCTACAAAATTATATTGATCAGACAGGTAGGATCTAAACCAACTTAAAGCCTCTCCATGAATACCTGTGTAATTTTGTAAGCGATATAGAAGAATGTTGTGATCTATAGTGTCGAATTCAGCACTAAGGTCAAGTAGAACTAAAAGGTATATACAGTCTTGGTCCGAAGCTAGGAAAAAATCATTTGTAACTTTAACAAGTGCCGTTTCTGTGCTATGATGGGGCCTGAAACCTGACTGAAACTCTTCAAAGACATTGCTCTCCTGTAAGAAGGAGCTCAGTTAAACAGACACAACCTTTTCTAGTATTTTACACATAAACGGAAGATGTGAAATAGGTCTGTAATTTGATAGTTCATTAGGATCTAAATTAGGTTTCTTAATGAGTGGCTTAATAACTGCCAACTTGAAAGATTTAGGGATGTAACCTAAAGATAGCGAGGAGTTAATAATATTAAGAAGAGGCTCTCCAGCTTTATTTAACACTTCTTTCAGTAATTTAGTTGGAATGGGGTCTAGTGAACAAGTTGTTAATTTAGCTGTAGCAATAAGCTTATCTAACTCTTCCTGTCCTGTACTTGTACAGCACTGTAGTTTTGAGTGTAGAGCTTTAGGTGAGACCTGGTCACAAGATGCTCTCATACAGTATGTTGAACATCACCTATTTTGTTCCTGTTGCTTTTAATTTTATCAGTAACAAATCTCATAAAATCCTCACTACTGAACTGTGATGGAATAGTGTGTTCAGATTTCTGTTTTTTTGTTAATCCATCCACTGTGCTAAATAAAAAACTGGGTTTGTTCTGGTTATTTTCCTTGAGTTTGCTCAGTTGCTCAGACCTAGCAGCTTTTAGAGCTTGTCTATAGCTGGACATACCGTCTTTAGACGCGATTCTTAAAACCTCTAATTTAGTTTTTCTTCACTTTCGCTCAAGGTTACAGTTTTCTGTCATGAGGGTGTGAGTATGACTATTATACCATGGTGCAGGTGTTTTGTCTCTAACTTTCTTTAATCGGAGGCAACAGTGTCTAATGTGCTAGTGAATATAGTGCCTATGCTGGTAGTCATTACATCTAGATCGTTTGTGTTTAAGGGTACAGTAAGAAGTCTAGACACATCAGGCAAGTTATTTATGAATCTGTCTTTAGTGGTCGGAATAATAGTTCTGCCGAGTCGGTAACGTGGTGAGACAAAGTTAGTCTGCTCTATAGGTAATGTGTACATTATGAGGTAATGGTCTGTGATGTCATCACTTTGAGGTATGATATCTATATCAGTGACATCTTTTCCGTGTGATATTATTAAATCTAGTGTGTGATTAAGACGATGAGTTGCTCTAGTGATGTTTTGTTTAAGCCCAAATGAGTTTAGTAGGTCCATAAATGTGTGTCCTAAAGAATTGTTTGTATCATCAAAGTGAATGTTAAAGTCTCCTACAATTAACACTTTATCAAAGTTAACCAATAGGTCCGACAGAAAATCTGCAAATACTCTAAGAAAATTAGTGTAGGGCCTTGTGGGTCTATAAACGGTCGCTATAGCAAAAGACATCAAATAAGCAGTATTTTTTTCGTGTGCATGTGCAAGTGTAACATTAAGAACAAGCACAAAATAATTAAATCTATACTGTGTTCTCTGAGTAACAGTAAGGAAATCACTAAAGATAGTTTCAACACCACCTCCATGACCAGTCTGATGAGGCTCATGCTTATAGATATTATATCTTATATCTTATAAGATTATGCTTATAGCTTATATCTTCTTCTACTACTTTTGGCTTTTCCTGTTAGGGGTTGCCACAAAGAATCATCTCATTCCACCTAACTATATCCTCAGCATCCTCTACTCTCGCACCAATTAACTTCATGTCTTTTTTCAACACATAAATATATCTGCTATTTGTCCTTCCTCCTGACCTCTTACCTGGCAGCTCCATCTCCAACATCCTTTTACCATTATAAACCACCCTTCCTCCTCTGCACATGTCCAAACCATCTCAATCAAGACTTTCTGACCTTGTCTCCAAAACAGCCAACCTGAACTGTCCCTCTGATGTGCTTGTTCCAAATCCTGTCCTAAAGAGAACCTCAACATCCTCATCTCTGCTACCTCCATCTCTGCCTCATGTCTTTTCCTCACAGTCTCTAACCCATACAGCATAGCTGGTCTCGCTACTGTCCTATACACTTTTTCCTTTGATTCTTAGGAATTTGAGCTTATATGTAACTTCCTAAACACTAATTATTTGGATTTGATGACTTCGGTCAACATTTTAAATGATCAGATTAAAAAATGCATCTATTGAACTCTCATAACATTCATTTCCTTCTAGTTCTTCTTTTTAGGTTTATGCCAGGTTGTGAACCAACTTTGTAGGTGCATACCACTGCCTGTGAAGAAGTGTGAAGAGAATGAATTCAATATTTCTCACGTAATCCACTGATCCTAATAACATTATTGCTCTTACTTGGTTTTTCATATTTGTACCATAATTCTTGACATCCTAAAGACTCCTCCTTTCTTTTTCATATTCAGTACATTCCATTAAAACATGCTCTGCCATCTCCTTTATTAAACAAACTTTTGGATATACCAGTATATATAATGTGTAATGTGTGTTAAAGAATTTAATGCCCTATTCATAACCGTGTGAAAATGATTTGCTAATACTTATGAATGATCTTACATTTCGGTGTCATCTGTGGAGGCCTTCAGGTTTCTGGGCACTACCATTTCCCAAGGCCTGAAATGGAAGTGCAACATAAACTCCATCATCAAAAAGGCCCAGCAGAGGATGTACTTTCTACACCAATTAAGGATGTATGGTCTGCCACAGGAGCTGTTGATGCTGTTCTACACTGCAGTCATTGAATCTGTCCTGTACACATCCAACAACATCTGGTTTGGTGCAGCAACAAAACAAGACAGGAACAGACTGCAACGCATGGTTAAAACAGCAGAAAAAAAAATTGATGCCCCCCTGCCCACTCCCCAGGACTTGAACGACACAAGAACCAGAAACCGGGCAGGAAAAATCACCACAGACCCTTCACACCCTGGACACAACCTCTTTCAGCTCCTCCCTTCTGGCAGGCGCTACAGAACTTTGCTTACTACGAGTGCCAGTCACAGGAACATTTATTTCCCCAGGCAATCACCCTGATCACCAACTCACTATAATTATATTCCCTGCTTCATAGCATAAGTACTGCATTATCAGAACTAATACACACACTACTGCTGCTATATACAGGGCTATCAAGTGTCACGCATTGAGAGTGACAGTCACTCATTTTGGTCTTTTTACACTCTCCTGCCACACATTGTATTTCTCACTCAGAAAAACTTTTTGACTATTTAATATATATTTAATATGCCGCAAGTGTCACACATTGAGAGTGACAGTCACTCATTTTTGTCTTTTTTCACGCTCTCCTGCCACACATTGTATTTCTCACTCAGAAAAACTTTTTGACTATTTAATATGCCGCAGTGCCAAAATGTATCAGTCCGCACCGCTGTCTCTATGGAACCGGGCAGGAATCAATTGCGTGTCCCCTGGAGTTCTTAGTCGAGCCTGCCACTTATCAGCCAATCAAAAAAAGAGGTTACACAATAGCCAATCAAAAAATAGCACTATCTGGGTAAGATTTAACGCATCAACCAAAGAAAAAACATTCATTAGAGAGGGTATTTTCGATGGTCAGTTTGAACAAAACCTCAACACGAAACAGCTTGTCTCTAGATGGGACATTGTCCTCAATCATGACCCTAAAAATGGCTGGGTTTGAGCCAAACTGTTTTAAATGGGAGCCAAAATTACAAATGATAAAGAAGTCCAAAAAGGCAACAAACACTTACAATAAACACCAGTCATAATCTCTCTCTCTCTCTCTCTCTCTCTCTCTCTCTCTCTCTCTCTCTCTCTCTCTCTCACACACACACACACACACACACACTCAAATTAATAAATGGAAATGGAACACTGTTTTTCAGGACTCTTGCCTGTCTTCAAAACTTAAGAGCCCTGTATATATTGTACAAAAAGCATAATATTGCACAATATTGTTATTTGCACTTTATGTGGGATAACACTGTTATCCCACACTTTATGTACATAACTGAGCAGTCATATATTCTGTATTCATATTTAATACTCACAATGTCTATTGTATCACATCTGCATTGTATTATCTTGTACAGTATAGTGTTATTTATGTCTGTACTTTTGAGAGTCACAAACAGCTGGAACCGAATTCCTTGTGTGTGTCAACACACTTGGCCAATAAACCTGATTCTGATTTTTTATGCTTTTCTTTTTTTTTAACCACTTTAACCTTCATGTTGTCCCTGGGTCTTTTTGACCCCACTGGAAGAATTTAATGTGTCATAACTTTGGCTTTCTTCCACATATTTGCCTGAAATTTACCAGGATTGTTCCAAATTATGAACTTTGCAAGCAAAATTAATTTTGTCTATTTTCATTGAACTATGTGTTCAGAACAGTATATACTACGTGTTCGTGATCCTCTTGGGTCATTTTGACTCGGCCACATTTAGTGGGGCAATAGGTCACACTTTTGCCCTTTTCAGCACAATGAACATACATACAGACAAAAGTGCACACGTAAAATGTCCACTAACACATTTCATTAGGCCTCCAGAAAAAAAAGCTACTCATTTGTAAATATTTCACACTTGTCAGATGCATTTGTCCTGCTGGAGGCAAAATCTGATCTACCAAGAAGCTTCACACTCACACACACACACACACAGTCAAACACTGTTCAAAGCATTGGACATAGCATTTCAGTTGGCCTCTAGACAAAACAAAGGCTACGTATTTTTAAACATTTCACACACACGCACGCGCGCACACACACACATTCATATTTCTATAAAGAAGTTCAAAAATAAAATACATGTGTTTTGTAAATCATATTTGTTTCCTATTTATACATTTAGTTGCATCAGTCAGCTTTGGCCTAGAGATATGCTGAGTAATGTTTGACATTCATAGTCAGTGCTTATCCAAAATAATATTTAATAATTACTGCTTATTTTACTCAAAACATTGCATAATTTTATAAGGTTTATCATTCATAAATTAAGTGTAATAAAAAAAACATAAGGAGTGTAAAAGAAGTTTTATTCACATTAAATTATGCCATGATTTTGAGTGTGTGTGTGTGTGTGTAGCCTGTTGCTGGTTGATCAGATGACATCAGTTGGGTAAAATACATATTGCAAGTGTAAAATTGATATTACACACAGAAAGGTGATAATTGTTGAACTTTTGATTTATAAGCATTCGAGTCAATTTGGTCTAAAAAAAAACAGGTTTTATTATTTGCTGACATTAAAAATGGTCAAAAAGGTTTCAAAACAATCTCATGCCCTTGAAATATACCAGCCTGTAATTATGCATCAACTATTGTGTTGGTAAAATACATGTTAATATGGTGGAAACAAGTTAGACTAAAAGGGTAAATAAATAAATAAATAAATAAATAAATAAATAAATAAATAAGGAAGACAGGCTATCATATATAGTTTAAATATAATTTTTTTTATAAGCAGTCAAAACAGACAAGGTCAAGTTGACTCAGCGCTCCTAATTTGTATAGGAGGACAACACAAGGGTTAACCTGATTCCACCTGATTGGCATGAGACCCAAAGTCTGCCATGTCCTATTGCATGTTTCTAATATCAAACGTTTTCCTTCCGATGAGTTCAGTATTTGTACTTGGTTCATCCATCTTTGATTTTTAGCCATTATATTTATTTCTTTATTACTCAAAATTATGAATTTCTAAATTTACATAAATCGAACTCTGTTTTTAACGACTGTAGCATGACCTTCTTCGGGGTCCTGCTTCGACCTTCACATGTTTATTGAATTTGTTGTCCGGTGATCTGCCTTATAACATTGCTTCTCAGTTATTCAAACCTCTTGCGTTTGATAGGGACGTATAACTATATCCACTGCAACAAACACCCTATATAATAAATTAATAATTTTGTTTATATTGCCACAAGAAAGTTTTTGTTAAAACTTGTTAAAACAAAATATTTTGATCAGGCAATTTACCATTGCGTACACGAACCGCGGTCCGAATGGTGTTTCCTAGCGGTGTCATCAAGCCATGTGGTGTAAAGGACAGTTCTAGAAGCAGATTGTGTGCAAGGTGGAAGCTAGCAACTCGTAGTGACCGTGAGATTTAATAGACCTAATTTAGGCGAAATTATTTGAATCTACTTTCTTGGTTCGGTAATAGTATAGCAATCTGGTGTTTGCAAGTCGAGAAAAATGTTAAGCATAGCAAAAACAGTTTCGCGAAGCCTGTCCTCAAGCTGTGTTCGAGGTGTACCATCATTAGTAAAAAAGGTTGGTTATTTTCTGTAGCTATATGTCACAAGTTTGAGTTTTCCTTAAATATATATTTTCATAAAATGTAGAAATACATTGATACTACGTTTGACATTGTAGATTTAGACATTTGGATTCTCATTGTCCTCAATGCTCATGAAATGCGTGTTTTCCGGTTTTGTCTCCAGTGTGTAGTCTGTTGCTATTTCAGAATCAGGTTTATTGGCCAAGTGTGTTGATATACACAAGGAATTTGGTTCCAGCTGTGTCAAAAGTACAGACATAACACTATACTATACAAGACAATATAGATGATGTGAAACAATATAGACAGTACTGCCAGAAGGGAGGAGCTGGAAGAGGTTGTGTCCAGGGTGCGAAGGGTCAGTGGTGATTTTTCCTTCTGGTTCTTGTATGGTACAAGTCCTTGGGAATGGGCAGGGGGGCACCGCATATTTTTTCTGCTGTTTTAACCGTGTGTTACAGTCTGTTCCTGTCTTGTTTTGTTGCTGCACCAAACCAGATAGTGATGGATGTGCACAGGACAGATCCAATGACTGCAGTGTAGAACAGCATTAACAGCTCCTGTGGTGGACCATACTTCCTTAATTGGCATAGAAAGTACATACTCTGCTGGGCCTTTTTGATGAAGTTTATGGGGACTCCCATTTCAGGTCTTGGGGAAATGGTAGTACCCAGAAACTTCAAACTGGGCCTTTTTGATGAAGTTTATGTTGGACTCCCATTTCAGGTCTTGGGGAAATGGTAGTACCCAGAAACTAGAAGGGCTCCACAGATGACACAGGGCTGTTGGATATTGTGAGGGGGAGTAGTGTTGAGGGGTCTTTCCTAAAGTCCACTATCATCTCCACAGTTTTGAGGGTGTTTAGCTCTAGGCTGTTCTGACTGCACCATAACACCAGCAGCTTCACCTCCTCATGGTCTGCAGACACGTCGCCATTTTGGATGAGGCAGATGAGCATAGTATCATCTGCAAATTTTTATTAGTTATGCACTGTATGATGAAAGACCCATTCAAGTTTTAACTTAAATGTCTTGAGCCAATGTGGGTTTCATTTTTGAATATGTAGTTGACTAATACATTTGCATGTAATGACATAATGCATTTTAGTTCATGTTGTTCAATCATCTTACAGTAGTACTGTGGCTAAGAACAGTAATTTTCCTAGGCTTGCTGGAATCGGTTGTCGGAACATGTTATTCAGACTGCATCCAGACGTGAATATGCGTGAGTAATGTGCAACAATTGTTAAAAGCTTTTTAAAATGTGTCCTTCGTGACGTTTTTAATTACACATTTTTCATATTTACCATGCTTTTGAATGTTTTTTACAGTTCAGAAGCAATCAAAGGAGCAGTGATTGGAATTGACCTGGGGACCACAAATTCTTGTGTGGCTGTCATGGATGGAAAACAAGCAAAGGTCAGATGTCTTTTCTATTCCACTAATAAAATATTGTAATTTACATATTTTATGGGCTTTTTTAACATGCTTTTGGCATGAATCCTTCACGAGAGTCGAGGTAGTACAGGAATTATACAACATGATATTTGGAAGAGTAGCATATTAAAATTTTGGCCTGTATTCATAAAGATTCTAAGAATGATCTCAGAGACCTCCTAACTTAGCTTATAAATTCCTAAATAGGAATCTTAAAAGTGATTCAGAACTAAACTCGGAGCACTTCCGAGCAAGTAAAATGCAAAAACTTAGAGTGGAGGCAGGGCTGACACCATTGCTAAGAATGAGACATTCTTTAGAAGACTGTGGTTCCTTTACTTCTTACTCTGTTAAGGTATTTGAGGCTATATTGTGTAGAGATTAGGTTCGTGATCATATTGGAGATGTGGTAACACCTCTCTGATATAAATAATGTAATGTAAACATCTCTGACACAGTGCAAAAATTCATAGCAGCAGAAATTCTGTAGATTGCTCCGTGATGTTGTCATGGAGGAGTGAAAGAGGACACTAGTGGCAAACTGTGATGCTCTGGTGAACTCCATGACCAACAGGGTTAAGGCATTGCTGAAAAATAATGGTGGCCACACAAAGTATTGACACTTTAATACACCTGAAGGACTTAAATTGAGTATTGAGTATTGAAGGACTTCAGGTGTATTAAAGTGTCAATACTTTGTGTGGCCACCATTAATACACTTAGATTAGGTTCAACTTTATTGTAGGGCTGTGCGATATGGCCAAAAACTGTATCACGATATCATGACCCAATTAAAATAAGGACCAGGAGAAAAATATATTACATTTAAACATTTTTATTTTAAGCTTAACCTTCCTCTTATCATAATCCCTTCAGTTATTAAGACAGAAATGTCAACAACCAGGAAAACTCAAATAAATAAAATGTAACCATAAGTCTAAAGTCACAATGAACACTTAATAATCATCTCTTAACATTTAAGGTGCAAAATGTAAGAAATGCTTAATAAAGTGTAATAAAATAGTGCAAAGTGTTAGATATAAACAGAGAAACCTGAGAATTTAGTGTTAGGAAGTTCACTAACTGTTCACCTTCTGGTGAATAAAGTGTTGTAAAAGATGTGCAGTGTTTTGTAAACATAAATAAAACTGAGGTAGACTGAGATACATCTGTAATATAAAACACAAACCTGATACAGTAGAGTAACATTGTTTGAAATATAAAACCTGCAGAAATATGGAAAAATTAACTCAATTTATTCTTACTCTAATCATACTTGAAGTTGAACTATTTAAGTATATTTTTGTAGACTTATTAGGGCTGTAGCTATCGAATGTTTTAGTAATCGAGTATTCTACCAAAAATTTCATCGATTAATTGAGTAATCGGATAAAATGTATTTTTGCTTAATTAAAGAGCAATATTAAACATACAAGAGAAAATAAGATGGGTCTCTTAAAATGAATAACTAATTGGTTTCCTTTTTTAGAAAAATTTACTTTTATTTTTTAAATGCATAGGATGCAATGCATACAACAATATTTTCTATCAAAATTAAACATTTAGATACCCATTGTTTCTCTGTCTGTACTTGCATTGTGAACAATGACAAAGTTGAGGCATACTAAGGCAAACTAAGGCATACATTAAAATAAATAGTAATAATAATACAAAAATACTGCCTTTAAGTCATGTAACTTTCAAAATCTACAGATCAGCCATCACCTTTACTGTCTAAATTGGAATGCTTTTTGGTATTTAAGAGGCAAAAACCATGGACAGGAACTTGGACCTAGAGGCCATGCATGGTTTCACACCGAGTGCTGTGTGTGTATATATTATATATGATGTGAGCTTTAAAATGAATTAAAAGAGGCTTCGAGGCAGAGGAATTTGCCTCGAAAAATGCTGGCGAGCTGACTTCTGTTACTGTTACATGTAACAATGGCGCAACCAAACATGATACTGTTACATGATTGGCTGTTAGTGTCACTCCCTACGTTGCTAGGTTATCAGAGAGTGAGCACCTTTGTTAATGCAACCAAACTTGCTTCGCGACTTCTGTTTTCTTCCGATGAAGAATAAAAAATATCGAACGTCTTATCGAGCACATTTTATATCGCTATCCAACACGTGTCTATCGCAATACATATCGTTATCGTTTTATCGCCCAGCCCTACTTTGTCATTACACATGTACAAGTACAGGCAAGGAAATGCAATTTAGGTCTAACCAGAGTGCAATAGTAGCAAGTGCAGGATATACAGTTTGTACAAGATTTAAATAAGTTAAGTGGTAATATGGAGTAATTTATAGTTGTGTGCATACTATGAACAATATACAGATTTACAGAAGGATATGTGCTGTAATAAAATGTGTATTACTGTAAACAGTAATTTACAGATATGTATGTTCTATGAATATAATGTACAAATGAGTATGTATGTACTATGAATATAATATTCAGATGAATATACTGTATATGTGCTATGAACATAATATACAGATGGAAAAAAGGAGAGCAAGTGTGCAAATGAGCATGATTTTATGTACAGTAACAGTCCATTAGTGCAATAACAAATTGTGGGGTGTGATTGATCAAATGTACAAGTGATCAGAAGTTTAGTTTAGACAGTCCATTAGCGCAATAGCATAATGTGAGGTGCGTGTGGCAGTAGAGTGAAGGACACTAGGATCAGCGAGTGGCAGAGTTCAATAAAGAGACGGCTGTAGGAAAAAAGCTGTTTTTTAATCGGCTAGTCCTGGTCCGGAGGCACCTGAAACGCCTGCCGGAGGGCAGAAGTGAAAACAGTCTATGGGCAGGATGAGAGGAGTCCCTAAGAATGCTGCGAGCTTGACACAGACAGCGTTTCTTGTGGATATCCTCCATGGCTGGCAGTGGAGTTCCTGTGATGTGCTGGGCGGTGTTCACCACCTGCTGCAATGCCCTGCACTCTGCAAAAGAGCAGCTTCCATACCAGACTGTGACACAGCTGGTCAGGATGCTTTCTATTGCACAGTGGTAGAAGTTCACCAGGATGTCTGAGGAAAGCTGATTTTTCTTTAGTGTCCTCAGGAAAAAGAGGCGCTGGTGAGCCTTCTTGACCAGGCTGGAGGTGTTGGTAGTCCAGGACAGGTCCGCCGAGATGTGGGTTCCCAGGAACTTGAAACTGGAGATGCGCTCAACAGCCATCCCATTGATGTAGATCCCTCTTGTCTCTTTCCTGAAGTCCACAATGAGCTCCTTTGTCTTGGATTTGTTAAGGAGCAAGTTATTGTTATTGCACCATGTGGCTAGGTGTTGGATCTCCTCCCTGTAGGCAGTCTCATCATTGTTGGTGATGAGACTGATCACTGTAGTGTCATCTGCAACCTTGATGATGGAGATAGATCCATTCACAGGCCTGCAGTGGAGATGAAGATGGAGTAGAGGAAGGGGCTCAGTACGCAACCCTGCGGTACGCAAGTGTTGAGTGTGATAGTGTTGGAGCAGATGGAGCCCGATCGTACCTGCTGGGGTCTGTTGGTCAGGAAGTCCATGATCCAGTTGCAAGTTGTGGTGTTAATGCCCAAATCTACTAATTTGGCTATCAACTTGGATGGGATGATGGTATTAAATGCTCAGCTGAAGTCAACAAACAGCATACGTGCATACGTGTTCTTGTTGTCCAAGTGTGTGAGCACAGAGTGCAGTGCCATGGAAACTGCACCTTCTGTGCTCCTATTGCTGCAGTAGGCAAACTGGTGAGAGTCCAATGTGGATGGCAGAGAGTCCTTCAGGTGTGCCAGGACCAGCCGCTCAAAGCACTTCATGACAATGGTTGTCAGTGCTACAGGGCGGTAGTCGTTCGGGCATGTTGGGCTGGAGTGTTTTGGCACTGGCACAATGGAAGTGCATTTAAAGCAAGTAGGAACAGCTGCTTGGGCAAGAGACAGGTTGAAGATGTCCGTGAAGACCCCAGCTAGCTGCTCAGCACATGCCCTGAGTACAGGGATGTTGTCTGGTCCAGCGGCTTTGTGTGCGCTGATCCGGCTCAGAGCGTTGCAGACATCTGTGGAGGAGAGTATGTGTGTGTGTGTGTGTATGTGTGTGTGTGTGTGTGTGTGTGTGTATGTGTATATATATATATATAATGTGTGTGTGTGTGTGTATATATGTTAGTGTATGTGTGTATGTACATGTTATATACGTATATGGTGTCACTTGAAAGTTTGTGAACCCTTTAACCCTTTTTTTTGTATTTCTTTATTTTTATTTTACTTATTTGTTTTATTTTTTTATTATGCAAACAGACAATTACAATATTTACAGAAGAGAAATTAGATGCAAAATACAAAGACCAACAAAACAAAATGTGTGTGTGTGTGTAACTGTAAGTGGGTGTGGGAGTGGATATATATGAATGAAGGAGCATGTAGTGAAAGTACAACAGAGATAATATATAAATCAAAGAGGAAAATATATTAATTTAAATAATAATAATTATAATGACAATAATAATGAAGATATTAATAGTATCACACAAAACAAACAAAAATACATAAAATAAATTTAACGGGGGGGGGGTTGTAAATGTAAAATGAGGTATGAGGAAGGTGACAATATCAACAATAATAATGAAAAATCCAATTAATAAGAAATAGTAATATTATTAGCAGTAGTAGTAATGATAAACATATTTACAAATATACTCATTTCATCCGGAGTGAAGGGGAGGTTAAAGGATCAGGAAGAGGTCAAATAGAAATAGTAGTAGCAATAATAATGCTGATACAGCCATTAATAGTAATGATAATAGTTCTAATAGCAATGATATTATTATTATTATCATTATTTTTAATATTGATAGAGCTATTAATGATAAGGTATAAAGCTGCCGCTGATAACCCTCATGGCCATGGCATAGTATAGACCCCCGCCGGCGTCATATTACAACGGGCTATCAAGGTGAGGTGCTGCGGAATCCAGGGTCCCAAAATCCATACCCATCCCCAGCCGTCCCACACATGCCACGCTTACCCTGCTTGCGTGTGTGTGTTTTTTAATATATAAATATGTCCCAAAACATCAGACAAAGCAGACAAAGTGAACCCAATCCAACAGGTTACATAAATATTTTATACTTGGTAGTTTTTCAATATTTTTCCTGTGAGAGGCAAAAGTATGGGACACTCTAGTTTTAGTACTTAATTTCAAGGTCAAATTAGAGTCCATCTGATTTCAGTCAATAAGATGACAATCAAGTCTCCATGAGTGTCCTATTTTATTTAAAGAACAGACATCAAATTCTGATGTTCATGACGTGTGTTTGTGGAAGGGAAACATTGCAAAAACAGTGGAGAATTCTGAGAATTTCAGAGAGTTATTGTTGCTCATCAGACTGCAAAATGTTACAAAATCCTCTCTTAAAAGTTTGAAATCATAGTCATATAGATACTGCACAAATAGAAGAGATTTAAGTAATCAACCAACAAAGAAAACTCCAAGCGCAAGACATGTAATAGTCTTTTACTTTGGCTTATGTTAGTTTGAGTCTGCCATCAGGTGAAAATAATTAATGCCTCTACAGTGAAAATAATTAAAAAATTATAATAATAATTTTTACTAAAAAATGAGCCATTTTTGTATATAAATAAGGTTTATTATACCATTTTTATTTATTGTTGTTTATTTTTTTGTGCAAAATATATGTTAATATGTTGGAAACAAGTTAGACTAAAAAGGTGGGGGAAAATGGCTATCTCATATACTTCATTTTTTTATAAGCAGTCAAAACAGACAAGGTCAAGTTGACTCAGTGCTCCTAATTTGCATAGGAATGCAGGAAAGGAAAACAGGAGGGTTAATAATCAAGAGTTAATTTCAGCCATGTCTCAGTGAAGCAGAGGATATTGCAGCTCTGGAACTTTATTCTGGCCCTGAGGTCGTCAAGCTTCTTCAGAGACTGGACACTGGCTAACAGGATGCTAGGTGGGGGAGCACATGAACTGCATATGGAGTTTATCGTATTTTTAATTTTTTTGTCTTTTTAACAGGTGCTTGAAAATGCAGAAGGTGCAAGGACAACTCCATCAGTTGTAGCCTTCACAGGTGAAGGGGAGAGACTGGTGGGTATGCCAGCTAAAAGGCAAGCTGTCACTAATCCAAACAACACACTCTATGCAACCAAACGCCTGATTGGGAGACGCTTCGATGACCCCGAAGTACAGAAAGATTTGTAAGTTTTATGTACTATGACGAGTTAGTCCTCCTTTTTTTTTTCTTTTTATTATTATTAATGCTCTAAATACCAAGGATGTGTTGGTACCCTTTATTGATTAGTTGTTTTTTTTTTACGTTGTATTGTTAAATACACTCCTTGCTTTAAATTATTATGTAATTATAATTACATAATAATTAAATTATAATTATTAAAATAATTATTATGGGGGTAAATTTCAAATGTCTAATACATGTCCAGATTTTTGTGTGAATCTTAGAATATTATTTATACATATATACACATACTAGAGCTGGGCGATATGTCCTATAAATTGATTCCCGATTTTTTATTATTTTTTTTAAATAATAGAAGCTCTTTCTATTTTCCTCTTGCAGTTGTAAGTTCTGAATGATGCGTGCAAGCATTAAGACATCATCAGCCTAGCCCAAGCCAATTAGGAATTAATAATAATTATGATGATGATGATTATAGTGATCGACGAATAATAATCACAAAAACACTAGTTAGATGACTGTTATTACCAGTGCTACTAATAGGAAGAGTGTTATGCATCATGAACAAATTAAATGTGTAGTTCTTTATTTGCAGAAAGAATGTCCCCTATAAGATAGTACGTGCCTCCAATGGAGATGCCTGGATAGAGGCACATGGAAAACTGTACTCCCCTAGCCAGGTTGGGGCCTTTATTCTGATAAAGATGAAAGAGACTGCAGGTAGGAGTACCTTTACAATATTAAAATGTTGATATTTTCACAAGACAGTTTTCTTAAAGTAATTGCTATAATTGTTAACAATAAAGGCTGTGGTAAAAAGTGTATGAGCTTATGTTCATTTATGTGAATGCTCTTTTTCAGAGAATTATTTGGGCCATATGGTGAAGAATGCTGTCGTGACTGTACCAGCCTATTTTAATGATTCTCAGAGACAGGTAAAGACTGCAGAAACCTAATTAATCTAATCATTAGATTTAACGTAACATTAAAATTAAAACCTTTTTTACTGAAAAAGATAGTCAAGAATGAAGGTTTCAGTAAACCAGTCTGTTCGGTACCAAATGCTAATTTATGGTTTTTCTTTCAGCTGATTTAGTTAATTTTATCAAATTATGCTGTATTAACATCAGTATCTAGAAGTTATTACTACAACTGTCTCCATAATCAACATCCACTGTCTACTAGAAAAACCACTGTCAAGTTTCATGCTTAGGCATGTAGGGTTGTTATTTATTCATTTATTTATTTATCTATCTATCTGTGCTCGGAATGGGGAATAGTAGTGAACTGCTGGTGTTCTGAAGATCTGGACCACACTACGGAACACAGTTCAGTAGTGCTGAAGAACTGTTGACAGCGTACAAAGGATTCACTGCTGGGTCCAGAACAACAGCAAAGAGCAGATACTACAAGTCCTTCATAACCTTTATCAGTGGAAAAGCTAGGTCTCTAAGGAATAAGATGGCCCAGCTCAGCACAAAAATTGGTACCCACTAGGAGTTCAATGTGCTTTGTAGTATTGGGTCATAGCTGCACAAGGATATTCTTGATTTGATTGTTTTCATACTTGGCTTTTAGGCAGCAACGGCAGGCAGAGATGCTGGACTGAGTTGTAAGAAGAAAGATGGAAGATTCACTCTTTTATAAACAAAATGTGTAATCAGGAATGTAGCCTGTTGATGTGAAGGAGTGTCAACATTGGCATTGGCTGTTTTGTCTGTAGAAGGAATTCATGGTCTCCATTATGGTTTTGTTTATATCCCATGTATTATTTATATGTATTACATGAGATCATAATCTGTTGTTGCCAGATTCCAAACTATGTCAAAACATTTCCAAATTTGTGCCAGTTTGTCAACACTGTTACCAGAGAGAACATGATACTTAATCTGTACATAAGTGTAAAGGGTATATACATTTTATCTGTACTGCCACAGCTTGGAAGGTCTGATTACACCTGACACCCACATACTGGTCTGTTGTAATGTGTGTTAATTCCTTTGACACGTGAATATCTCTTTCTGGTCTTCTTGGTCACAGGCTTTCTGCCAAATGCTGTAAATGTAAGAAAACCTGTGAACAAAAAGACCATAAAGAGATATTCACAAGTGGAAGGTCTTTTAAATGTTTTTGAGCATAGACTGGGAAGTCTTTGTGAACCAGATTGGGAAGACATTAATATGGTGGACTGCGTAAAAGATTACATCCATTTCTGCATGGAGGTCTGTCCAGAAAAAGCTAACATGATCAATTTCTCTCTTGAGAGACTAGTGCTTTTTCATATCAGACCTCAGGACTTTTCTCGATCCCCCGCAGTTTTCTTATGAGCTTACAGGTAAACATGAATGATAGAGTTATGTATCTATTCCAAACGACCCATGCTCATCTGTAAGACACCACAACATTTGAATTATTGAGTGCATTTAACACCATCCAACCTCTGAGAGCAATGATGGGAAAAATGGAAGTGGACATGTCCAGACTATACAAGGCCCTGTTCTACATCTTGTGGAGGATCACAGGAACATTACATGTACTTACAGTACAGTGCAGTATTGCTATAGGTGTATGGAATGTCTGAGTGGGTTAGAAATTTCTGTTCTTTTGTTTTTATGGCCCCTTTAGCTATTTGAAATACAAATTAAGAAGAACAAAAATAATGTATATAATTAAAAGAAATTTGTTGTTAAAATGTTATATTCTTCATCAGTGCAACTATCCTGAAATTATTATTTTCTCTTTTCGGTTAATCATTGCTGGTTCTCTGTGATTTATTTATTTAATTTTTTTAAATCCAAAATGCTTCATTGATTACAGGCAACAAAAGATGCTGGCCAGATTGCAGGTTTAAATGTGCTCAGAGTCATCAATGAGCCTACAGCGGCTGCTCTTGCATATGGACTTGAAAAGACTCAGGACAAGGTGTAAGTGAAACGTTTGCCAGATTTTGCCAGTGAAACATTTGCCAGTTGGCATGTGGCATGTTATTGATTTGTGTCTGTGTATCACCTTACAGTATTGCTGTGTATGATCTCGGAGGAGGCACCTTTGACATCTCGATTTTGGAGATCCAGAAAGGAGTTTTTGAAGTAAAATCTACCAATGGTGACACATTTTTAGGAGGGGAAGATTTTGATCAGTATCTGCTAAGGCATATAGTGAAAGAGTTCAAGCGAGAGGTTTGTATGTTTCTTTGTTTACACATATCCTTTTAAATAATTTAGACTTTAAGCTAAATAAGTAATTAAGTAGGTAGCAACCTGCAGCAGTTTGTTATAAATATTGTTTTACTTAAACGTTAAGGACAGGAACTTGCTTAATGGATGAAAATGGGTATTTTATTAATTTGCTGTGCATAATTTGTACACTGAATATTATCTGATTCATTGTATATTAGTCTACAAACAAATCCATCAAAGAAGTATGAAACATTTTTTTTTCTTTGCCTTACTCAGCTCTTCAAAAGCCAACCACAGCTAACACAAGCCAATTTTGAATGGCAATAAATGAATGTTTCTGTATGTTTGCATTATAGAATTAGTATGATGCTTAGTCCACATTATAGACATGAGTTTAGGAATGATTATGTAACTATCTTTTATGCTTAGTCACAGTGGAACCATTTCAGCCCATCTTAAATGTTTTAGTGAGGTTTCCCCCTCATTGTCTAAATAATCAGGATGAGAGAGGCATGTGTCAATGGAAGGCTCAGAGGAAACTTAAATTGTTGTAAATATATTTACATACATGTACAACAATTAAATTTTTTCACTTAAAAAAAAAGAAAAAGAAAAAGGCACCGAACCCCCCAACTGCTCCCCAGGCGCCGCAGAATAAATGGCTGCCCACTGCTCTGGGTGTTTGTTCATGGTGTGTGTGTTCACTGCTATGTGTGTGCACTTTGAATGGGTCAAATGCAGAGAACGAATTCTGAGTATGGTTCACCGTACTTAGCCGTATGTCACGTCACTTTCACTTTCATACTATGGCAGGTATCGTGCAAAAAAGATGTGTATATGAAGATTAGAAGAGAAATAGGAATATTTGCAGTTGTATTTAAAAGATATTACATTTGTTGATATTACAAATGTGTTTTCTAAGAGATTCTTTTGTTTTAGTTCCCCCAGATTAAGTAAGATTGCATCAGATATTAGTGGGTCCCACTATTACAACTCTCATTGTAAGGATAGCTCAATGGTAATGGTTACATGCCTGCTGATGGTAGCTATTCTTTTAAGGTAATTAGGTTGTTACTAGTGCTGCACGATTAATCATATCGCAATCGCGATATTAAGCCTGTGCGATTATATGACGCAAAATGCTGTGATTTTATGAAATAAATGGGTTGTCATGTGTGGACATGACAACCCATTCTCTCTGAAAGCTGTTTGCCTACAGTATTTCATCCACTACACCGCTATCCGCTAAACTAGTGCGTTTCAGTTTAGGCAGTGGCACGTATGGTCATGTGACTTTTTCCGGTGTGCAGCGCGGAACGGGTGAAGATGGATGCCGAGCAGACGGACACTGAACTGGTGGCCAGAAAAAATGCTACCTCTGTTATATGTAGTGGTAATTTTCGTCAGACGAGACGAAATATGTTCAACCTTTTTTTCATAAGATGAGACGATGACAAGACTGCATCACTGTCCAAAACGCTAAGACTAAATTAACATCAAAAAGATGTTTTGTATAAAGTCCTGAGCGCAAGTCCACCATCTAGGCGGCTTTTTGTGTTAAATGATATTTCCTGTCGCTGCGCAGGCGCTTTTATTGTACATGACGGCTTATGCCCCGATGACCGGTCTTTACATTACGATTAAAAGCAGTATCAATAAAGTAAAACATGTGATTTGCAGTCAAGTTCGAGTGTATGCACTGTTTAAACGAGTGTTTTCAACTTCTCACTGATACTTTTGTGATTCGCAGAGTTTTGACAAGTTTTATAGCCTTGATATTGTTTCTTATTCAAAAGTGGTGACAGAAAAAACTCTTTACCCCCAACCTGAAACCTCTTCCCCTGTCACAATCACATCATAATCAAAATTAATAATTAGGCTTAAAAGCAAATGTATATGTAAGGGAATCAAGTTTAATAATTACATGTTGCCCCAAATATTATCAATAATGGTGATCTTAGGCTTTTCATTAATCAGCATTATTTTATATTTTAATTTGAAAACGTTTTGCATTTGTTTGTTGTTGCTAGTTTGAGTTTAGAAATACAAATTTCAGCATTATCAGTAATCTGTGTGTGCATTTTCCTTGAGAACCAAGCAAGTTGACTCATGATACCATTTGTTTATTTTATCGCAATCACATATCGCAATCGCAATATTGACCTCAATAATCGCAATATGACATTTTCCCCAAATCGTGCAGCCCTAGTTGTTACAGCTTGCTTGTACTTGCAGGTCATGGAAAAGTTTTTCATGTAAGCCCCAAGCTTGATGATGACTATGGTCCATACTATGCATAATAACCCAGAATTCTGTATAAGCCTTTCAAGATTCATGCAAAAACTATACAAGAATCCATGAGTTGTAGCTTTTCAAGTAATTAGGCTTGTAGTGGCCATATTGTTTAAAGATGACACCATGTTTTTTGACACTTTTTATTACACTCTTTTCTGAAGAGTTTGTCATCAGATTTCATCAGAGCCTTAAATGTTTAGGGACCACCTGGGTCTGTTTTTCTTTAGTCAGGTGTGGACCTAACCAAAGACAACATGGCATTGCAACGATTGAGGGAAGCAGCTGAGAAAGCAAAGTGTGAGCTTTCATCTTCTCTGCAGGTTGGTTTCTGTTTAATACATGCAAATGCTTGTCAGTTCTTTATCAAATGATAAACTACAAAGGATTTTCAATTTATTTTTAGTCAGTAATTATTTGGTTTTCCATTTCTATTCACGTCACTGAAGTGAAACATAGTAAACTGTAAATGGTTAAGAATCACATTTATACTCGCAGCATTAAGCAAATGCTCACCCAGAGCAACTTAGGGATGTGCTTTTTACTCTGTATGCTAGTTCACTAGGTCAGGGTCTATGAATACTGTCACTGATTGTTACAGTATGAAAGAAAGCACAAGTTATCACAAAAAGTCTAGATATTTATTTTTGCACTTTATAATTTTCTTTATATAAAGATACCATACAATATGTTGACACTATGTAGGGTTGACATTGTTTATATTGTGTGTTGGTGATAGATTATTGCTTTATTACTTTCAATATTAACACTTATTCCATTTCATCTTAATGAGATTGAAAATAATAAAAATTTCTATTTAACTTTCTCTTGCCACACAGACCGACATCAACTTACCTTACTTAACAATGGACAGCTCTGGTCCCAAACACTTAAACATGAAACTTACCCGTGCCCAGTTTGAAGGTATTGTGGGAGATCTAATTAGAAGGACTGTGGCCCCATGTCAGAAGGCCATGCAAGATGCTGATGTTTCTAAGAGTGACATTGGAGAAGTCCTACTGGTTGGAGGCATGACTCGTATGCCAAAGGTAACTTTACCTTTCAGCATAGAGTATTTGACATAAACTTCACATTGCTACAGCTTGCAGACTATGTAGCAAGAATTGAATCATTATCTCTCACACAATTTTAATGAATAAATGTGTTGAAATACTATGCAAGTTGTTTCTTTCCACTTCTAGGTACAGCAAACAGTACAGGATCTGTTTGGTAGGGCCCCCAGTAAATCTGTTAACCCAGATGAAGCTGTGGCTATTGGGGCAGCCATCCAAGGCGGTGTATTGGCTGGAGATGTGACAGATGTTCTCCTGCTGGATGTCACTCCCCTCTCTTTAGGAATTGAAACTCTGGGAGGTGTGTTTACCAAACTTATAAACCGGAATACGACCATTCCCACCAAAAAAAGCCAGGTAATTTTGGAATGAAATGACAATTCAGGTTAATGTTAATTAATATTAAATTAATGAATAAGATTGATTATTAATAAGATTGATTTATTTAATTAATATTAAATTAATCAATTTATATTCTGTATGATAATTTAGTTAATTGCAGTAGTAACTCGTAAAAAAGTCCAAAAATTGAGTTAAAATCCATTGCTTCAAGGGCCATTAGTCTGGAACCTTACCACATGTGTGCATGTATGTGTATTCAGAATCTCATAATCTAATTATTGCAATATGTAAATTGACGTAAAATAAATTAGTTTAATAAATAAGTAATGGAAAAAAATAAGGCCATTATAAGATTTTGTTTGTGAGTATTAAAATGCCTAATGAAGCATTATTATCCTTCAAAAATCCACCTCAGGCAGCACTAATTTCATAGACTCCATGGTGGACACCTTCACCTCAGTGCTAAAAAGAGCATAGATTTGTGATCATATGTGATATATTTTCAAATTCAATTGTCAAAATATATTATTTATTATAATTTAAAAAATTATATTAATTAATAAAAAAGCTATATCAAATCTCTCTTGAATTTGCTCAGGTGTTTTCTACTGCTGCTGATGGGCAAACACAAGTAGAAATTAAAGTTTGCCAAGGTGAGCGTGAAATGGCAGTGGATAATAAGGTCCTTGGACAATTCACACTGGTAAGACATATATAGATATGTTTGTGTGTGTGTATATATGTATAAATGTGTATATTACATATACATACATGTGTATATATACAGTATATCACAGAAGTGAGTACACCTCTCACATTTTTGTAAATATTTTATTATATCTATTTATGTGACAACACTGAAGAAATGACACTTTGCTACAATGAAAAGTAGTGAGTGTACAGCTTGTATAACAGTGTAAATTTGCTGTCCCCTCAAAATAACTCAACACACAGCCATTAATGTCTAAACCACTGGCCACAAAAGTGAGTGACCCTAAGTGAAAATGTCCAAATTGTGCTCAATTAGCCATTTTGTCTCCCTGGTGTCATGTGACTTTTACAAGGTCTCCGGTGTGAGCCTGTCAGTGCTCAGACCATATGCCGCACACTGCAACAAATTGGTCTGCATGGCTGTCATCCCAGAAGGAAGCCTCTTCTAAAGATCATGCACAAGACAGCCTGCCAACAGTTTGCTGCAGACTAAAAACATGGATTACTGGAACCATGTCCTGTGTCTTATAAGACGAAGATACACTTATTTGTTTCTGATGGTATCAAACATACCAGGTGAGAAGTACAAAAACAAGTGTCTTGCCTACAGTCAAGCATGGTGGTAGACATGTCATGGTCTGGGGCTGCATGAATGGTGCCAGCACTGGTGAGCTACATTTCATTGAGGGAACCATGAATGCCAACATGTACTGTGACATACTGAAGCAGAGCA